>NW_028185961.1:999606-1311187 GCF_003343005.1 Rhea americana | reverse complement strand
AACTGGACTTCTTGTTTGCTCTTGGTCTGTGTTATGTGAATCTGGGTAAACTGAGTCCAAAGAGTAATTTGTATCAYGCTCTCCAGAGTGAAAGCTGCATTAGGAGCCTGTGTTTGCTATAAACTGTGTATTCTGAAGTTTAACTGCTTGCTTTTGATCGTGTGGTGTTCAACACTAACTGAAAAATGCTGCCTGGTGTTGGGGGGAGCAGCTCATTTGAGGAGCCTCAACAGCGAGGTGCCGCCAGGACTGTGGTGGAGGGGGAGATTCCCTGAGCACAGGAGCTCAACTTTCAGAATTTTAGYAGTTTGGAGTAAGGATTTACTTGGTAGTGCTTGCTTCAGTTGCTGCCCGTAAGAAGCTTCCCATCTGCTAGTGACRTTTTAGAGGCTGATGTGCTTGCTGTTAGTGCATTTTTATCATGAAAAGCTGCAGGTTAYGTATTCGTAATGCAGTGGTCAGGTATTTGCAGCCACTGTGGCTTAGTGTTTTGCTTGTCACATGGATTCTGATAAAGTGAATAGTACAATATTACTTTTTTTTTGTTTGCCTAGCTCCTTGCTGAGAATTGACCTAAATAATGTTGAAACCTGGTTTCTTAAAGGAGGGCAACAGAGTGGAGAAGGAACTCGGCAGTGTTGAATATGAGATCTAAAAGGTGAAATGCAAATGAGCAGGGGAGAAATGCAGTGGATTTGTATGATTATTTTGCAATATTAATTTTTTAGCTACTTGAATTGGAAACAACTTCTGCATCTCACACTCTCATCTAGATTTTCATGTAAGATTATAATGAGGGAATAAATCTAGGGTCAAAAAGGAATCAAAAATGAAAAGTAGAGTTATAAAGCAGTATGGAACTGGAGTTCAATGGCAAAATTTTCTGTGCAAATYTGTAGAGGTTTAAGGTCAATGGCTTGATGAATGCTGATTATTATATCAATCCAATTTCAATGGAAAAGTACGGACAGCCTATTCTAATGTCATTACAATTTTGTTACAGTTTGAAAGTACATTGACAAAATATTTGAGTGATTCTTTAGAGACTGTGCTAATGGTGCTATTACCATGCAAAATCAGTATTGGGGGGAATGATTTCAGTGCAAATCTGATGCCAACTGATGCGAAATCACCGTGCAGCTCATGCCATCATTTAAAATAAAGAAAATCTAACTGAGAAACTATCTTTAAATAATTTTGCRTATCTTAAATTGTAAAATAATGCTGTAATGGAAATTTGTATAGCAATAGGAGTTGAAGGCTGTGAGGGACTGTGATGGYACCAGGACTGCCATGGTGCATACAGCAGATCAGAGATACCCTGATATTTTGCAARAGGTTTTTTTTTTTTTTTTTTTTTTTTTTTTTTGGCAAGGTGGACGGCTGTGTTTCTCCTCAGTGGCATTGCTCACAGACATCTCAGGACGGCATGGTTTAGCAGGCGTGGGTGCCTGTCCTCTGTGTGGAAGGGCAGCAGCGGGGRGACAGGATGTGGGAACCTGCTTCTAGAGGAGGAGGAAAAAGGCTATGGGCACGAGCTACTGAAATAGCTGCTGGCAACAGATGTTGGGAGAAAATATTTTTGTTGGTGAGGATAGTGAAACACATCTGCAGTCTGCCTGCTTTCCTCCCTTTGCAGTTTTGTGCTGGCCAGGTCTGACGGCTGCTGTCSTCCCCCTCCAGCCACTGTGGTTGGGTGAAGAAGCCCAAGTGGTCTGGGAGCCGTGGTGGCATGGGGATGCGGAGGCAGGGCCAGGCTGCTGRGATGGATTTCGGGTGCCAGGGATGGCAACAAACTTAATTTCCTTTTTCTGCTTGTCTATTTTTAGTTTATCTTATCTTTGCTYCCAAGAAACAGGCTTAGACTGTCATAACGACATATTTACTTCATCTCAATTGCGTTTCTGCCTTTTTTCCAGGGAAGATGGCCACTGCTGTTTCTTACTGTCCTAAAGATTATCAAGTGAATCTAGTGCCTGTTCAATAAAAGCAGAAAAAAGAAAACGCCAAAATAATGTCTTCTACTGCTGAAGGTAAAAGGCATGTTTGTACAGCAGATGATTTAACTGTTTTTGCTTTTCTGTATCTTAAAAAAAAAATGTTTTTATTCCCTGCTCCCTACTCCAGGGCCTCTGATGGCAGAGCAGTAGAGCAGCCACAGTGCTTTTATCCTTGAAAACTCAAACCTTGGATGACAATTTAAAGCTATAAAATACCAGGGTTCTAACATCTCYGACTTACTGAGGCTACTTCTTTGATTAAAATTAAGCTAGTGTTTTATGTACCTCAGTTCCCCAGTGGAAGTAGGRAGCCACCAGCCCCGATGAGCAGGTTGTGTGGGACTGTCAGGTCTYGTGACTTGCTAACCTCCCTGCTGCCAACTCTTCTACTGGTGTCTGTGTGTGGCATTGATTCGATGGAGATGATAAAACTTGCGGAAGAGGGACTGTTTCCATGCTGAGGTTTCAGTCTTGCCGTTGCCACAGTGCGACCCAAGCTTGTTGGGAGATTTTGGACAGCAAACAAGGAGAATAATGTTTTATAAAGGYGGTAATACTCAGTTTATATTTTTTGACTCTCGAGGCCCAATCTTTTAGGATTTATTGGTGTTCTCCTCACTTCTGTAGTGAACACCTTGTTTTTCTTGTGGAGAATGTTGGCATGCTTTCTGCTGAAAAAAACTTTGGTTTCTAGAGACATCTAATTGCATTGCATAGCCTTGGCCTCGCTGATGACGTGTGCTGTACTGCTTAACAGGACAAAAATCGACAATGTATAGCTTCCCCCTAAGCGCGTGCTCCTTGCGCTGCTGGTAACATGTTCTTGTGCGGCTCCTTGCRTGTAGATACCATCCACAAAAAGCTGCGCTAAAGCAAGTGCAATAGCAGCTGCTCAGCAGGGAAAATCCAATTGCTTTGCACTGGGCAACTGTAACTAGCATATTTCTGGTTGCAGTGGAGACATTGATTTCCCATCCTCTAAGGCAGTCTGTCACTCTCATCCCTTCACAAAATACTCCTTTCCCTCTAGCATTAGATCTCTTTTTGGAGCTGAGGCAGGTGTTGAGAGAAGGAGGGAGAGGATGCCTCATAAAGGAGGAAATGTAGCAGAGATGCAAGCTGAAATAACTCTGTGACTAAAGCAAAGATGATGCTAATCAGAGCATGATCTTGAAGTAAGTGAATAAAACATCAGGTATCAGGTGATAGCTGGAGTACTCAGAGGAAATTGGTAAGTGCAGCATCTCCTCACAGAGGGATAACAGAAGCGAGTTAACACGGTAAGGAAGAGGTGGGAGGGAAAACTTAAGTTCTTCCCTTTTCCTTTAGGAAAAGCAGAATTATGAATGTCAGAAATGAAAACTCATTTTTCTCAGGGAGCACAGTGGGGGGAGGAGGAAATAAAGATTGCTACTGATAGCTTTTTCCACCAGAACAAGTTTAGCATTAGACAATCTACAGGACTGGGTTATGAAGTAAAATTTGAGTTTGAGTGTCTATTTTTTGTCTATTTTAAATGGCAAAAGTGGTTATATTGTAATAGGGAAAATCTCTGTTAAATTCAGATTAATAAAAGTCAGAAATGGCAGTTACARCTAGATAGGGTCCAGCTGTTTACCAGGTTGTCTGAATATACGGACAGTAGTGGTTTATTTTCTGGAGTCCTCTATTTAAAGCCATTTTGCAATGGCATTTAGTTTTAATAATACGGTATTTAACAACATTAACAATCTTTGTAGTTAATATCCAGTTGGGCTTGACTGTGAGAGTTTCCTCTTCTGCCCATCTACTGACTGAAACAATTGGTAGAATMTCTCTTACATGTGCAGAATTTGCTAGCTCAGTGGAGGTCTGTTACCCTTCAGTATTGTATCCACATGCAAAAGTGTTTCCTGTAAAAACTCTGTCAGCCTTGACTCAGTGGTGCTATTCCAAAGAACTGATGAGGGAGGTGATTTCTTCTCGGTTAGACATGTGAAACAAAAAGGACTTCTTTGCACTGAATTATATGGACTTGRCCACATTATTGAATAGCTAATCCAGGTGCGAAAAATAAAGTCTCAGAAGCTGCTGCCTGATATGAATAGATAAAAGGCCATTAGGAACTGGAAGAAGAGCTTGGCACGAAAGTTGCACGCAGTTCGTACCCCTGTGTTGGTGTGGGCCTCATGCTAACTTTTACAATACTTACTGCTTGCTTGATGTGGCCTGAAATAGAAGATTAAAAACTTAGTGTATGATGCAGCACACAAGACAAAGTACCCAGGAGAGCTGCACCATGCAACCAAAGAGCAAATAATAAACACTGCATGTTTTCAGATTAGGGTAGGTAAATAAATGCAGGCTGCATACAATAGCAACAATTCAGCAAGCAAAATTCCAGGAAAATAGGGTGAAAATATCAGCTGTGCAGAGCCTAACAAAAAAWGGCAGAAATAAGGTCAAATCTAGAAGTCGAATCCAGTGCCTCATTTGCTAGGCAACCTATGGCAAATGCACAATAATGACAGATTTACTATTAATGATCTTGATAGTGGCCATTTAGAGAAAGATGCAGTTTAAAAGCTAAGAACAGAAAGGTGGGTTGTTAAACGTTGTTGTTGCGAGGTGCCTGGGTAGAAAACCAACATCCAACAAAACCAACCTTTTGTGCAGAAAGCAGAGGTTCTGGCAACTCTCAGGTGAGAAAGGGCAGCCGTGGGGACAGCTTTGGGCTTCGGGTCRTCTGCTGCAGCATACCCAAATTCGCCTGCAGCAACCCAGCATGGTGCAATTGTGGGCTCATTGCACCAGGGTGAAATCAGGAAGGCGGCAGAGTGTGTTGTGTGATAACATGCAGGCTGAGAAACGGAGAATATTCTGCTGTTATCTTAACCCCTCCTTAAAAACTAAGGGGGGCAAGATTTGACTCTTTCCAGCTATTAATGCTATGCAGAAAACTYGCTGTGTCAATGTTTTCTTCTCAATCTGAAGCTTTAGGCGGTCTTTCCTGAGAGGACCTGAGGAAGCACTAGCAATGATGATGCCCTATGGTCACCTTAAGGGTGTGTTTTGGAGGAAGGATGCTTTAAGATTTTGGTCCTTGATGTGTTGTTGTTGGTGTGCATGTTGTCCTATGCTGGTACTTGGTGTTGCGGGGGGARAAACCACCCAGCATGTTTGTAGCTGAACATGCTTAAAAGGTGGTGAAATGCTCTGAGGGGTAACTCAGGCATGCGAAAGGCTTGGTGTAGGAATGATAACAAACCATCTCCTGCCCACRCTGTGATGAAGGAGGACATCCCTGGAGCATCTCCTGGGACTGGAGAAGACCCCTCTGTGGCTGAAGGGGGAAGAGGCCRGTGGAGCAAGGCTGGACCTTGTCTGCTGTGGGAGCGACCCCCTCTGAGGGAGCTGGCTTTGGACGTGGGCTGGTGGCAAGTTTGTATTTYGTAAAGGAAATTATGCTGTAGGTGAGAAGTGTGGGAATTCACAGCAGAAATGCCAAAATAYGTATGGTGTAARTAAATATGGAGCAATACAACTTATRAGCTGCATTAGAGTTGCATGGAAAAGGAGGAGAGAGAGTTTGAGTTGGGAGTTTTATTTTTCTTTTGAGAAGTCTTCTAGGTGTCTAGGATCAAATAAAATTGGAACTTAGTGGAAATAGTTTAACGTGTTTTGCCACCATCGAGGCCGAGGTGCAGATGTCCTCGGCGCAGAGCCTGCTGTTCTGCAGAGTCCCTTATATTCCAATTAAGGGCTCGGTGAGGAGCCTGACCTGCAGTTTGGAGTGCTTATTAAATCCTTTTGGTTTCAACTACTTGCTGTGATAATTCAGGATAAAAATTTTACTTAAAGGCTAATAAGAAACCATTTTCATTGGCAGCTTTGATGTGATATCTCCAGAGCAGATAYGAAGTTTCTAATTTAATGTGTAAGGAATAATCTAGCTACTTGTTTGAAACTTTGGATTTTTCTTCAGCGCCATTTCRTACGTTCGCTATCCATGATGCGCCTCTCAGGGCAAATACGAAAAAGGAGAGGAAAAAAAAATCTTATTGGTAGCTGTGAAAATTTAAGAAAGGCCAAGGGCTGCTGACATGAGTGATGAATAACATCAGGGAGGTGAAAGGGTAGTGAGAATATCAAATGCCATAGAAGGCTGAAAAGGAAATTTTGCCATTGAATTTGGCAGGGATGAGGCTGGGCCCTCAGACTACCACTGATGGAGGTTTTTGCCTCTGCAAAGGAGGCCAGAGGGATGGAAAGGGCAGGGGGTAATACCCCTCCCCAGCACTGAATAAACTGATACTGTGGGCTTAGGAAACAGGAGGGGAAAATCACAGGCTGAGGTAGGAATAGACTGGAAAGGAATACAGTCTTTTTACTTTAGAAGAGTTGGCACGGTAAATTTTGAAGTGAAATGTAGTTTGAAATTAAAAGATAGAAGTATTTCACTTAGGCAAATGTTGAAATAGCATATTTTCAGAATTTTGAGTTTTTTTATTTCTAAAGTTTTAACTTCCACAATTCAGTCTCTTCTCTCTTTGTTCTTTCTCAAGCAGTTCGAAACAAGTATCATATGCTTATTCCATAAATAATTTCAGTTGACCCCATTCCATCAGTAAATATTCGATCAAAATATTTTGCTCMATATCTCAGTGAATTAAGTCAAATGTGTGACTTTGCCTAAATGTAGACTCAGGATGATGTTTYGTTGCAGAGTTATTGATGAAATATTTTATATGTTAGCTGCCTTAATATCACAWGTGCCCCAGCTTCTGCTCCTAGCCTCATGGAAGGGAAGCTCCTGACTAGTTTGAGTGAATTAATGAATGCTTCRGTGGTGGTGATTTCTGCCAACTCTGGACAGGATGAAGTATTTGYTATTTTTCATACAGAGGAGGGAAAATCTGAGAAGAAATGACTGCCAAATGATTTTTGAAATGAGCAGAGTCATTAACAGCTCAAGCGGTGGTGTCAGGGATACTTGTTTCAACTGCCATGTAATAAAATTAATTCTATATTTAAGAGAAGAATTAATGGAATAAGCTACTATGCATTAGTGTTGTAATGATGTTTTAATGGCTGGAACAAACTTACTAGAAAACACTTACTTTACCAAGTGTGGTCCAAAAACAACAGGCAATTGAATGCAGCCATTAAGACTAAATGTGTTAYGCAAAGTTACTGCGTTTGGATTTTATCTGTGGACTGACATTTCATTGAATTATCTTCAATAAATAAAATAYTAGGAACAGATTAAAATCCCCTTGCTATAAATTCTTTACTGCTGCAGGTAAGCTGGATGGCAAATTTGGCCCTTGTAAAAATAGTCACTGTGTGACTGCAGGTTTGCTCACAGAAATGTGAGATGCTTTTTCAGGAGCAGTAAGACATGAATGGCAAGTAGTTCATTTTGGTGCATCTTGCATGCTAGTTCTCTACCCTATACACTATAGAGCTGCAGTTTGTTTGCTGAGAAACCAAAAAGTAATGGTGTTTAAATCAAAGGAAAGGCAAAATAGATATGCCCTGCTTTTTTTTTAGGTGATTGCTGTAGTCCTGAGATTAAACAGCACAGATGTACCATTTCTAAGAAACTGCTGAACAAGCACAGGAACTACTTGCTGTAAAGCTTCTTACTGCTACTATTGTTAATGTTTAATGTGAAAATTAATGGCATAGATCTATAATAGCAAATATCACAGGTGACTAATACACAGTATGGCATTTTGAGTATACTTCTGAGRAATTGCTTTTGTTCTGTGTGAGGCAACAAAATTGATATTTATTTAATCCTTTCTGTGAGCAAACCATTTTATTTAATGGACAGGAGTGGAGAGTATGGGGACAAATTCATGTTATTATGCAAGTAAATTAAACTATCCGTAGATTTTTCAGTTCAACCTCTGTGGCTCAAATTCACGTGGACAACAGTTGATGAAGTGACTTTAGTTTGGGGTCTTGCAAGGTAGTGGTATCGTGGTTAGAGAAAGGAGGAGTGTGTCCAGAGCAGACCTGCCTCTAGCTGTAGGCATGTTGGTACATTTTATGTACCAATTTATTATAAGGAAGTGCAAAATTATCTCATACAGATTGATATTATTTTGCCATATGAAGATGGCTAATGAGTAGCAATGTTTCAGGCTCTGCTTCCTCCCGGGTAAACTTTCTCTTTTATGATGCATTAAAATAGAATAGCAATAAAGCTTAARTTCTTTCTCAGTTTTTGATATTTCTGGTGTAATAATAGTGTTTCAGGCAGCRCCATGAAGTGTAGTCTAATCTTCATTGCACCTACTAAACTTGCCCTGCTTTTTGAGTACTAATGTGAAGAAAAAAAAAAAAGAGGGTGGTGGGGGGGGAAGGTCTAAATTTGGTGCCTGGCTTCTGCTTTTGTCATTTGACTGGCAGGAGGTGCTTGCAGATATGCATACTCTAAACTTCAAGCTCGTTTCAGATGCTTCAGTGGCTTGGGGACAGGATTTTTTTTTCCTGTATACTTAGAGACAGAAGAAGGGGTTTGGTCACCCCTTACATGTCGTCGCTCCAAAAGGTTTCCATACTGCTGCATCCAATCCCATTTCTGCAGCTGGTAACCTGCCGAATACACGGCTCCTGTCCAGGCGCCTCTGYGCAGCATGTTTCATTAACATATGAGCTGATGCTGCGGCTCAGCGAAGGGGCTGAGACGGGCGCAGGGGCAGAGCACTACCCGGCGGTCCCTGGGGCATGCTGGYGGTGGCACCTGGTTTAATGGCAAGKGGATAGTGAATCTGTTAACTGGGTGCTATACCCCACTAAATACTTCTGTTTCCCCTGTATCCAAGGCCACATGGTTCAGGCCACATGGAAAAGCCCCTCACTTAGGCTAGGAGGGGAAGGAAACRGGCCAGGAACAGTGCATTCTGGCTTTGTTAGGGATTTATGATTTCTGAAAGCTCTCCTTGCATAGCTTTCATGGTTCYGAATCATTTAATAAGGGTAAACAAAATCTACATGCATCTGTGCAGCCTCTTCTGCGTCATCTACTAATGACCTATCATTATATAGCCATGAGATCGCTGATGTGTTATAAGGCCAGCCAGCTATTTCTGAACTTAACTGCACATAACATAAAWTTTTTGAGGGTTCTGACTTACTAAAGTGAGTGGTTGTCAATGGCTCTCATCTCTCACCTTTGCTATTTATTTTTGGTAATACTGGGAGAGGTGTGGGTGGTATCACAGGGAGCGATGCTACGGCTATTTTCTTCTTGTTGCAGCCTTSTGAATAAAAGGCTTTGAGGAACTTTGTTTTTTGGAAGTTTTTTTTGAGGCAAATTTACAGCATATTTAAAGTTTTCTAGCGTTTTGGAAGTCCAGTCTTTAGTAGGCTGGAGCAGGAGGTGCTCCGGGGAGGCGTGTAGTGACACTGCTTTGTCTTTAATTACATCTGAAACCTAAATCTCAGTTTACTGTGCATCTAGCATGTCTCCTAAAGAGCAGATGGCCCCTTGCAAACTGACAGTGAGCAGGCTCTTTCTGCATGTTGCTCTTTTTGTCTGTCTCTTTCCCGTCTGTTTTTGGAAAATAAAAAGTAGAAAAATAAGTACGTGCCCGCTTGGTGGCTTTCTTACAAGTGCAGTGAGCAATTTTCCTGTTCCCGTGTTCTCCTCCTGCGCATGAGGTGCTGGAAGCCTTCTGCTCTGCATRGCATTTTGCAGTCTCCTGTGATTAAGGAAAAAGGCTAAGGGAATCTTGCTGATTTAAGCCTGCATAAATATTCAGGTTTATTTAATGTGTAATCTGATACCTGGCAGAAAAATATATATTGGAAAAGAAAATGAACAAAACCATGGTTGTATAATTGTGATACTCTGAGTTATTAGCAGTAAGTTACRTAAATTTTGTGAGTAATGGGAAAGAAGAGATTATTACTATTACCAGACAAAAGATAAACTTTTGCAGCTTTGGTGAAAGCCGGCTGAAAAAGAAATAAACATGTAAATGGTCYCAGAGAATCGTTAGCTGATGGTGACAAATCTAATAAGAGGTATTAGTGCAGAAATAGCTATACTAGCAATTTGTGTGTATTAAATCTTCTCTGAGGCCTGTTGTACTTCAGTGAAAGGGAAAATGAGAGCCTGGGACCAGAGGACAATGCTGCTGTTAGGCATGTGCAATATGACTCCAGCGTCATTTTATATCATGGTGATTGGGCCTATAGTTAAGGTTTAAACTGACATACTCATGCTTAAATATATCGGGTTATGCTATTAAAAATGAGTTTGAATTTGCTTTGAAGCAGAGAGTATTGCAAGTGAAATATTCAGGAAGTCTCTGCAATCAGATGCAGAAAATAGACGAATGTGATTTTTGGAAGAAGTTTTATCATAGCAAAGTGACATGCGTGCATCTGAGCCAGGTTTTCAGGTGCTTGCACAGTGAATAGAACTGACAAAACTCTTTCCACACGTGCCGAAATGGGCATTTGGTGCACAAATGTATGAACAAACAAGGGAAAAGTACATGCAACTCATAAAGTAAGTTTCTCCTTATGTGGACGGTTATCATCATTAGCAGATGAGCTTTTGTATCCTGTTCTGTTGCCATTATTCTGAAAATGTTTTGGGCAGAATTCCTCACCGGGAACCCAGTCAGGGGAGAGGTTTTGCATGCAGTTGGTGTTTGGTATGTTAAATAAACTAAAAATCCCATTGTTTGTCATTCTGATTCTATATCTGATTGTGGTTTATATTGGAGAAAACCATATATTTACTATAATAATTTGCAAGGCCTCTGAGCAATGGTGGTTGAGTGATGCACTTCGGGGAAAGTAGGATGTGAGCTGGGAAGGTGGACCCGAACAAGTCCTCGTGTGGCGGTTTCCCACGGGGACGTGAAGTTAATGGCCCTTGTCACAGGCGTTGAAATCGCAGCTGCACGCCCTGCAGTGTTCTGCAACACTTCCAGCTTTAAGGTTAGTTCAAACCCTGCTAGTTTTTGGACAGTGGAGTGATCACCTCCAGGTTGATACTCGGCCCTGGATTAACCGCTGGTTTTGCGTGGCACCACCGAGGGAACCTGTGAACTTGCAGGAGGTGACAACCTCTTGTGTAAGCAGCTCGGATTCTTTTATTATGTTATGTAAAGATATTCAAGTTAAATCACGTAACATTTGCTTCGCTTTCTCTAAATATGAATCTTGAAATTACAGAAGCAACATAAATGTCTGATTTTTATCCTTACAAGCGCTGTGACTCTCTTGGAGTTCAATGTCAGATAATACTGTTAATAACATTTTGTTGATGGAAGATAACATTCTCTTCAGTCTTACTTCCTACTTTGAAAAATGTTCTTTATTTATGTGGAGTTCAGCTTTCTACTATAAATCAGAAATCTCACTCATGTATATTTGACTGAAAAAAGCAACAAGGTTATAGTTAGAATCGCTCTGTATTCTGCCCTATTCTGACAAGAGCTTTTTTTTTTTTACTGCTATTTTACATTAGCAAGGATAACAAATGTAAGTCATAGCATGAACTTATAGGGATGATATATTTTCAACAGCCCATTTTACACTCTCATTACAGTGATTTTTAACATTCACGTTTTTTTGTGAGAYGTTTGGAAGGAGCACAAGCCTTGTACTCAAGAATAAAAATTGCAAGCAAGTTGCTGGAAATATTCATTAGACTTAAATTTTCTGCACTATACCTGGGTCAACTTCTGTAAATCAGTCATATTTTCAGTGCCAGGTAGTCATGGGTCCCATTAAATCATTTTGCTTACAGCTAGAAGAAAAGGTTCATCCACGTAAGATGCAACTTACTGTTCTGGGATTTTTGAATTAAATGGAGGTAGAATGGAGCAAAAAATTGAAACTGTTTCTCAGACCATTTACATTTAGATTTTGCAGATTTAATGTTTTGGATTTTTTTTAATTGCAATCTGGAAATGAGCATGGTTTTCATAGGGTTTTTTAATAAGGTAAGTTCTAAAGCATTTCCAGCTGTGAAAGGTAGAATTTTGCATCAGATGAAACATTAATTTTTGACTCAAATTGCAAATGGAATAATGCTGCACTTTAAAACTTAAACAGAATCATTTTGGAAGAAAAACAAGAAACATTTTGTTTCTTGTTTGCTCCCTCCCATCCCTGCTTTTACAGAGTCCAACATTTAAATATGACTTCTACCGCTGACAAGGCACTCATGACAGATGCATTAAAAAGTTGTTATCTAAAGTTTTACCTGTGAAATGTTGAGTTTTGCAGATAAGAAGGTGGTTACTTGCATCTCAAGTGGGAAGAACCATGGCGTTTAGCAAAAGGCAAAGAGAAGCATCCTGCGCTCCCCAGAAGTGCCTCAGTCCCTGGGGTTAGGCCTTTGTAGATGGAGCATCATCTGAAACTTGCACTTTTTGGTTCAGGCTCTTGTTTTCAGCCCCTTCCTCCTCTCCTCCTCYGAGATTGTGGCTTCTTGGTCACCTGGTCTCAGCCCTGCTCGGTGGCTCAAGCTCTCAGTAGAGTTAGCATCCCCCTCAGGTGCTTTTGGTCTGGCAGGTCATCAGGAGTTGACGAACTGCGCTGCTGCTTTCTTGTCTGGTGGGGCAGCATGCTCATGATGCCTCGGCCTCCAGATAGGTATCRGGGATGCTATTTCAGGTGTCTGGGRTTCACTTTTTGTTTGTTTATCTTTCACCTGTCTGCCCTTACTCTTCACAGTGCTGCCTGGCAGGTCTGGCTGAAACTCTTGGAAAGTTTTGTCTGGCTTAGATTTTCCTTGCTACTTGAAGCAAATTCTCTTGCCTTACCACAAAAGCCACTGAGGACAGATTATTCTTTTCCTTTGTGCAACAACCGTTTTTGTAGCCTGTCCTTTTCTTTTTTTTATCTCCTTTTCTCTGAATTAAGCAGCTCCTAATTATTCAGTTCTCCTGAGTGTGATGCTTCAAAGACCTCCAAAGGGGGAAAAAATACATTTTAGCTGAAATATTTTGTATGATATTTAGAGTATGGCTTACTTTAAAAAATATCCTRTATAAATTTGTCTGTGTGTAGTGGTATTTTGTCAATTATATCTGCAGTATTTTTTTGTCTGTTTTAGCATCAAATCAGGCTTGTGTTGTGATTTGAACTTTCATGGGCAGGATATACTTTCTAAATCCGTTATGGGAGCTCCTAACTTGGACAATGTGATTRGAGATCACTTGTGCACARGGTAGCCCAGAGCACTGGGACATACAACATCAGCTGCTTCCACTGTGCCTGCTTTTTCCTGTTTTGGATATTGCTGTATTTCAAACTCCTGTGCTTCAAACAACCTCCAAAATGTTACAGAGAAATGATCTTCCTTAAAAGTATTTTGCCTTGTTGTGTTGTAGGAGTAGCATCCGAGTGTGGAATTCAGAGCATTTTGGAATAAGRTTTTGGAGTTGGGGGCAGGGGGAACTTGAATTGTTATCAGGGGAAACAAACCAAATATGTGCAGGAAAGGAGTGCTTAGGGATATGATCTTAGGRCTCTTAAAGTCAATTTCTTTTTGTCATTTAACAACAGAAAGCAACATAGCTGCTGGTGTGAAGGCGGCTGACAGCGCATCTGTTAAATGAAATAGTTTTTGAAAGCTTAAACCACTGCTAAGATGCTATGGTTTGGCAGTCTTGAAATGACCATGTTTTGCATTTGTTACCCCTTGGTCACTTAACTTTTTGGAGCGAGATGTTCTTTTCTGACTTCCAGGCTCACATTTGCTCTCTAGCCACCCTCTGCTTGTCCCCGCTCGGCAGAGGGGCTCCCACCCCTCTCTGCCCTGCTGTCGGGACTGCAGACCTGGATCTTCTCTGTATGGCTTCAGCRTGGGAGAACAGGGATAGCTTTTCCAGTTCCACGTGCAGCCAGAACGTGTGCCTGTGCTCTCTGAAGAGTATCGATGAGTGTAGCATGCCTTCTTGCGCGTATGTGAATACCTCACAGGGATAAGACTGAGTATCTTGTATGAGGAAAGCCTGAACGTTAGGTTGGAGATTGAGGGGGCGGATGTCAGCGTACTGGTGTCCTCCTTGGATGCAGGAAGGTTGCACRAAGCTGGATGAGAGTAATCCATAGTTGGTGCAGTGCTTACTCTGACATTTTTTTGATAATATAATATTTCACTCTTCACTTTATACACTGAGTAATCTCATGCAGTTACACAATACAACTTCATGCAATTGACTTGTGATAAATGGAAGATGAAGTTTTTTTTCTTATTCCATTTTTCTGGATTTTTATTATCAAAGTCTTTGTTCTTGGTCTACTCTGTTGCCTAGAAATGCATTTAGAAAGGTTAACATTCAAAAGTAATGAGGCTTTCCTCATTTATAACATTGATTGGGATACTGTGTAGTAATAATGTCTCCTACTGTAATAAAACATTCTTTAGGAGATAGTTTTGCATACTTTTATAATTCAAGGTTRAAGATACTAAGATAAATCAAGCCCGACTTAGTATTTTTAATAATATTCAGGAGAGGTCCTTGCAGTTTGTGAAAGTGGTTGTCTTAGTAGTGTCTCTTCTATCAAATGCTCGGCTTGTTAGATGAGGGACCAATGAGAAAGCGTGGGAGATTTTCAGAAGCTTTTATTCTTTTGATTTTCAGAAGCTTGTATTCTTTTGATTGGCAGAACTAATGTGTATTCATCAGGGTTGAGTTATTAACAGATGCCATAGTCTGGTCTGAATTCATCTTCAGGTTAAACCAGTTAGAGCAAATACTGCAGCATTAGTCTTGYGCACATTGTAGGTGGAATGGAAACAGGTTTTTGTTCTCCTTTAATACCATGAACAGCTCAGCCTTTGCATGGGATTTCACTCAGACATCCACGTGCTCAGGAACAGCAAGACCGGTGCTTTTGAGGCCGTCAACCAGAAAGACGGAACAACCTCTTCCTGCCTCTAATTTGTCCACGGGCAGGCGAAGACGTTACCACTGTTGCTGAGGTGTATCTCTGTATTGCCTGTGCAGTCCTGACCTTACTGGGAGGAAATGTAGGGAGTTGGCAATTTAAGGAACATCAGCTCAGTACAGGGTTTGAAGAGAGCAAAAATAAGTTAACAAGAGCAGAGAGCCAAACGGCCGCTCTGCGACCGAATCCATGCTTTGCGTTTACAAGTTCAGCTTGATGTTTAATGTGATGTGAAACGTGATTTTTTGCTTGTGAGGACAGGTGTGGTGTGTGTTTTTTTTTTTTTTTTTTTAATTTTTTTGGCTGATTCCAAGCCATTGCTGTATGAAGCGGTGCTTGGCAGCGATCGTGAAGGTGGTCTGACCAGCTGCCCTGCTCCTGGTGGGCGCTACGAGCCTGGCATGACTTACTGAATCATACTGTTTCTGGGCCAGAGGTTTTCTGGCTATTTTTAATAACATCAGTTCTGTGCTGATAGRAGCTTCCCCTCTGCATTTGTGGTGATGTTTCTGTGGTACCTGCAGTGAACTGGAAATGAACTTCAGGATGTTAGCTCATTTTTTTGCTCTCTTTGAGTGTCATAGCAAGAGTAAATGAAGAAAAACACCATTGTGTGAGGAGGCAGCTATTGAAGAGGGCCAGCAGGACCTCTGGTAATGCTCTCAAGCTGTGAATGTTAACACGGAGAGGCCTATTTCTTTGGCTACTTACTTAAAAATTTACTGTGTTCAGGTGGGTTTTAGCCACCTTTGTGCAAGACATCTGCCCTACGCCATGGAGGAGTTTGAGTCCAAACCTCTGCTGAAGTGCGAAGGTATGAGAGAAATAGAAGTAGGCAATGGAGTTTAAATTCACTGAAATATGGTAGAAATACTGGCTGATCAAATATTTGATCTCAGTCTTGCAATTCCTTCCCTGATAAGTTCTTATTAGCAGACCGAAAAAAAAAAATCTCATCACAGATCTTGCAAAAATAGACTCCTCTTGCTTTTCTCTACCATGCTGGAGGGACCCTCACTCTCTTCTCCTATGTATACTTTTGATGTGCTGTGGAAAGATCAGGAATGTTTTTTTTCTGTCCCTGTCTTACRGTGCTTCCTATATGTTACCTGCAAGCTAGTGATATGTCCTTAGCCAGGATTTGTAGGTTTAAGGGCCTGGAACAGATGCCTTAAATTTCTTCTGCATTTTCCAGGGTTCGGTGGCCTGCAACACTCATAGCTGTATCCATTCAAGTAGAAAATATTTCTGTGCATTTTCTGACCTGTCTTCGAGTGCTAATTTAAAGTAAGAAAAGTGATGATAACTGAATAACAAAAAGGATTGTAAAATATTTATTCAGTAAAAGCTGTTACCAAACTC
This sequence comes from Rhea americana, assembly GCF_003343005.1. Taxonomy (NCBI): domain Eukaryota; kingdom Metazoa; phylum Chordata; class Aves; order Rheiformes; family Rheidae; genus Rhea; species Rhea americana. The sequence continues at coordinate 1,294,910 of NW_028185961.1, read as the reverse complement.
CTGAAAAGCAGAAATCATAAAGGGGGRAAAATCTCAACACTTAATAATAAAAAATAAATATTTCCTTGTCAAAAGTCTACAAGTTTTGACCCTATTTGAGTATTATTGTGGCTTCTGTTCTTGAATTAATTCAGTCTCTTTAACCTGTCAGGTATCTTGTGGAAATAAATATCTTTTTAATAATGCCTCACCATGCTTCAATTTAAGAAATAATTACATCAAAGTACATTCATCTTCTTTCTTTGAGTTGATAACCAGAATCCAAGCATAGTTAGAGAATCTCAGTAGTGTTGCCTTTAATGATGCTGAATGGTCAAAAGGAAGAGGTGCTATTAATGAATCAAAAGGAAACAGAAAACAGAAATGTGAAATGAGGTTAATTGCATGGGAAATAAATATGACCAATATCAGATATTAGTTGCTGATATCCAGAGGTAGAGAAAAGGGCCTTTTCAGTGCTGCACAAAGCTGCACTTTCCAAAGGATGTGCTCTATTGCAAATCATCTGGCAAATGCAAATGTCGTGCTACTCTGAGACATGCAGCAGTTCCCAGCCATGTATATCTGAAGTGAAGTGGTGACAGCTCAACGCGTGCCCAAACACTGCATGGCAGAGACCAGGACTCCTCAGATTTGCAGCAGCTGGAAGGTTTACTCTGAGGTTAAATTGAWAGGAGAATTTATTTCACCTTTTTATTGTGCTTTTTAATGACAGCGTCCAAGTTGTAATGAAATTACAAGCAAGAAGTTTACCTACTGTACTTAATTTTTATAGTTTTTTAAAAAGAAATGAAGAAGCAACTAACAACGAGCGCGCAGCTTTCTAAAAAGAACTGATATTTGCCATTTTGAAGGACACTTGTATTTCTTCTGTGCTTCTGCTTTGTGCTGTGGTAGCTAAGYGTTGTTTGGAAGTATTTATTTTCTTCTAGGTATTGTCAATGGTGTCAAGTGATGAAACAAGACTGTTAGCTGGCATTTGAAGCGATGTTGGAGCAGTGTTACTTGTATATTGTCAGTCACTGATTGTGCTATGCAGAACAACTTGTAGCAAACAAGAAAATGTGCATGCTTCATTGAAAGCAGGGCTGTGGGGTAGCCTGAAAGTAGCTTTTTGCTGATTTAAGAACCAAAAGCCTTGTAATTGAGACGAGAAAAGGGATAGGCAAACTTGYGTGTATCGGAGTTGTTAGTCCAGGTGTAGCAGGTGCCTGGAAATACCTGGCAAGTGTGTAGAGGCCTCTGACCTTAGATGTTTTAAGACTGATTGAGGGGAAGATACCCAGAATTTTTTTCATGTTTCAGTAGACTGCCTTATATTTTACGGAAAAGTGCATAATAGGGAGAAGGCGGCGATTGTTTGCTTCAGAAGAATCTTTTTAGTGCACTTTAATGCCAACTTGAATATTCATTTTACTATTTGAAAGATACCTTGGCAATACAAGCTTCAGACTGGTATTTAAGCGGCTTGGCTTTGGGCTGTTTAGCTGTAATTGCATTACAAATATTTTGTCTATCTTTGTAGCTCAAGGGTAGGTGCCTTTGTGCAAGTCTCTACAGGAATGCTCAAAACCAATTCTCTAAAGTGCCCCAGTGTCACCCTAGTTTATTGAAGTACTAGATTTATCTGCTTTTGAAGCCACCTCTGCTGTTGCTTGAACACCCATCTGCTATTTTGTCCCAGGGCTTAAGAACCCTAAAATGTTCAGTTAAAGGCTCCCACGTGGGCTGCTGGCTTTGTGCCGCGGATCTCTCAGCTCCTCTGGCTTTGAAAGCTTTTGACGGACGTCAGGCGCGCTATGAGGCTTGGCAGTGATTTAAAACGAACCCACTGACACCAGTAGTCAGTTGGAAGGCCTCTACCTATTCCTTATACCTCGACCCCGAGAAGACCACCTGCTAACTAAAGACTGCCACCAAGTGGGCAATCAACAACAACAAAAAAAAAAGGGCAAAAGGAGTGTTTTATTCCTTTGTCACCGAGCACTTGCCATTTAAGTTCTCTGTGCTGTCCTGCTGGCTCCTCTGCTTCTTTAGGCAAGTCTCTAATTTATTTCTAAGCAAGGTGTAAAGAACAGTGGTTTAAAACAACAAAACAAAAAATTTGGTCTTGCATAATGAGGAGAGAAATGCTTTGGAAAGCTTTGTTGTGACGGACTTCCYGGTTATGAACTGTTGGGCATAGGCAGGTTGCTTCAGAAAGCAATGCGTTAAATGAAGCGGGAAAAGAGGGGTTTGGTGCAATTACCAGTTTTAATTGCTGTGAAATTGTCCAAAGGTTTTTTTCACGAGCTGCACGATATCCTGCAAGCGATTGGCTCGTGCTGCAAGCGAAGCAGAACATGATGGGTGGCTCGTGTTGCTACGGTCGTGCACTTTCGTGGCACTTCAGGGAGCAGCTGGCCAGATGCCGCGGCAGGGAGACGAGCAGGAATGTYGCATCCTGCCGGCTGGGAGAGGAGCCGGCACCTGCCACGGGTGACTAGCCGAGGCCAGTGTAAGTATGCAAAAGAGTGAGCTTGCAAATAATTCAGTTAGTCTATCACCCTTTTATTTTCCTTTATTCTAAGGGGAAACAAACAATACAGTGTCTGTGAAATGGCACACTTGCAGAAGTACAGCAATGTTAGCACCGTATACTGTGTTAGCAAACTAATGCGTGTCTAATGCATGATTCAGAAGTTTTTGAGGAGCAATGCCTCAGGTTATCTATCAAGAAAACCTAAGGAAATCAGCAGGGGTAGGTAATACCTGTAGCCTAGTTCTTGGTGTCACTTTAAGACCTTGATCTTCAGGCACATGCTTACCTTTAGTACTTAAAAATTGTGATTGGGGATTTAGCTTGTCTTGAACAGTAGTGCTATCATAAGTGTCTTGATCTTTGGGGATTTGGCCTTTGCCTGCTCTACCTTCCCTGGGCCCAGGAATGTTTTAAGGAGACAGAACTTCTCTTCCCCTTGTATGTATATATCTATATATACACATTTTTTAAATCTCCGAGACAAAATGGTTTCATTCAAGTTTAGGTAGAGAAAAGGTCTGAAGTTTCCATCTGTTATCTGTAAGGTAGCATAAAACTCCGCGGGCTCTGCTCAGCAGACGCATAGGCCAGCTTAGTGAATTCRGATCCCCAATTAATTCAAGTTATAAAAGAATGTCCAGCTTAATGCAATGGAGTAAACTTAGCAACTTAGCAAGAGGTTCTTCAGCCAGAAGATTCATGGACCACAAATAGTAAATYAGATTGCAAAAGGCAAGCTGTGAARCTGTGTGTGTGTGGGGGGGACCCTCTTCCTCATTTACTTGCACTTATTCTCAYGTGTGTAAGCAAGAAAATAAATCATACAGGAGAAAATAAAGGTAATGGATACACAGAGTTTCACCTAAGCTTTAGTTTCCTGCAAATGAGGAACCACTGTGGCAGCACTGGAAATTTCCTTGGGCTTTCCTCCACTGCCTGCTCTCTTACCCCAACTTAGGTGATTCTTGGATTAAAACTTTTGCAAAATGCTGCTCTAGATACTAAAAGTAGTAGCAGTCAAGAGCTGCATGAAATATTACTGCTTAAGTTTTTTTGTTGTTTAAAAGCTACTTTTTATCACCAGAAGTATTAYATACCATCTAAAATGTTTGGGCATTATAGGGTTTTCATCTTGCAGTTGAAATTCAGAGGGGAGTTGATCCACATGGAGGAAAGCTTGTCCGGGATTGGGCCTTAAATCTGTATTACTGTAAATAGAATATGAAATCCTTTGGGGCTTTTGATATACACTGTTAAGTAAACAAATTTGGTCTATTTTAATAGGGTTCATGCACAGCTCAGTGGCGACTAAAATAAATTTTACTCCTCTGCTGAACAATATGTTAGACTTCTGCCCGATAAAAATGGATATTCGCTTACAGTGCTGATAATGAAGTTCAAAGCAAAATAAATCAATACTCCAAACCTATTACTACCAACCTACTGGCAGCTTAATGCAATAAGAAATCACAAAGCCTGATGTACATATGCATTATTAATTCATCCTGCTAGAATACTTTAACATGAAATAAGGTAAAAGAGAAAAAAAAGTCTGTTTTCTAGGCCCAGTAATTCTCTCTCTCTTCATCCCCTTAAATGAAAGACCTCTTCCTCCCAAAACTCACGTGGGGGAGTATAATGTACAAGCAATTTAATTTTTATTGTGTTTCCTAATCAGCATACTGGGATCCTCCCGCTCTGCGTATAGTATGGGGGCGGCTTCCTGAGCCCAGCTTCTCTAGCTATTCGCTTTTCAATTTCAGCAGCCCAAGCAGTAATCTGTTAGTCCTGGTGGCAGCAACTAATGACACTCAGGCTTTTAATCACATCTGTCTTTAGCGCCAGCAGATAGGGGAGCTCAAGGTCCGCTGCCTTGCCTGTGGCTCAGAGCACAGGAGGAGAGGAGCTGAGTTTCAGCAGTTGGGCTAATGTTTGTTTTTTTAATCTGTACGTCTAAGGCTTACTTGATCGGAATCTGTCATTAGTGCCTAAAGATACCTTTAGAAAAAAGAGGATGTGTCATCAATCATGTGTGTTATTTTGACTATACTTTTCTGCTTGCTACTTGCTGTAGATGCTGTTGTCTTCACTGATTTATTTATTTATTTTTTGGGGGTTAGTGGTGTCGGTGACATCAGAAATATGCTTTTCTCTCTTAATATTTAGTCCACCTTTCTCCTTCAATCTCTTGATATGTCGCAGCCACGAAATAACAATATTTCTATGCCATAAATTCTTCTCTGTTTCCCTCCTATCTCTGTTTTCCTTTTCTCAGCTATAGACTGTCCTTTTTACGGAAGACCTTTAACTTATTTTCAGTCTATATTCTCAGTTGTGAGACAAGATTGCTGTTGTATTTCTCTATTGCTACTACTCTAGGAGTTTTTCTTTCTAGGGCTTCATTACCTTCTTATTCTTCCAAATCTATGATTTGGAGAAAGCCAAGGCCACCGTGACACACCTGTAGGTTTTTAGTTTACGTATGAAGGCTGAGTTTGAATGTGGGTGAGTCTAGGCGTCTAACACTTGTTGTCAGCAAAGTTTACAGCATGTACTCGGTCAGGGCACTAAATGTATTTCTTCTTGCTGTCGCCGTGATGCCAGGGCTGCTCTTTATTTCTATGTTAGGATGTGAATGGCTGGAACAGGTCAGCTCCTGGAAGTGAGTTAAATCAAACCTCAAGTGAGAAGTTATCGTTTTTCAGTCTGTACAAGGCCCTTTTGCGCAATAAATCTCACTCAATAGAGCCAGAAAGCCTCCAGCTGCACAGCGGATTAGCAGCAGCCCTTACATCTGTGTCCTGTCTGCTGCAAAGGAGGTACCTGGAGGTCGCTGTTCTGCCCTCTAGAGCTGGAGGGACATGGGCCACGCTAAGCTGCCCTGGGGCACCTTGAAATACTCATTTGTTGTTTGGTTGGAACTAATTCTGTTTTATCATCCAGTGTCCTGTTAAATTGGAGCCCCCGATACAGTCGTGTGGTTTGTTGCCCTGTTCCCAGCACCGTTAGCACGTGAATAACAGCAAGGTCCCCTCGGCTGCCCTGTGTGGCAGCTCRGGGCTAGTTCCCTGGCACAGGGCTAGCTGTGCTCCTGGTTTCTGTTTTCTAATTCAATGTCTGTCATCAGAGTTAAAATTGCTGGTTTTCGAGGCAGTGTTGGTCAAGAAGGAGACTCTTTGCATAAAGCATTTTGAAAGCGTGCTTTGCAGTGACATTCCTGCAGCTCTCTTGTAGCTTAATGGTGAAAGCTCTAAAACAAAACACTAATGAGGGTGCAGCTTCGTACTCTTCAGTTATTTTTAGGTTTGTTTGTGTCAAGTTATATCTAGAACAGTTTTCTGTTTTCTGTATCTAAAATTTTTCTGTATCTGGAAAAGATCGGATGTGTTTCAAAGCTTGGACTGATACTTCATATGCCTCTTGCTTTTATGAAGCATCTTCAAAAGCAAACTGTCTGGATTTGAATGGACAATAAATCCATGCACTGAGTGTAGGTGTTAGTCACTCAGTTTCACTGGGTTTGGGAAGTGTCCACCTGAAGAAAGGTGGCTCTGTGTGGACGTTCTACCTCTCCTCAGTGAACCTTGAAGAATAATGAAACGAGTCTCATCTAGCCACAGGGCTGTGAGCACRAGCTCTTATGGGTTTAAATGTCCCTATGAAGTTTGCAAGTTGCATGAATACCTGAAGCTTGTGATTATTTTTATTTATTTATTTATTTATTTTTGTTCTTGAGGACATCTGCTGAGGAGCTGCTGTGCTATATGTTGTGGAAGATGTCCAACTTAAGTATTTGAGCTGTGTCAACAATTTAATGGGGAAATATCTCAAAATTCCTTAAGGCAAGGAGCATGTTAGTTTTCAGAAGGAATTTTGTGCTATGGTGACCCATTATCCCTGGGAAGCCCGTATTTGGTTTGGCTGGCCTCTTTTTCAAGTAGGAAAGCTGATCTTTGCAAAGAGAAAGGGCAGAGTCAGTCGAGCATTAAACTTGTGCAGAAAGAGAGAATGCAGGGAACTAATGAGTGTTCATTTAGCACAAAATTAAGATSTTAAAAACAAAATTATTTAAGACACAAAAGCATATGGAGAGAAGAAAATTTCTAACTATCTCAATTATCAGTGCTAGGAACCTTGAAAAATAGGCCAGGTAGCCTGGAAGAGCTCATATATGAGCATWACCATGATGGTGCTTTTGCTGAAATTGGATGAAAAAATTTGTATGATTAGAATATTAAACCCCCTGAGTCTGACCTGTTTCACAAGGTCTGAATTGGAGAAGAGGGCAAGTGCACTGTCAAGAAAGGCATTAGCATACCTGGGTCCCTGGTAATTAGAAATAAATCATCTCTAATAGCTATTGAAGGGCCAGCACCCTTTCAGAGGTGGATTTGAGACTCTTCCTCTCCCTGGTTGGAGGTGAGGTGTGGAGTGGGAGCCCATCCCTGAAGGAAGAGTTGGAGCAGCTGTGTTGGGTCCCTGATGCCTGGGTAGAGGAGTTGAACCACTATGGARTTGAAAATTTATAGGAGAAAATATTTCAGTTCAAAACACTATTTCTAATGGGGGCGAAAACCTGCTCTGACAGGTTAAAAATGAAACGTGGAATTTGAAATGTGGAATTGAGGTTAGATGTGAATACCATAACTTGATTGGATTTGTGATGTGCAGAGAATAAGTCCAACCAATTACAATTCTAGTATGTTGAAAGACCTGTTGCAAAGGTGACAGAGACTATTAGCCAAGTGAGTTGGAAGAAGGTGTGTAAATGGAAAAAATAAGTGATATTTGGAACCGTTGAAGACTGTCTCACCATACACCCCCAAAGCTTACAGTCGAGAAGAAAAGAACGTGCTGGTGAAACCGGTGCTTGTACTCTTATTAAATAGCCATGATATTTTTTAGCAGCATTGTGCAGAATCATGTGCCTAATGAGTACTTCAGATCTGTATCTGAGGAACAGCCAGGTGATGATGTGGTCATACCAAATAAAGATGGTGATTAATGCGTTTCCACTCTGGTTTTACCAATATTACGGGCATGCGGATGAATGATGCGAGTCAGCTTGGATGGTGTGAGCTATTTGGCAGGGATTTTTCTGCATTGGCTGGCCTTTTGTTTAGCGGTGAGCCGTTTATCTGGGGGCAAGAAAGTGTATGTGGGTGCTTAATGTAGGGTTGCTCATTGCCTGAAGTTCAGTGCTATCTCTCTGTCATCTRTTAAGCAGCCATATGCCAGCAGGACATTGAACAGCCGACCATCATTTGTAAGCTAGTGGTTTGCATTATAAGGCAGTAGGCGAAAACACTTCTGACTTGAACTGGCTTGCTTTTTTGAGGTTTTATTTTTAGTGTATGTTGAAATGTGGAGGAAGTACAGGAGGCTGATATTAATCTTTTGAATATCGCTTAAGAAGACTCAGGAGAAGATTTAGGTTCCTCTAGGCCTACTTGACCCCACTTTTAGTTACAACCATGGAGTATTGGTACATGTCATGAACAAATACAAGATGAGAAATTTCTTTGATGCAAACGAATGTGTAGAAGAAAATTGATCATAATGCTTTTGATATAAAATATTTGGATTTCTGTGGCATGTTCAACTTGCTATGTCATGATACTAAGATTAAGAAACTAACAGTCCAATGTGTTAAAAGCTGGCTACCAGGTGGGACTGCAGAGGTCGTGATTAAATACAGTCATCATTAACCTCTAAGTTCTGAGTGCTTTCCTGGCAGGGTTTCACACAATTTGTGCTGTGTCTYTATGATGGTTTATGGTTAAATCAATGACTTGAGGAGGAAAAAAACCCTGGTAGGATCACTAGCAATGGAGAAATTTTCAGATGACACACAAAATTGTCACCTAATGTCACTTCTAATCTGGTGGAAAATTGGAGCGACAACTGATGAGGAGATTAGGTCATTGATTYGGTGCCATCTGGGTTGTTTGGTAAATTGGGTATACAATACCTTCTAATAAGACTAAATGTGAAATTAGAAAAATGAATTGAGAAAAAAAGAGAGCCAATATGATCTGTAGCTGCACATGCAACATGCAAGATGGGAATAGGAAGACTTTACTTTGCCCTGTGTGGCCCTTAGGAGCCTGCCCTGGGGTGCTGATCCAGGCAGCAAGCTGAAAACGAGCAGGCGCTCAGATGGGTCAGGAGCGCTGGACCGGCGAGCTGCCAAGGATTGCCTTAAGAGACTCAAGGAGTTCAATCTGCTTAGTTTAGTAAAGAGGRATTTGAGGAGTGACTTGATAGTTTATAACTATCTCTAAGAACAGATACCTGACAGTACAGTAGAAAAGTCTTCCCCCCCCCCCTCTGCTGAGCAAATGATTATGATTTAGGAACATTTGCTCTTCATTGTAAAGAATTTTCCATCACTGGTTATTAAAAAAAATTGCCTTTTTCTTCTGTAAGATATGATTCTAACACAAACTAGACTTAATTCTGGGAAATCTCATGTGCAGCATGTCAGATTTAAACATCATGCTATCTACTTCTGGCTTTATAAATTGAAGATATTTTTTAGACTGGGAAGCCCATCTAGATAAGATGTCTGAACCATGAAGCTGCTTTTAAGTTTGGTAGGAGCCTTTTTTCTTGTTTTTTGTCTGGCTAAAATTTTGCCTTGAGGGGGAGGTGTTTGCTCATTTGCTTGACAAGAAGGCTTGTTGCTGCCATCTCCCGTGCAAAAATTTGCAGATTGCTGTGGGACACCGTGGAGACGGATGCTGTCCTGCGGACTTTTCTGTATGAACTGGGTGGGTTTCCAGTCATATACGCTATATTCCAGCGGATGAACATGCTCAAGCGTATCTTAATCTCCTAGAAGCATCGTTTTCTGTTAAAATTAGTTTGGTTTCATAATTTATAGTGCAGTGAAGCTGCAGATTTCTAYGTGAGCTCCTTTAATGTGTGCTGCTCAAGGAGAAAGATCACTCTCAGCAGCGTTACYGCTGTCCAGACCTCCTCCGTTTGGTTCTGTAAGGTCTTATCTACAAGTCCGAACACGGTGCTATTTACCCTCTAGAAAACTAGATCTGTCTTGTGACATTGAGTTAGGTCCTATTTCTGTCTCCAGGATTTCATCTTGTGGTTGTAGACAAATTGCTGAGAGCATCATAAATTCTCAGAGAGCAACTTCCAAAAATGCTTCAAAAAATGGCTTTTCATGCATAAAAGGCATGTAAACTTTAAGCGCCAAGTAACGCAATTTGGTTGTGTAGTGACTGGCAGTGCAGGATTATAGGATAGGTGGAGATATGGCTTTAAGCCTCTCAATTCTCATTTCTTCCTTTTCCCCCCCCCCCTTGTGTTTAATTAGTTCTTTCCTGTTTTCCCCCCCATGGTCCTCCTTCACATAGAGTCTCCTAGCAGTCTTCTCTCTGCCTCTCATTCTACCTCTCCTTCAAGAAGGATTGCAGATATTGAAGATGGAGAAGGATGCCAGAGTGTACTTAGGCCAACAGCCTCCAAGGAAAATGAGAATGTGTTTTCCTTTCTTGCAATGCTTAAAGCTTTGGGGACAGAAAATGTAAGCGTGGGAGCTTTGTAGCTTTCTCTCAGGAGACTTTCCTGTTCAATGATAGATTATATAATTGCAAAGCTTTCCCTGGAATCCCAGATGTTTTCTTTTATTGTCTTCATTTGATGGCCCGCAAAACAACTTTTGTTTCTTGATCTACTAATATTCTTCGAATGCTCATAGGTGTTCCCGTCTCTGCTGTGCGATCATTGCCTTGCAGAGGAACATCAAACCAAAGTGAGCTCTCTAAAACATTTCCTCCGGCCAGTTCTGCTATGTTGCTGATAGCTCAGCTCTTTTTAGGCTGTCGTTGTGATCCTGGAAATACAGCGGTAGGAATTTATGGGACAGCTGTGGTTTGCTGTGACAGTCCTAGTATTGGTTTTTGATGTTCTTCAGTGCCTTTGCAGAGGCACTGAAGAATTTGATTAGCCTATTTTCATATCGGAAGTACGCAGCACTGCAAAGTTGCAACAAATTATTGTCTGCTGTGTACTGACATAATCTTGATCGTTGCAGAATTCATGTTGATTTTTGGAGGAACAGGATTTTCACATTTTTCCATTGAGAGTTTTATTTTATCTTCAGCTAGTATTCCTATCTCTGGATCCCTTTTCTTCCTCCCTCTCCTTTGACTAACCTTGCAACTCCTACATATTTAATATCAAGTTCTGTTACTACTTTTCCACATCATGAAGATCTTAAAATGAGTTACAATATTATTTTTCTTTGTGTTTTTCATATGTTATAGTTCTGATGTAGCTTTTAGACTGTATGCCCATGTTTCATTCCTGTCAGTTTGAATTAATTTCCGAGAATTTCTTCAGACTGTCCAGTATATCTAAATATAAGATAGTTGATTCTTTCCCCTCAGCCATTAGTTTTGTATCTCTATTAAATGTAAGATGCCTGGCAGGACTAATTCTTTATGAACCTGCTGCTACCTGTTGGTTCTGTAACCTTTCAGATGCTTAGATTTTTTTTTTACTTTAGTTTTTATATATATATTTTTTCTATTTAAATATATTCATTTTCTGTCATAGCTGTTTCCTGGTAGCTATTAAAATTTTAAAGAATGTGCCTTCGTTACTCATTGTTCAAGTTCCTTTTATGACCTGCTGTTTGCAAGTGGAGAGAGATCCTTACAAGCAGAACTTGGTCTTTGGTGATTTTCAAGGCAGGAATACTACACTTTGACATATGCAATCCATGCATTTTGTGCTTAAAATTGGACTATCTCCTTCTACAGAGCCTAGACACAAATGATTTTTTTTGTTTGTTTTTTTTTTGTTTTGTTTTGATCTGGAACTTAACTTTCACAGGAAAAAAGTGCATATGAATTGTAATACTGCTCTGAAGTAGGTTACCTTGAACAAAGGTGCAAATCTCTGAATCTGTTGAGGGCAGATATTAATAGATTGTCGGTAAATCTTTGGTTCAGCTAGGCAGCATATCTAAGTTAAAACCATGCCAATAAAAGACACAGTTTAAAAAGAAGCAAAAACAAACTTAAGACTCAGAAATCTGTATCTACATATGTCTTTCAGAGCTGATCAAGTAATTGTGAGTAAATAATAGAATTGTATGTCAAATATAATTTCAAATGTCAGTAGGATTTACAAAACCACCTCATTAATAATTTCCCTCATCCCTTAATCCCTTAATTTCCCTCATTATGGTATCCCTAATTTGTTGTTTTCAGATTCCTAGATGAGAGAAAGAGGGATGGGACTTTTAGCACATCTTAATCATTGTTTCTGCTACAAGTATTGTAGTTAAAATCTATGATGTATGGTGATTATCACAAAACTTGCTAAATTGTAATTAGACCTTCATTATTTTTGATTACATGGCTAAGGGTTCAAATGCATTTCCTGTCCGATCACCACCTTGTTTGTAGTTGCATTCATTGCTCTAAGGCTAAAAGAATATTATGTGAATGAAACCCTCTATCCTCCCAGAACAGTATTAAATCTATCTGAAAGCATCCAGTATTAATCTCGTTTGTATGGAAGCTACTGATCTCACTAGGGCTGCTGAGGATTTTGACCAGCTCAGAAGTAGGCTGTGGCCCAAGGTTTAAAGCTTGTTTAATTTCTTCTTTCTTTTCTTTTTACAGTGACCAAAAGCCATCGAGAAATCAAAGGAACGCAAAGTAAACAGACAAGGGTAGGTTTGAATATCATTCTTTGTTTTTGTGCATATTAAACAGTGAAGTTGTTGTTTAAAAATCCCTTTTGAGGCTAATCTGGAACAAGTGGCTTTCAGAAATGATTCCATAGACAAATCTCTGGGAACGTCCCCTGCCTCTTTGCAATTAATATGCCAATAACGGCAGACTAATTCCTCCAAGCCCAACGGGTTCCTAGGAGCTGTCTGACAAAGAATATTAAGGCTTTTAGGTTGTGTAATTCYGCTTTACTTGGCCTGATTGCTTCTGTTTTTATGCGATAAGGACCCGACATAAATTGCAGAAAACCCAGCAGCTAAAGACGTAACAGCAGTGGAAGTTTATTGCTGACTTTGTTGCACTGAAAACCTCTGTTATCCTTGGAGAAGCCATTAATAAAATGGCATTCGTAGTTAGCTGCTGTTATTCTTTATTCACCTTGAAACCTGATGAAGCAGAAGAAAAAAGTGCCCGTAATGATAAGATGAATATCGTCTCATGTTTTATTGAGTTTGCAATCATCACTTAGGCTTGATAACAGCACATATAGAYAGTAGTGTCCAGGAAGAAATAGCTTTGTTTGAGAAGTCTGGCATCTAATTCTTAAAATGTTGCTGTTTTCCATGAAATTTGTGTCTGCGAAAACATTGATACAGCAAATAACGGAGGTCTTAGTTTCCATTTCAGGGTTTGTAATCCTTGACAATATAGGAATGTGCATATGATTCATTCTGAAAGAGCCCTTGATGTATGTGACATGCAGTATAACTGCCTGAAATTACTCTAAGAATTCATGGCTTTATTTTCTTAACAGCTAATAGGCAAATGCTCTTGTTGATCTCTGTTCTCCAACCTTTCCAGGGTTACCAGCTAGCACTTTTGGAATGATGTAGGTTTTTTCAGATTCTTCCAAAATATTCTGCTTGCTGCAGTTTACTCAGCTGTCAATCTTTGCTTATTCAAGTTGAATTGTTGTATAAATCTTGGCAAACATTAAGTTGGAGATCTGAGAGAGGAGCGATAGGACCTTTCAGTGCTTTTAAATGTAATTATTCTCTGTAAACGGTAAATGAATAATGCAAGCCATTATTTTTCCTTTTTTGAAGGCAGAGCAATTACATTCGATGAACAACCCCATGGAGCACATAGCTGCTGAACACAATCCTTTGGTCCAACTGCTAGGTCTTCATAATATTTYCCATTTGGTTAAAAATGTATTTTCTGTCCTATTTCTTCTCTTCTCCGATGCCTTGTCAGACACCTTGCATACGCTGGGTATTTTTGCCGTGGCCTTCAGCAGCTCTGGAATCTTGCATGCTTAGTGTGTTTATGCATCAGTCCTGCTGCTCTGCTGGTTGTGGATGAGGGTGGAATTATTGCCCTGCTGCTGCAGTGCTCCCTAGAATAATTTATTAGCTGTACATGAAAGGTGAAAGTTATTTTACTGCATTCATCAAATCTGATTTGTTTTAGAGCCATTGGGACATGAGCTGAAAGGTCATAGAATCCATAATAATCCCACATATAGCAGAAGATAGGATATGAATTTCATTACACATACAGTATTAATTAACAGTAATTGCAGGCTTCTATTTTTTCATGTGTAATGTAAATACCTGTTAGTGGGAAATGGAAGTGAATTTACTTCAACAGGTAGGATGGCAGGAAATATTAGTAAGAAGTAAATTTGGTACCCTAAGTATCTGTATATGAAAACTGAAATGCATTTTTCCTAACACATGCCTTTAGAAATGTATAAAATATATTTTATAAGTTTCTGAAACTATTTAGCCAACATTTGTGTTAAGATAACTTCTGAAATTTGAACTGATCCTGAACTTCTAAAAGCTGAATTTCCCTCTATGGTCCTCTGAAACTTAGAAGTTTCTGCAAAATGTATTTCTCAGTGAAAATTCTYATTGTTCTTTTTTTATTATTATTTTTCCCCTGGCTCTGAGTAACCTATCTCAATGGAATGACTTGGTATGTTCCTTGCAGTCAAAGCTATGAAACTAGGGAATGGCAGCCTGGAAACAGTTACAATAAAAAATATATTTGATTGTGAYGGCTTGTTCATGGGATTGCGATTTGAAATTTTATAAACTTGAGGTCATTGGAGCTTGAATGAATATCATTAGTATTTGGTGGCTGTTTGGAGGCCTGTGTAAAAATGAACTTTTGAGCTTGAGTTGCTGGGTAGTTGCATCACGGTGAGCAGCCTCCAAAAGTGTCACAGGCTCCCCACCACTCCCGGCTAGGTGTTTGACATGGAACTAGCATCACTTAAGAATACCTGGTATATCTCTAACCTAGTATCGCCTTAGTGCTTGTCAGAGGCAAAAGTTGACTCAAAAATGGTACTTAAGTTGTAATTTCTTATTCCTTAAGAAAGCTGCGTGTCCTTGGTGCTAATACAGACTATCAACCTCTTCCATTGGAAATSTTCGCTGATGTCACTTAATTTATGCAGGAAATAGATGGAGATGACGACATGACTTAAACCGAGATTTTTCTGGGAAATGAGAGTTTTAACAGCTCGATGCAATGAAATGGAAACAAATAATAAACACTAGAAACAGTTTTAGGTTTTTGTTCTCAATTTACATACATAAAGCTTCTTGAAGTGGAAGCTGTGAGGGCGAGTTGAGGGACAGTTATTTTTCCTCTGTTCCTCCTGCTCACAAATGTATGTTTTGAGGCTTTGCTGCATGCCCTGTTCTCTCTTCCTGCTTGTCTCAGATGAATAGCTTGCGCAGTCTGTTTTTTTTCTTGTGATTATTTTTATTCCAGAGGCTGGCTTTTCTTCCTAGCTGGTTTATTTGTGGTGATTATTTTTCAGAGGTCTGAGTGAAGCTAGGTACAACATTGCCAGCAATCTTATGTTTCCTGTTGTTGATTTAGGTGATGTGAAAAATACTGGGCAGTGTAGAAAGTCTATATTTTACATTCCTAATGCACTTTCTCAGAATACTGCATAAAGATTGTGTTTATCTTTCATTTTGATACACTTGAAAGTGAGGGGAGGGAAGAAAAGTGGSTAAGTTGTAAGCAGGTACTGGGCTAGTATTTTTACCTAGGAGAGAAAGTGGTTTGAATTTGCAGCTGCAAGCCTCTGGTAGGAGTCTCCTGGCAGTCTGAGACCCTGGTTCTCCTTGCTTTCTGTAACACCTTTTGGAGCTTGCTGATACCCAGTGGTTTATTATCCTGTCTTACGTCTTTGGCGAGGAGTGACGTTGAGGAGTGCAGCCACCGCAGATCTTGGGTGAAGAGGTAAACTCCTGTGCCTTCAAAAATGGGCCCAGGAAAGTCAAGCTGCAGGTTTAYTGATGAGATGAGCTGTGGATTTTGATTCTTTTGTCATGGCTAGAAATTAAATTTTAGTTCACTGGCAGAGTTAAATCTGCTTTCAGTGTTTGCTAGGAGCAACACCTGCTTTCAGCTGCTCTCCTCCCACCTGGGTGTGCTGAATTTGCCTCTGTTGCCTCTTCTTCCCACGCGTGAGGAGCATTTGGTTTCCCCGCTGTCGCCTTGTGAATCACGCTCAAGTTGAAAGCCTGCAGCATTGCCATATGACTGGGTCCCAAATTCAGGTATCCAATTTAGTTCAGCCTGTGTCTTCAGCTTCATTAGTGGGGTTGTGGCAAGGCCGRTGCACCGGGATTTTGGAGATGTTTACTTCTGGGTGTTCAGAAATGAAGGGCTCTTGCCTATCATTGGTTTTGTATGTGTCCGTTCACAAGCAGTCGGGAGACAGAGAAGGAAAATGAGTGGCAAAGGGAAGAGTCGGTGCTCCATTAGCAGCACTTGGTCAAATCCTTCCGTGGATGGTCTTACTGCTGCGTAGATTAAATAGGTGCTTTCTGTGAAGCTGCCTGGTCACTTTTTGGTGGGTGACAGTTGCTTCAGCAGCAGCAGCCCCGTTGAGGGGCTGTAATGGAGAACTGTGCAGTAACGCAGCCTCGTGCTTAACGTCAGCGTGGCAGAGGCCGTTTGCACTCGTTGATACCATACGCATCCCTACATGGTGTGTGCAGCAACACGGCCTGCCCAAGATATCCTCAGCAGAGGAATTTCAAGAAAATGAATTTCTGTTCAGGTATTTGAGCTAGGGACCTGCCTTTTCAGCATTGCTCTCTGGCAAGAATGTAAGCAAGTAATTTCTTCAATTAAATAAGGTAGATCTGTTTTGTTTTCTGGAAACAGTCTGGCTTTCATTTCCCAGTCTTCATTCTCTCTTTTTTCCCCTTTGGGTGCAATCTCAAGCAACAGATGCTGCAACYGGGTCTTAATTAACGTTTGGCTCAATATGGGAAACAGATTCCATCTCGCTTTCCCAAACCTGTGCTAAACGTAACATAAAAATGTGGGATCCAGCTGATCAGGACCAGACCAAGTCCGACCCTGTCTGAGAGCCTTTCTCTGACAGTGGTCAAAAGTGGATGCCTCTTGGATACCGAGGGAAGAGGATGGAAAAAAAAGAAGCATAAAAATACTTTCCATCTTCTCTCTGCTGTCCCCGCCCCCTACGTTCCTCCCACATCCTCCAACCGTTTGTGGCTTCCTGGCTCCTCTGCAGAGTTTTTCCCAAGTCGGAAGAAGTTTCTCTGTATTTTGTAACCCTCATGGATTTCTCTGCTGTGAAYCTGTAATCACCATCTGCAACCTCCTAGAGCAAACAGGGTGCTTTTTAAATAACCTGAGCTACAGAGACATGACAGTTAAGCAGATTTCTGGAAGACAGTTTCCTGAAAGTAACACAGCATTAGGACACACAACTTCTCTTAGAAGACGATAATGAAAATGAATTAAGTCCTCTAATCTTTAATACAATTTGGCCTTAGGAAGCTAAAATGTGAACAAAAACATTGCAGCAAAGGTTCTCCTTCTGCAGTCTTTGGTTTATTTTACTTTATTTTTTTTTACATAGTTACTCTAAATAGTAACATGGGTTGGAAACAAAAATAGCATGCAATTAATGTAATCCAATAAGGGTATTCCTGGGTTATGCATATTTTAAAGGGAAGATGGATAAAGTTACTGCAAARTAATTCAGAATGTCAGAGGTATTCACGAGTATGCTGAAAATCTTCTGTAACAAAATCTTACTGTAATACYTCAGTACTGAAACCTGCAGTGAGTCCTAAATCAGCTTTTACGTCTGAATGCTATGTCTGTGAGATGACAAAAGCTCTTGGCTGGCGGGAAGGTGCCCTTTGCCCACCCAACCCCTTGGCCCACCATCATGGAAATGACCACCCTGGTTTCCAGCTCTGCGCCTGCAGTGACCTTCAGCTTAATGCCTGATGATAAACTGAAATCACATCATCTTTAGCTTAATATGCTGGCCTGGTGCAGTCCTAAAGGACACTCGCTTGCCCTCGCTGGAGAAAAGACAACATCGGTGGGCAGCGGGGCAGTTGTAGGGAGACGCTATGGCAGTAGCTGTTGCGGTTGACTTTGGACTCTGATTTTGTGTTGAGRTATGAGTTTAACTCATGCCTGCATCAGTTTTGGGAGGGACTGAACCCAAATGTGGCTATGCTAAAGGCAGTTTTGAATGGGGTTATGGTATCTTGGACCTGTTGTTAAGTGGCATACAAACACCTGCTATAAATGTTTAGGAGACTGTTTATTTTGAGTTCAGGTGTGAACTTTTCTTTTTCTGGCACCAATAATACCTGGGTATGTGCTGCTTGAGCAACAGTGCCTAGAATACAAATTTGCTGCATGGGGAACAAAAGCAAAAGGAAGATGAGATGATGGAGAGGGACCCTAATGCACAAAGCACTCTATCTTTTCCAAATTACACATCTCTACTGTGCATTGGGCTTTTCACTGTATTCAGAGTAAATTGTCCAGGGGAGTTTAAAGGACTTCTTTTTTTAATATTAACTGTCCACATATTTATAAGCAGAAATAAACACGCCTCCCTCCTCATGTTGGTACAGCTTAAGTAGATGAATGATAAGTTATTTCTTGCTTCATCACAATACCAAGGCAGATGAACAGCTTGATCTGGTATTGCTGATAGAGAGAATGTGCATTTATTGCTTGAATTTCAGCACTTGATTACAATGCTGAGGACTGAAATATCATCTTATTTTTCAAGAAGCTCTTCCAGGATTTTTTAAATCTCTTAAATACCTATCAGATATTTCTGTAATAAAAACAGAACACAATACCATCTTCAGCACAATACGATCTTATYGGAGCTAATATTATTGTTTTTTGGGCCAATAAGCATTATTGTGTTAAATAATGGACTTCAGAGCCCATTGCTTTGCTTTCCATTGCTCTTTCACTGATGGGGTAATCGAGAGCTCTTCCGTTGACTCTGTTTTCATCCCAGGTGGCGATGTGTGACTCACTCTGCCCTTTCCTTTAACCGTGTGGTGGGAGCTTCCATGTGAACATCGAACCAGTGTCAGAGGACATTGTTTTATACCTCGCAGAAGCTATCTTRCATCTGTATTGGTTTTGCTAGCTTCTGCTAGTGAAAATACTTGTTGATTTCAATTTTACTTCCTTCAGTTTATTCTTTTTCATATTGGCCTTATTTAGCATGTCTTAAACTAAGTTGGACGTGGTCTGCTTATAACTATTTTACTCGGGTGCTTCTAAGCCTTCCTCTGCATTGATTTAAGTAATTTAAAGTGTTATCTTTCCCACAAGACTGTAGCCCTGAGCAACTGAACCTCATCGTGTTTAGACCCACATATAAATGACCTGTTAGTTGAGCTGAGTTTTTGATAGCCTGAAAAATGACATGCTGCTGGAGCTTGAACTGCAGAGCCTGCAGTCTG
The DNA here is from genome assembly GCF_003343005.1 of Rhea americana. Lineage (NCBI taxonomy): Eukaryota > Metazoa > Chordata > Aves > Rheiformes > Rheidae > Rhea > Rhea americana. The sequence continues at coordinate 1,275,879 of NW_028185961.1, read as the reverse complement.
TAGCCATGGGCTGTAACAACTCACCGCACAAGGGGATTGGCACGCCGCAGCATTTGCCACACGCATCTGTGCAAGAGTGAGTTATAKTCGCATTAGCTTTTTGCCTTAAGCCATGCTGTCTTTTGTGTGCTTGCAGTTAAGTCCTACAGATACTGATGTCCTCTGCTTGGAATGCATTAAAACTTCAGGGTGACTGTGCTGGCTCAACCTAAAAGTTCATGTCCGCTTCTGATAGTAGCCGGGAGTTGCTGGGAGCTTCGGGACTTTCAAGGTGGTGGTATTGGTTGAGTTTCTGCTGACCAACTTTTTAGTGCAAGGAGTATCTACCACTTTTGAGGGGAGTGGCAGTTATTTTATGCCTTTATTCTGGCTTTAAAAGGAGCTGGGTGGTATACAAAATTACAAGAGTGAAAATTTCTTGCATACAAATCCATTTCTGCTTTCTTATGGGAGTACTTTCTTCAGTCCAGTGACCTCCCTTTGTGCATGTGCATGTCCAGTTTTGTCTCTGTCATAGACCGATATTTTTGACTCCAAAATTTTAAAACAAATGCTTGGCTTTGACAAGGCTTTTTCAAGCAGTCAAAGCCATGTTTTCAGAAGAAGCATTTTGGAAAAATGTCACTCAGMTGCTTTTACTCTGAGGTGTCTTGGGACCTCTTGCATCTGGTACATGGTTGCAGGAGCCTCCCCGCATGGCAGAGATGCTCTGCTCTTGCTCTGGGCATGGAGGCCGTGCTTATCCATGAGAGTGCCTAGTCTGGTGTAGACATGAAAACAAGGACACTGTTCCCATGCTGGCTTGGAACGATCATGCTCTAAAATCCGTAATGGATACGTGTGAGAAGACCACGGGAGAGAAGCAGCAGGATTTGTGAATATACACAGAATGTAGACCATCTTACTGAAACAGGGCAGTGCAAAATGCAGTGGTCCTCCCCTATTTCACATCTATCGCAGCTTCTTGCAGCAGTGATGAAGGAAGCCCTGGCTTCCTTGTTGGTGCCAGGCTGAGCCAGAGTCCTCTCAGTCTGGGCTGAACACTTCATACACAATTCCTCCCAAAATACGTTATGCTGGGAAATAAATAGAAGGTAAAACTATGCTGTAGACTCTTGTATGCCCCAGAGAATAAAAAACAAAACCATGCAACCCTCCCTGCTCAAAAAGCGCTAAAAAAACCTCCCTAGTCTTCAAACCCCATGACTTTCCCAGCAGAATGATCCTTGTTGCAAAGCACGCTTGGATGCAAGGAAGGGGCCCTGTTACCTGTCTGCTGTGAGGGACATTGATCTTACTGCTGGTTTGCCTTTTGGGGAGTGGTCTGTAAGTACTTGCACCCTGCTAGCACTGTGCATCTACTGAATATTTCATGCTAAAAAGCAAGTGGAATAGCAACTGCTTTTTTATTCACCCTCCCCCCGCCCCTCAGTTTGGGAAGAACCTAATTTCCCCTGCTTTCCATTGGCTCTTTGTGCTGAGATGACATATGTACCCACTGCATATTACACACAGTGGTGCATCGGATATGTAGTAGGCGCTGTCTTCATCCAGATTCATGTTGTTTAAATTTTTAATCTTTCTAAGCGCTGGAGGCATTGTAAATGATGATGTCTCGGCCAAAGTTGTATCAGTGGCGGAAATTTAATAGTAGGATGTGATGGCATGAATAAATCCAGTGTGCGTCAGCTCTCACAGTCTTTTAAAAGACTGATTGAATTACAGTTTTGGTAATGGCTATTTGTCAAAGCATTATTTTACAGTATTAAACTATCCTGAGGGGTGCTGCAAATGTAACAAGAACCATAATGATCTTGCTGCTTATGGTAAAACATTTTATGTTGCAAATACTTCTCGGTGAGGATTTGTCAACATAGCAGTGTCTTTTCAGTCATCTTCCTAGAGAGACTGCAAAACATAAATGAAATGGTAACAAAAACTTCCTTTTGACCAGTCCCAGACAAATCTGGTGGAGGGCCTGGTGCTGTTTGTTTTGATGTTAGTTAATGTTTGGGGAAAAGGAATATTGTGAATTRCTTTGGGCAGGATGGACGTGCCTACAGATGGGTGTTACGTTGTGTGCCAGTTTTTGGTACAACTCATGATGCTCCTTTCTGTAGACTTTGACCCTCAGATCTGTTCCTGAGAGAAGTATGCTGGGAAAAATAGTTGAATAATTCTGTAAACTACTCTTTAGTTTTGCTTGGTTTTTGAGCTTCCATACCAGCTTTTGGATTTCTTGGTCGGTGTCACTTTTGGTGAATGTTACAGTGTATTGGTAATAAAGGTGGAATCTATTGTTTTAAGAAGGCGGCCATGCAAAGGACTTCATAGGAGTCTGTGGCAATAAAGGAAGCTACTGGGGTAATTAAAAAAAAAAAAAAAAAACACAGCATTTTAGGATGATTTTAGGTGCAGAACAGGTAAATCTGACATTTTGTCTCTTCCTTCATTTTTATAACCTCACTGGACTGCAGTGAAGAATCTTGCCTGTTGTAAGATGCTGCCTCCCCTTTTAATCTTGCTGCCATTAGTTGTGATAGAGAAATATTTGGTTTACATGTGCATCCTAGTTCCCTGGGCATCCTTTTCACAGGTAATGCCAGGTAATATCCTGAGAAAGCCTGGAACAGTGGTGTCTTAGTATTATTGTCAACAGATAAATATTTACTTCACAGTAATAGCTTATCTTGAAACGTGTGCTTGTGGGGGAAACTTGACCTTCAGGAGGTGATTCTTGGTATGGCCTCAAAACACAATTCCTCATTCCTTCTATTATCTACTCTTTATGTCTTTGATTAACAATATGCTGAATAATAAAGCAGTTTAGCTCTTCTCTAGTAATGATTGTGTTAGAGTAGGACTGTATTAGAAATACATAAATTGTTTTGATGTCTTTAAAAAGAATTTCCTGTCTTCTGATTTTAAATTTTCTAAGTCTTCATCCATGCGTTAGCCTCTGTTACTGTTTTTCAGTGTTTGCTTGATTTTTTTTTTTCACCCCCAGCCTCTGCCCAAGCCTTGTATGTTCCTTCAGGGCTAGTAATAAAACCAAGTTAATGTCACAATATAAGATTTTACTCTTATCCTCCTTTCATATAATGCAACTCTAATCCATCCTGTTGATAAAAGTAACTACCTTTAGCTATAGCACACTGCAATATCACTTTTCCACAGGTCAGCTACTGACATGGTAATCCCCTGGCAGAGGAAGTTGTGTAAGGCAATAAATTTCTTCCTGTTTCATAAACATGGGGACCTGTAACCCATCTTTTTGTGCCTCCAGGAGACATTTCCTGGTCCGTGGCAGAGCAGCTTCTTTGGGAATACTCTTATGCTATGATGAATGAAGGAAATGATTTGAGATGAGTTTTTCCGGGTTGTTTTTGACTCATTTCTGAGAGAGAGAACAGTAGGCAGTTTAGCACAGCAAAGAGGTTTGAACTGCAGATGCCCTCTGACAGCCAGGCGCGGAATTTGAAGGCTTTGATTCGTGGAAAAGGGACGGCAGCCTGGCAGCCCTCTTGGCTAAGAAACTCTTGGAGTTTTAGCTGCATCTGGCAGTAACTGCTCCATTTGAGTCAAATTGGAAAGAAGTAGACCTACTGTTTGCTTTCTGTTCAAATTAACTGCATCAGTGTCTTTCTTTTTCTTTTTTCTTTCTTTTTTTTTTTTTTTTTTTTTTTTTTAATCATTTATATACAGGATTGGTTTTCATGGTTTCATGTCAGTTCTGGAGATGAATATTTTACAGTGAGAATAGGGGATTGTCCGTGCAGCTCACTGAGCAAGGGGCCGAATGCTGGACAGGACCAGTGGGCACCATTACCCAAACTCCTCTCCCTCTGGGATGCAATCAGGGAATGAAAAAACTTTTTAAAAAGGGGCACTGCCATCTTGGACTTGTCACGGAATGTGGCGTTGCCATCCCATTCCCAGACTGGCCTAGATGGAGATCTTGGAAATGATGCAATAGAAACTGGTAAACTCTATAAGATGTGCCCTTCAGCGGTGATGTAAACCATCAAAACCAAGTGCTTGTTGGTCGCCAACATCAAATTTCATCCTTTCTGGCATAGTTGCATGACCAGTGTTTAATGGTCATTTTAGAGTCTAGGCTTGCAGACTTTTTTCCTGTACCCTGGAGCTTCCTCAGATGTGTAAATGGGGGCATTTATAATCAGGTTATTGTACCGGTGTCTGTGTCCTAACTCATTCCCAGCAACCTAATTTCTAACACCCACAGACATATTGGTAACAGCCACAGTAACAGCTTTATAGCAGCTAAGGACGTTGAAGCCTTCCAAAAATTTCAAATGATGAAAATGATATTCATAGGAATTGGTTCACTGATAGCAGAAATGAAGTCCTCCTTTGCAGCGCCCTTAGCTTCAGGGAGCGTGATACTGTGACTAGCGGGAGCTTTGGCTGAGGGACTGCCAGATCTGCCATCRCAGGTGTCTGCCCTCTGCAATTGGGGTAGCTAGACACACTAGTAGGATCCAGTTATTCTGTGCCCTCGACAGACTGTGAATAATGTAATTATGCGATTGGATTTCCTGTGGATCATGCAGAGAGATAAATGGTGAACAAGCCACATCATTATTGATTCACGCACCATTTGCCTCTTAGCTCACTCAGAGAAACACAATTACTGCTGTTACACTTCATTTACAAGAATTGCAACTTTTCAGCAGTGCAAACAGCTATTGTGTCTGAATTGATATTCTTCCTAGGCCAAACCTTAATGTGTTGTTTTATGTTTTTCTGATTGCAACCAAACAAAACTTAAAAGGGTTATAAAGCTGTATTCTTTCCCATTGCTGTGTTCCCTATGCTGCCCTACAAAACTACAGTGTTTTAAAAAAGCAAAGTATAGCACTCACATTTCCAGCATTTATAATATACATTATTTTTATAGTTTTATAAATGATTGCATTGAATGCAGTGTTTTGCTGATTTAAGACTAGAGCTGGATTTTAGACTTTGAATGTGTAAACATATTTGCAATTTCAATTTCCATGAAACAGCATAGTGAGCAGGTAGTAGTCTCTAGATCCCAACGCRCATTTACATGAAAATGTAAGTATAGGCATCTTAAACTTTCCTGGGATATAATAGTTTGATTAAAAACATTAGCTGTCTTACATGCTAATTTCAGCTTAAATGGTAGCGAATGTTTCAAGTGAGAAAGCATAGGTGAACATACGTGGTAGTGCCACAAAGGCATAGGAATGCAACACATACGCGAGGCTTTCAAGCACTCTCAGCATTTGCTTTGCTCTGATCTTTATGGAGTTGGCAAAAGTTGTATCATTGCCTTAAACCAGAGCAAGAGGGAGACTAGAGAAAAACCTGTTGCTATTTCTCAAGCTAAATTAATTGACTTTTTTGGAGCAATTTATATTAGGTCTGAAGTGCAAAGGTATTATTTAATGCAATAAGAACATAAATAAGTTTGCTCTAAAGGCTGTTCTTACCAATAGCTTTCCCCAGTAGTAAAAAAGTTATATAATTCAAGGGTCATTTCTACCCAGTGTTGAGCGTGCAAGGTGTGTGTCTGAGATGGTTTATCCTGAAAGAGCTGCTGAGAAAACGTGCCCGTCCCTGTGAGCGAGATGGGTCCGAGCAGCAGCAGTGATGAGTGCTTGATCCTGCTGCTCTTTGCAAAAGTGATTCCTGGGTTTCCAAAAGGTTTGTGCAGCTGGATATGGCATTTAAGCTGTTTCCATCTGCGTTGACTTTGCTAAGAATTCCAAATTCCAAACTGCACTAAAGAAATAGGAAAAAGGGACACTTAGAGGCCAGCCAGCAGGATCTCTGCTTTGGGCTCTGCTGTGACATTAACAGAGAGCATCCTTGGAGGTATGTTTTGGCATTAGTTCCAAACTTAATATTTAACGGTGTGTTTGGCTGCAGATCATAATATGCTAGATTTCCAGAACAAAATTTCCTCCTGGAGTATGAATCATACTTAGAAGTATGCTTTGCAATCAGTTAAGTAGCAGGTTTTTGCTAAGAAATGTTATTCCTCTCAAATGAAAGGCAGCAGGGAGAGTTTGCATGTTTTGTGCTACAGTAATTTCTCTGCTATTTTTGTTCTAATTCATTTATCCTCTTGAATATCAACTTTTAAAATGACTGATTATTATAATACGGATTATGCAAGGAAGAGCTCTCCCTTCTTTGCATCTTTTGCAGATTTGTCATCTTTGATGGGATTTCTCCAATGTAAATGAATGAGGAAACTGGCACAACAGCTGACCTGTAATGGGGAGGACTGGTGCTGCTAGAGAAGCCAGAATAGGACTCCTATTGGTGGGATATTGTCTCTTAAAGCTATATTATAGTCCTAGTATCACTGGGAGAAAAAGGGAGTAATAGCTTGGTTTTATCACTAAATGAAGCAGGTGAAATGCTAAAACAAACTCGACAGGGTTGATCTGCTGAGCGAATAGTTCCTATTTTTGCCTAGATACCTCTGGAATGTAAACAGGTGTTAAAGATGAGATTTACAGAGATGTTGGGTGTTGACAGAGCTCCTGTTTGAGGGCAGTGGGAACTCGATGATTTTGAAAGAAGCAGAGCTGGGGTTAGGGCCAAGTGCTTGTCTCTGCTTTGACATATCTAGGCATCTCATTTTTATTATTTATGTTCAAGTAAAAGTTGTCTACTAAGCTGCTTCGACAGAGTATTTCAGCATGACAAGACAATGCTTTTTGAGAGGCAAAACTCCCCAAACCTTCTGAAGGCTTGATGGAATCTGCCAAACTTGCAGTCTCATTTTGCAGCGTTGTTTCACTCTTACTGATCAAGTAAGTTATTGAATGCAGTTACAAATCTATGTTTGTTGTTTGGCTGGAGAGACTTGAGGAAGAGAGAGGTTAGGACCAGATTAATGCTCGCTGTTTCACAACAGCTCAGTCCCTGTGTCTTTCCTGTAAGGCAAATTATCTCTACCAGGAGAGAAACAGTGATGTAAATTTTTTTTACCTTGCTGGTTCTTCCTTTAGGTCAGGAGTGGTGAGGGGACTTTGGTCCTGGGATGCAGCTAATATATATAGTCTATATATTTCCAGAGGATTTATGAGATTGCACATAACTTAAGAAGTTTGAATTGTTCCATTTTGGTATTATTATAAAATCCACGGCATTGAGATCAGACTTCAAATGAAACATCTAATCCTTGCTAATTAAATGTTAGTAAACATTATATCCACCATATCTGTGTGCTATATTTGCTCAAGATCAGCTAGCTGTGATCATCACTAGTCATAGGTCTCACATCCTGAGCACTTACTACATATACTGGAAACCCAGCTGTGTTTTGGCTGTTAAGAGTTAAGCACACCACAGAATTCTGGCGAGTAACTGAGTTCTAAAAACCTGTAGATTTTAATACTACCCTTTCTGCAGAGCTTGGCGGGTTTGTTGTGCAACACGGCTCCTCTGCTTGCACATGGGGCCCTGCTCTGCCCCCAGCCTCGGGCAGCAGCTGCCCAAAACCTAGTCTGCTCTTGTTTCTGGCCCATGCGTGGCCACAATGAACACAGCTAACAGTGACTGATGAGCAAATTCCCTGCAGGTTTTTCTGTTGCAGAAATCAGTATCTGCTTTTTTCCTCCGAGAGCTGTGGAACACTCTTGTTCTGAGGTTTCTGCAAGTGTTTCCTACCTGTGTGAGGAGTGGTGACTCTCTACAAATGTCATGCTTTCAGTGGACAAACCCATGTAAAACTGCGAGTGCTGCCCAGTGTTGACAGTTGTTCCCCTGTGTCAACAATCGAGTCCTGTTCCTGTCTTTGCTGATTGCTTCCATGTTCTCACTTAAACAAACAAAACACTCTTCTACTTTCTCATTCAAATAAAACACAGCTCCTTGGAGAGCTTTATAGCCCACTTCAAGGCTCTGAACAAGCCAGGATCCTACCATACTCTTTCTCTTGTATTTGTAGTGCTAATTCTTGGGATGCACTAATTCTGAAACAGTTTCCCTCCTGGAAATCCTTGTAGTGGCTCAGGGAAAGAATGATGATCTGTATGCAACTGGTAGTGTGATATTACGAATTTCAGTAATTGCACCCAAGCATTATCTTAGAATGATGTAAAATGGATGAGAAGGTGCCAGTCGTGGAGGGCYGGGCTGAGGCAACATTGCAGCGTGGCTGGAAGCAGATGCTTAATTAGGTATGTGTGCTCTGAGGACCACTAACAGCGKTACGGAGAATTCAAAAATATATTCTCTTGGTCATTCATCCTGTGCAAAATTATGTTGGCCATATCACCTTGGAAAAACTGATCAGGACAAAAATCACTGCAAAGGTTCTGTTTTAAAGCTCTAGAGAGCTTTTTATTCGTTTAGAGTGAGCAGAATATATGTTAACACAAAAAGCTATCAAATAGCATTAAGAAATTGCCTTCCCATAGAGTCCACATTAAAGTAAAAGACTTCTGGACTAACTGTAGGTGATTAACTGATTGTATCAGTTCAGGATGACGGACTAATGGACCTCCTGAGACCTYTTCCAGCCCTATCATCTGTGTTTCTGTGGTATGTATCTTTTTTGCAGTTGAGACTGTATCTCAAAATTGTATGTCATAGCAGTTGCATCACACTTCAGAGTGAAAAATATGTCATATGAGTTGCTTTTTGTGAGAGCTTTCCCACCGGAGAACTTTGCTCCCGTCTTACAAACAGTGGGAATGAGCGAAGCTGGTTTTTAAACTTGCACCTCAACTTCTTGCTTGGCAGCAAATGCAAATACAAAATGTGTTCTGCCAAGAGCTAGCCTTTAGCTGTTTTTTGTTGTCGTTGTTTCTAATTTTTGTATCCTGTAGATAAGTGAACCAGAATGAGCAAAGAGCTGCAGTGACTATTTGTTTCTTCTCCTTGAGTTTATTGCATATTCTTATTTGTTAAAATCAACACAAATTAACATGGAGTATACAGTTCATCTAAAACTGCAACTCAGTCCAGAATCATTTTCAGATGACCCACAAATAATAAGAATATGGTTTATCTAGCCAGCAGCTTGTGTTTTTTCTTCCAAAATGTGAAGCGCTCACTAGGCACGTACCCCAGCTTTGGTGCTATTCATTTCATTTCCGTGAATGATTGAATTTGTTGCATTGAGTATTTCTTAGTGAATTGTGGCTAACCACAGTGCATTGGCTTAGTAAATATTTCATACAGGAAAAAGCCTAGCCTGGAAGTGCAAATGGGAGACTTATGGTGGATGAGGGAGCGTTTKAGAGCTGGGGGAAGAGTTTGATGAAGCTGGCCCTGGGACGCAGAGGTCCCAGAGCGCTGGCTGCCCAGCTTCCCCACTGAAATTTGGGGCCTTGCAGTGCTGAGCTATAGGTATGTGCCAATAYGTCTGTCACTCTTATTCCTTTTCCCAGGTTAGAGCTAAATTCTCTGAAATAAGGTTGTGAGCTGTGATTTACTGTGCACGTTTGATGTATGCACTACGSTCTGGGGTGACTGCGGTATTTCCGCTTGGGAGGCGCCTGTTGTGCGTTAAGCTCCTTTCAGCCATCCCTGGAGTCGCTTTGCACGAGGAGAAGCAGGAGACACGGTTAGTTCCTCGAGGGGTGGATGCTCCCCAGAAAATGCTGATGCTCTGGCCGAGCTTCATGGSGAAGCTTGAAAAAAAAGCTGCTGTCAACTCTGGGGCTCTACAACTGTTGACGCTCAATGTTGTAAACCAGGTATTTAAGACACCATAAGAGAGGCGGTTTGCATCACTTAAGGGCTCCAGCAGCTCTTTCCCAGGGGCGTGATGCTGTTTGGCGGTGCCAGCCCTCGCTTCGGAGCACGGGAGTTGCTTGCTTACGCCGTTGCGGATCGTTGTTCGAGTTCAAAACCAATTGCCAGGGTGCCGTGTTTTACATCTACCRCTCGTGTTGTGCGTCGCTGTAGCATGAGGAGTTTTTCTGTGATTTCCCTGTGAAATGCCACGGGCTAAAATGCAGTGCCACTAGTTAAAGCCTTCCACACTAGTGGGGAGAATTGCTGAATTTGCCTGCCAGGTGTTCAGTGAGGGCACATCTTTAAAAATACTTACATTTCTGGTTTAAATATTTGTCTGAACTTGAATCTGTGGTGAGCATGCCCAGCACCCTTGTAGAGGAGGAGTTGAGGTGGTGCTGGAGGTGTTTTAGGGGTGTCTGGGGATTATCCTTTTAGGAGGGACCTTAGCGTGAGAAAAAGGCTGATGGAGAAACTGCAAGTTCTGCATGCTATCTAGGAGTTTTTGATTAGTAGAAAATTATATCTGGAACTTTTAGGGGTTCTTCTAAACCTGGATTTTTCTTTTTTAATAGATGCATGCAAATAAACAGTAATGGATGACCGAACAACATGTTGTGCAYGTGTGCTGTTTAAATGTGCAAAAATGTTTAATCCAATTACAGACCATTTCTGCATATTAGATGTCACCTATATGCATGTATCTAAATACTTGTAACAGCTGGTATTACACTGCAATTTAGAAACTGTGCACTTTTATTCAATTGGCAGTGCTATAAGCCTGTTATATTGGAATGCCTGCAAAACTTAGAGGCTGATTACGCTGCTAAATCCAAATTGGTGCATGTGTCCTTTTTTAAAATAGTAATTTGAACCTTCCCCTCATTCCAAAATYCCACCTTACCATCTGTCATGGGCAWAAGYGTTTTTGGGGATCCTTGATTTCCAAGACCAAGGCTTTTGAGTCTGACTTGACTCTTAGAGCCAAGTGATAGAATTTAAAACAAACCAAAAACCCAAACCAACCTTCTCTTTCCCCCAACCTTCCCAAATCCCCAGAGCCTTTGGTACTGACAAGAGGCACATAGAAGTGGGATTCCAGCAGTGCCACTCAAGTGTTGCATACGGGATTTCGTGAACCTCCTAAGTCCAATGTTTCCTTGGTACAAGCCTGCAAACATGAAAAGRAACCCACTGATTTTCCTTATAACCTCTTAATAAATACTGGAGGGCTGCATGTGGAGGTGTAGGTTTGYCATCTGATAGTGCAGCCCCTAGGAATAAGAATGGAATAGGAATACATTGTTGTTAGAGAGAATAAATGCTCATTTGCTGAAATGGACTGTTGTTTCATTGCTCCAGTGCTGAGCGGAAGCATGGAAAATGATGAGCAATTTACTGGAGAGTTTTTGATGAGAGCATTTTGTGTAGGGAAAAAAGGCCAAATGGAAGCCATRAGTTCTTTAAAACAAAATTAATTGGCAACCATAAAGTATTTAAATTCTTTGCTGGTTTAAGTTTTTCTTACTGAAGTTCATTCTTTGTTCACTTTTTCCATGCAGGTGTTACCTTCCCTCATGATTTTTTTTTTCATATACCGTGTATATTGGCATGGGACGTACTGCAGGTATGGYGTGGTGTGCTATTTATAAGCTCTCTGAGCATGTTTGTGGCAGATTTGTTTCTCTAGGYAGCAAACCTAAGTCATCACAGCTAAAATAACAGTATGCACTTTTTATTTTATTGAGTTAAAAGAGATTTTTCAGTCCCCACTGACGGTTCTAGCTGAGAGCGAGTGGGGAGATGACAGGGCAGCTACATGTTCAATAGGAGCCACAGAGAAAAATTATTAATTAGGCACACAGAGGAAGAGAGGAGATTTTTAGACAGATCAGGGTCCAAGTAAAAGAGACAAGGATGGGAATGAAAGGAAGAGGAGTAGTGGGTGACCCCTTTGGCAGGGAGCATAAATGATGTAAGAGCGTCGGGGAAAAACAGCTTGACATTTCAAAGCTTTGAGAGGAGCCCTGGAAGCAGCAAATTGCATATAGGCTGTGTCGATGACTGTGCTCTCTGCAGACTTCTGATGCGTTGGGAAAGGGGTTTCTTCTCTTTTAGTTGTTTAACAGTGCTGGCAAGACCCAGCCTGCAGTATATTAAGCGCTGGAGATATTTCTGGGGAGATGAAGGCTGAAAAACTTCTAATGTGAAGGTACAGGACAAAWAATGGAAGGAAGCTTAAATGTGGGAGAAAAGAAGCAGTGCTGCTGCTGTTAACAGGGAAGGAAAGAGAAGCTGGGCAGGAGATTTTGATTTTTGAAGCAGTACCTTGTTCTACAAATGGCTCTGCTCCTCTCGGTGGAATACACGTGGAAGGTGGTCAGCAAGTTAGGGGCTCCGTGCTTGGCTCCAAGCGACAGTACTTGTCCAGCTGGTCAAATACGGAATGCAGTTTGGCTTGCTTGAATTTTGATCTGTACTCTTTCTGGCAGGAAAACATCATTTTTCTCACTCAGTCTGCTGTATAAAAGCTCATTCCTTTCAATAGATAGTGAAATTCAATTGTACAGCCTACATCTGAAAGTAAAAATCAGGTATTGGGAAATAGTTTTGGTTAGCTAACATAGAAAGCACTAAAAATCTGAAGACCTGCTATTACAGCATGGCAATAACAATCTCTTTATTAAAAACTTARTTGTAGATTTTGATGAGCGAACTGCACTTTTTGATTTTAATTGAATAGAATGACCTAACTTGCAGTTGGCAATGAGATGTACAGCTGACTAAAGCCTGGCAAATAAATCTGAACTCAGGTTCTCCAAGTTCCCCCCAAAACAAAAATTACTGGTCCATAAACTGGAATTTTCATTTTAGATGCCTATTTTTGCCATGAAAAAGGACAAAGCCGACAGTGTTTAATGAGCTCTCCAGAGGTATTGTTACCCAGGTTCTTGCTTTTCTTGTCTTGGTGCTCAYGAAAGGTGCTGAATTGCTGTTGGCCTGATGTTTACTGAAGCACGGTGGAGTCAACTTTGACGTTCCTGCGCCGTCGGGTCACCTTCTGCGTGTTCCTACCCAGGCCAGCTAGCTCTTGCACTGTTCTAGCTGGATGTCTGAGATGAGTTCTGACAAGCATATCTTGTTAGTTGGAACTGTGTAAGCTTCAGGCTGCAGTGCTAATGATGACTGATCTCCTGCAGGATACCTCATCGCTACCAGGTGTTACCAGTTACCAGTTAGTGGTAGGTTTGGAGCTTTCTGAACTGGAAAGTTGACTGAAATGTTTTTTCAGTCAATGTGTTTGGATATCAAGCGTGATCTGTAGAAGAAGTGTAGGGAGAAAAGATTGTGCTCTGCTTTTGCTGGAGATGATTAGAAATACTCTTGCCAGACGCGTTCTTACCAATTGCTGTGTATTTGTGACATTTTTTGCTATCAGTGCAARAAAGGGCTTCCAAGCCTACAGAAGTCAAAGTCCCCCTTTTCTCATGGACAAGAGTTTTGCTTTTGGAAGGGGTGAAAGATGGCTGCMCTTCTAAGGGCAGAACACAGACAARTATTTTCTAATTCTGTCCCAATTTCTGACTTGATCTCTTCCTTTCATATATTGCTTCAAACAGTGAGTGYGACACTGCCACAGCTCCACTAGTCAGAGCTGCTTTAAGTGCAAAGATGGGAGGGAGGTAGAAGTGGCTTTGTAAGCGGTACTTGTTTGCAGCGTTGAAGCCCKCAGGGTCTGTCCAGACCTTCAGAAGAGATGGCTCCTTTCGTCCACTGCTTTGCAGCCTAGAAGGGAGAGGTGAAGGATGAGCATGTCCGGCAGTACGGAGGKGAGCAGAGATGCAGGCAGGGCTAGTATCTTGTTTGAAATCTGGCAAGATGTCTTAGGCAGCAACAGTGTGGACCCGAACCCAGATTTCCAGAGGCCAGGTGCGTTGCCTTGAATTCTCGCACTCTATCTTAGTCCCCATTTCTGTTTCGGCTTTTCTATGGCGGTCATTGAGAATTTAGGTAGTTTCTCTGTTAATGGACTCCGGTTAAACTGGAAGTGATGTGGAGTGTGAGATGCTATCTATCCCAAAAGGGAAAATAGAGAGTCCCTATCTAGCAAATCCAGTTTTTCTTGAACATGTCATTTTGGAGAAGCTTGYGCAGTGAGCCAGTGTTTCATATCATGCTATTGATTTATTGTGCAAAGGCCACAAATCCTCCACCGGGAGGTCAAATGATGAAATCTCTAGAGAATTTATGGCTTGGAGTGAGGGAAAAGATAGGTCTCTCTCTAAAAGCACTGACAGTTAAGTTGAGATTTTTTTTGTCATTGAATTTGAAGAAGTGGTATTTCATCAGGTATGCTTGGGCTTATTGTTCTGCAGTTCATCTGTTGTTTTCTCAGTTAAAAATTGGGGAATGTAGTAAATGCTGACAGTGTTTTCCATTGTGTGCTGCAGACATGCTTTTAATCAGCATGCAGTATTTCACTTGCATTGCAACAACAAAACCTGTGATCATTGCGATCAGTGGTTGGAAAATTGATATTCCTTTAATAAAAAATGGTATAAATTGTCTATTGTTTATATYTGGCCTTTTGAACTCCTCTTTTTTTGCTCCATTACACTGATTTATCTCTCAAAATATTGAATGGGGTTGCATTAACCTTGATATTACGAGCATGCATTAGTGATAGCAGTACACCTCTGATCTCTGGTCTTTTTAATGTATGCAGGATTACATGCATCCACTCCCTTGTGCTAACTGCAAAACGGTAATACCCGCCAACTTCACAAAAGATAGAGTTTAAAAAAAAGAAAAGGGGATTCTGCAGAAATTGGGACACAGATGATGAAACGCAGGTCAGTCAGCCCCTTAGCAAGTTTAGTGTGAAAGATATAATGGTCYGGGTTCAGCAGGAGGCATCTCAGGGAATGCTTGGAGGTAGGGTATCTTCAGTGCTGCCCTGGAGAGCTTCCTCGGTCGTCCCTGGTCACCAGGAGACACGTTTTCTGCTGTCACCCCTGTGAACCCGCTCTCAAGCCACTGTCTACAAAGCCACTTTAAAGCAGGATACGTAGTATTCTGAGCGTACAGTTTTCCTACTAAATTCCTAACTTTTTTTAGTAAGCATCTTGTAATATCTTATCATGACACTACAGCTCGGGGAATTTGAAGGGGTGCTTGGATAGTTTCCCAGCTTTACGCTCACACTCTTGGTCAACAGTCACTTTCTGGCAACCATATTGCAGGTAGATGCCTGCGTGTGTGCACAGGGATTAGCATTTTCTTGCTCTCCCGGCTTTGGGAGGAATAACTGGGCATTTGTTGTGATTCAAAGGGTTGAGCAGAGCTGCAGGCTCTATTTGAGGTCCTACTAGAGGACAGCAAGAATTTCATTCTCTGAGGTGGATTTCCTGATGCTGAGAAAAGAGCACATCTGTGCTACTTCTAAAGCACTAATTGGCTGCTGGTTATTTAACTGTCTGACAGCCTAGCTTAATTCACTCTTTTACGGAATAATTGGTGAAATAGCAAGCATTATCCAAATACTGGTATGATACTTCTTTAAAGAAAAAGAAGCAAGTGTGAAATAGAAGACCTAAGTTTCAGTTTCTGACCTTCTTCATCTTTTTTCCTGGCTTAGACTGTCTTGCAGGCAAGTCCTTGTGCCACCTGTAAGTACTCATAATCTAAAAAAGYGTAAAGGTTTCATTGCAGAGCTGTGAATCCAATGTCTAAATTATCYAGTGCTGAAATATAAAAAATCTTATTCTGCAACTAGAACAGTAAACCATGCCCTCAACTGACCAAAACAAATTCGGTGAGGTAGTACAAAAGCCAGAGTTGTATTTCCTGGCGTGCCTTCAGGGAAAAGCCTTTTCTTTTAACAGCAGCTTTGGGAGATGTGACACTCGGGTGTTGCTGTGTAAGTGGTCATTTAAGATGACGCAAGACAGACCTGGAAAAGCGGTTCTATAACTCTTGCAGGAAAATGCTAGTCTTCATGGCTGTTACAATGCCTCTCTCAGTTCTGCCCGGTGACTTACATCTGTGAAGTTTTAACGCTGTCTCTTGTTTTGCTTTTTCCTCAAATTACTGCTGTTCCTCATTAAGTCTCTGGGATTAGTTGCATTTTCTTATTTCTGGCAGCTGGATTCAGTGACTGAAGGTCTCTTGAAATGCAAAAGCTTATTCCTGAGAGGTATAGAGGAAGACAAAGGTCTGGGTTTTACAGGTTGGTTCTTTCGATCACCTATTTAAATCCCTCTCSTTTAGCTTTTGCAGGTATTGGCTTCAGCTTGTTAGTAGCTTGCTGCTGTGGCAGTGACAGTTGTTTCCAGCGATTGAAGTGCAGCTTCACRGCAGCATCTCAGCAGTAGCACAGAGAAGTCGTGAAAGAAAAGTGCYGATGTGTTGCTGGGCTACCCTGTGCTGGTGTTTACTGTTAGGCCTGTGYTGGCCATGCTGTGATGAGGAAGAGCTCAGAGCGGAGAGCCGGATCGAAACCGGCCCCATCGGACTTCCCCAAAGATCTGGTGCYGTCACTGAAAACGGCAGAGATCCTGCCCTGTTGTGTCCCTAAGCCTAACCCGTAAGAAAGAGTTATTATTGAAACCTGGTGGTCTTTAAAATTGCTTTATAAAAATTTAAGTTTAAAATTGCTTCCTTTCCTTTCCCCTAAGGAGCAACAGGTCACCCAACCTTGCTGCAGTGTCTTCAGTGCTCAGGCCTTCTGTTACAAAGAATCATGGAAAAGTTCCTGGGAATGTAAATCATTTCTGAGTRAGGAAAAGCCAGTTGAGCAGAGGAGAGGGCTGAGCTGCTCTTTATAACAAGCCGCGGTCGGGAGGGTGGAGAGTCCTGCTGGAAGATGCTCTGACTGTGCCGCGTGCTGGGGGAGCGTCTTTTGGGGGTCGTGCGCCACCGGTCTGTAGGAGTCTCCATCCAAATAGGGCAGCGCAGATGGGCCTTTCCTTCTATCGAAATACCTGCTGGGCTTGGGAGGGATCGCAAACATGTGACTCCCAGGAGGCTCAGCTGGAAATGGAGAGAGGCTGTGCCACTGCCCTGGGGACTGAAATGATTAAAACTCATATTTCTGGTGGTGAAAATAAAGAGAAGGCATATAAATATTCAAATCTGATGCCAAACTAGATACTAGATTAACACTTTCGAAATGAAACGCACGTAGGAAATTCACAGCATCTCTGTGAATCACRTGAAAATCTTTGCATTTTATGATGCAGAGATCAAAAATAACATGACAAAGAAGGGAATTATTCCTGCAGACGTTGCAAGTACAGAGTCAACGTGACTGATAAGTGAAGAGTAGAATAAGCTCGAAAGTAGCAGAGTGTCAGATAAAGTATAGCAGAGAAACAGTTACARGAATAGGAAGAAACTCAAAGACTTGCTTCTACTGCCAGTTCCAGGAAATGTTCTGCTTTGGAAGTAGACCAACTCTACGCTGACCGAATCAGTATAGACCAGTTGAAATGATAATCTCTCCTTTGTAGGAAAGCTGGCTGTAGGTAAGGGAAGAATCTAAGGCACGTGTGGATGCCCACCGCAGGATACCCGCGTGTCTTCCGCCGCGTAAGGGCGATGAGACGTAAATCGGGAAAACGGCCGTTTGCGCTATAGACCGTTCTGCCTGGAAAAGTTCAACCTTGGTGGCAGTGATGTGGTTTGAAAGTCAAGTTAACTCGTCTCTTTCCTATTCAAAGCAAGCAGAAAATACATTTGTCTAACTTGGTAACTAAAAGGAAAAAACAGTAAATTAATGACTTGTTTTTGGCACTGAGGAGAGCTGTATAACTGACACTGAATATTCAGTATGTAAATCCACACAGTGTAAAAGAGTCAGACTTCCTCAAGGGGAGTAAAAAAAATCCCTTTTGATTTTAAAATGGACTGTTAGCGATTTCCATGACTCCATTTCCATTAATAAAATGTACTAACATTTTATTAAAAATTTCTTGGATTAGGAAGCACTTTCTAGCACTTTGCTCATATAGGGAGGGACAAGATGTCAGGGCTTTTGGCTAAAAATTTTCCAAGGCTGCACCACCGACTATTTCAAAATATGTCTCAGAATACACTTAGAAATATAAAATTTACTGAATATACCTGTGGCTGACTATGAAGAAAACTGAGGTATGCTGTCAGACTGTATGAGGTTTACAATGTCAGACGTGGATAGCTAAACTCAATCAGTAGAAATTAGGSAATTAAATAATTTTAAGTTTAAAAATGTTGTATGACCATGGAATTGACCCATGCAAGAAAAGCAAATCAGAGTAAGGCCCTTTCCTTTCATTGAGGTACATGTTGAAGCATACCAGATTTTAAAATACTGTTTTCTGTCTCGGGTTAGCAAGCATCTTGCGTTTAATATGCACGATTCAACAGGTTTGTCCCTGGAATTTTTCAAAGGCGAACAAGGTACAGTGCTATAGCTAATGAAGCAAATAATTTGGAAGTTAATCCCAAATTTCTTCCAAATTACTTCCAAATTCAGAATTAATGCCACTTGAGGCATCGCTTCTTAGATGATTAATTTCCCAATGAATTTCTGACAAGAGCAGATGCTGCAAAGCAAGAAAGTGGAAAAAGAAACAGGGAAAATGTTGGCAGATGAACAAACAGATTTTTAATTAAAAAAAATTATTAAAWWTTTTTTTAAAGCTACTGGATGTTTGGGAATGTGAGGTGCCCCCCTCTTTAGCGAGAGGGGAAAACAGCCCTTGGGGTGCCGGGGAGCGCTCTGCGGGTGCGTCACAGCCCTGGAGAGCGCCAGCACGCAGCAGGTGCCCAGAATGTGTTTGCTGTGATGAAGTCTGAATTACCCCAAGCATCCTCATGTTTCCGGGCGTTTCCTTTTTCCTACAGATCTCGATTTGCATAAGTATGCTGAAAATCCTTTTTTGAGTAGGCTTTGCTTAGTATTAGCTCCAAAATGCATTCTTTCTCCTGAATGGTTATTTTTTTTCCCCCACTGTAAGGAGTTCTCTGTGGCAAAACAGTTAGACCTGTACCTGGCTTTTCTAGGGCACAAATTCAGTCATCCTGTGCTCCAGTCCTATGTTGCAGTCATTATGAATGCATGCTAGAGGGCTATTTCTGCAAGCATTTTGCACAGAAAAATGTGCACAGGGTGGTGAATAAATCAGCTTTATAAATATTGTAATACAAAAACATATATATGCAATACATATTTATTGTATAATAGATATTTATATGTTACAATAATACGTGTTTGTAAAACAATTTAAAAAGAGGTGCACCAAGAAACCTGCCCTTTTGTATCATGTTTGGATCAGAGGAAGTTTTAGATGCTCGAGGAATGGGAAGTGGAGATGGGCAGAAGTTTAGATCATAAGTATAACTATGTGTGTCTTGCAATGATAATGAACTTCTGAGAGAGCCATCCCCGTGCTGATATTGTTGGGTTCCGGTAATGTGTTAATGCATCACCCTCTTACGCAGCTCCTTTTCCTTAAAAGACCCAAGTTAATCCATGTGTTCAGTAAGAAAGCCAAGGTTTGCAAGCGTTGTCATCTTGTTGCTTGCACCGTAGGCCCTAAATGATGGCATTTCCGTGCACAGGGGTTTGAAGAGTGTTCATGTTCCGCTTTGTGCGTCTGTGTAGCAAAACGTGCTTTTCTCTGACGTTTAGTTGGCCTTTTGTCTGGGAGTAACCTCTAAGCCAAAAAACATGACCTTTTTCTCCCTGAATAGCTGCTAACTACCTCTGTTAGCTCCAAAAACCTTCAACATAAGGGATGTTTTAAGAGTTTTTAGGTGCTTCCCAAAATGGTGAATGAGAAAAGAAACTTAGTTTGAATCTGAACTGCAAAAAGAGGAGTAATTGATTAATTCTGGATGCCAGCTGTTATTCATTTTGGCATGGGAAAAGAAGYCTAGCTTATGCTCGTATCGTAAAATGATTTAATTGCTGTCTGTATTTAAACAAGAACTCACTAATGTCTTCAACTGGCTGCGATGCAAACGGAGGAACTTTACTTGTGTACTTCAGGTGCAATGAGAGGGGCCAGAAATGAGCTTGTCCTGGTGTTCTGCTTGGCACTGAACAGCACGTAAACATGTCATGTTTAGTCTAAGCAGATTTTTTTTTTTGTTAAGCTTTGTTGAAAGTGGTAGTTTTAAGCGCTGTCCTTCATTTTGCTGGATCACAAAGGCACTCGTTTCACCATTATCCGCTGCACTGGGCGTGCGAGTGAATAGGTGGGGGAGAATGGGAGGAATCAAACACGCAGGTAGGTATTTGGAAAGCTGACTCCAAGGAGCTGCAGAAAGACTTTTGCAATGACTGTACAGTTAAAAAGTAAGGTGTATTTTAATGCTGGCATATGCAAAGCAATGTGCTGAGGATTTGCCTGGGAAGAGTACAGTATACGTGGTCTTCATCTGATGCTCACCTCTGAGCCTCCGCTGCTGTGAGTGGTGGGGCACAGAGCTGCTGGAATATTTCGTATATCCGTAAGCYAGGCTACAAAGCCCTGATTCTCGGATGGCGGGGCATGTTGAATGGCAGCAAATTCAATACTGTTCACTGGAAGGTTTTGTACATGCTAGAGGAGCTTTTGGAAAGCCTGGATAATCTGAAATTAGTCATAGCAATATCTGGAGGGCCTAAAATCTAATCTCTGTAATGTGTTTGGTGTACTATGAAGCAGAATGGAAGCAGACCACTTGAACGTACAGCTGAGCCAGCTGGAGGATATGCACAAGACTGGAAATGAAAGGGTTTGGATGATGCAGCAGGACCTAATCCCAGAGAAGGAGACAAGTTCTGTAGATCTTGATGTGATGAGGAACTAGTTGGCAGTTTTGGCTTATTGGAGAACTGGTAGGAGTAAGAAGAGGGAAAGACRGAAGTCTGCCTGAAGTACTAGAAGAGATGCTGCTTTTATGTAATTAGAGCAAAAAAATTTGCAGGATAGATTACCTACAATAAATGTGCAGATATCCYGATGAGGGACTTGAGAGTTTGATTAACATCAATTCGAGAAGAGTGTCAGCACCCCCAAAAGCATGGAAATTCACAGTGTAATTTAAAACTCTCCTTGCTTTGGAAGAAGAAAAATTACCACCAGTGAGAAAGTAAGTGACCTGTACATATAGTCTGGTGTTTAATATGACTGAAGCGGGGATAGGGTGGGGGGATCTGTTTGGGCTAGGGACACTACTGAGTAGTTTTAAGAGGTCATAAATAGCAAAATATTCTCCTTAGTCAAGGTGGGTAGTGCTAAGAGATAAAAGGATTGAAGCACAGCAAGAGAAAGTCTTGGTTTTTGACTGCATGGAAAAGAAGTCTCCCTAGAAGAGGCTGTTATGCAAAAATGTAGCATTTCCATTGCTGTAGTTCTTTAAGGATAAATTAGACAAGCTGCTCTCACAGATAACAGATATTGTCAATCCTGTGTTGCTGTAAGAGGTCATGGCAGGGTTGGTGGTCGTCTGTGATCCTTTCCAGTCCTCTGGCTTAAACATACTAGTCTTTCTAGTCCGAAAGTGTGAGGACAGATCTAACTTGTCCCAAATGGGTGGCAAAAGGTGCGTATATCAGAAAATCTGGGAAAGTTGGGTTTSAATATTGGCACCCAGTATTAAAGTGACGAATTTGGAAGCTGACATAAAGGATGAACAAGTTAATGGTTTGGATGTTGGCTAACAGCAGCTCAGTTCCTGCTGAACACTTCTGCTAATCCCCTGGACCGTGGCTGCTCCCAGGCAGCACCAGTCTGTCGAAGCCTGGAGCTGTCCTGCTTCGGTGACTCTGGTTGCTGTCAAATATATAGGCGTGCTGGGTGGGTTTCTACAGCAGAAAATGTTGTGTAATCCCTTATCTGAACTCCCAGCCAAATTCCAATCTGGACGTGTGCCTGTTTGCCGACTCCCTGGCAAATCTCCATTTCTTGCTTGACAGTGCCAATGCACCATATCGCATACTTCAAGTACAGACTGATGAGATCTTTGGCTCCTCCTTCGTCTGGAAAACGGGTCATCTTATCTTAAGGGAAAACCGTAGTGTAATACAGCTTCAACTTATCTGATCCTAGGAGTGTACATTTAGAAGTATAAAAATATTAATCTTCATGGGTCTTTCTGTATGTTTCCTTGAAGTTCCTCAATAAATAMTTAAAATCAGTATTTTAAAATTTTATTTTTTTAATTAACCCACTTAACTATAGTTAACAGTAGATTTGTCCTTGTAGATTATTGGCCTCTCAAAGGCAGGTTCCTCACAACTGGGGATCCAAACAGTTTCTTGAGAGAAAAGAGAGACCTTTTTAAAAAGCATGTTCTGTACTTTCAGATATTTCTGTTTTCTTTCTAAAAAAATTCTGTATGAGCACCAACAAAAACTAGAATTTTCCCTAGAATGTTTCCTTGCTACCTACTTTTTCCCTGCTTCTAGGTGAGGGTGAATTACTTTACATCCTAATAACACAATAATATAATAATACAGTATTTTTTTTCTAGATTGCAGACATCTACTGGAATTAGTTCCCTCTATCTAACTGACTGCTTTTTGTCTCCGTAACATGTTTCATCTTCTTGTGTGTTATAATTTAACTTAAAATGAATAAACCCAAATAATGTTTTTTTTTGTTCTTGATAAGCTCCTATGCAAAGTGAGTTATTAGCATTTTTAGTGTCTCTCTAGTATTACTGCCCTGCCAAGATCATCACTGTCTTACAGGAAGTCTCCTTTTTCCTCATTTCTGTTGTATTTTTCTTGTCTAATAGGACTAGTGACAACTGGATGAGGCTGTTCAGACCTCACCATTCTCACTACCCAAGAGAAAAATATGACTAATTCATTAAGTAAAAGGCTAAAACCTGTTTATACAAAGTGCTTGGGCATAGCCTTACCGAAAAGAAATGTGTGCTTAAAGGCAGTGTAGATTTAGGACTTCAAGGTGACGCTGCAGCGCTTAGCTTGCTTTGGCTTCCATAATACTTTGTGCAGAAAAACTGCCCGTTTCCAAACMTTACAAGCCCTGTTCCGCCCCCCTCCCCCCACAAAATGTGAGTGAACAAGATAGACGTTGGTTATAAAAGAGCACCAAAACACTCAGATTTGGTGCAGCATTTATTATTGTGTAAATAGAATTTAAATACCCAGAATTTGCACCAGAATTTGTGTGCTTGTCAGACACTGACATCTTTTCCTGCGAGTTTGAGAACTTTTGGTAGTTTGTGAGCGGGGGAACGCGGATATGTGGGAACCTGGCACTCAGACTCAGCTAAACTTTCTAGAAAAATTGGAATATGTTGCGTAAAGCAGTTTACAACTTTCCTAAAGCTTTTGCACTTTAAACTAATTGTGAATGCCCTCAAGCACGTTGCTGTCATAAGAGTGGGGAAAGGAATCAAAATCAATAGAAAATGAATGGCTGTAATAAAGAAGCACCTGTAGAATAAGGATGCTCACAGAAATCACTTAGTTTTAAGGTTTTTTTAAAGGATGCTGTAGCCACAGATGCTTCACTGGCCTGACCCAGACCCTGACCTGCAGGCTGATGGCCCAGCCCGGTCTCAGCTCGTCCCCCGGGGACAAGCCCTGGCTGCCTGGCCCTGTGGCACGGGGAGCTCCCGCGGCCCCCGGCAGGGTCTGCTGGAAGGATACGCAGAGGCAGAGGACTTGAGAAAAGAGGTGAAGTGAAGTCATGGATTGAACAGTTATTAATAATGTATTATGCTGCTTCAGCACTCTTATCCTCTGTGGAAAATGGAGCCGCTGAAGACTATCTTGATGTTTTTTATCATTGTTTTTGTCAGGCGTTTTGGAAAGTGAATTCAGAATGATTTTTTTAAAAGGCAAAATGCCATGGACTATGCGACAGAAGTAGCAAGGTTGGAAAGTGTATCAAAATCCATGTAATTTAAATCTCTGTTCATAGCAYGAAAGGGCAAAGTGCACTGGAAAGAAATTACTTAATTTGTCATAGGAAAAAAATATGTATCATAGCTGCTTTATTTAAGGAAAAAACAGTGCAGTTCTGGGTAACAAAGCGTTTCACAGGTTGTCAATAAGACATTGCCTTACAGAATTGCTTAGGATTCAAAAAATGCGATATTTTTAGTAAGACAATTATCTAGCTGTAAAAAGGAGGTTTCGTTCTGTGTCTTTGAGAAGCTGACAGTATCTTGGCTATTGTATTTGTCTTACATTTGGACAAATCATACTATTTTTTATTAGAAATTGTGGGAGGAAAAAGGCAATGGAAATGAAATCCCTTGTGAAATTGCTCGAAATTGCCTTTCACTTGCCTGAATAAATTTGTTATTGATTTTTTGCCCCTTTATAAGAACGAAAGGTTAATGAAAGCAATCACGTTTCTTTCATTCCAAGGTAGAGATTATGTAATACATACCTGGCTTGGTACTTTTTTTTAGCCTAACAAAAACATTAGTGTTTAGGTATTAGCCTTATGAAAGATTAGCTGTTGTGATGGAAAATGAGTTATGCGACAATATCACCAAGAGCTGTCATGCAGGGTATGGCAGATTAATAACTCTAGCCTTTTTACATTTTATTCCTTGGTTATTTGAGATAGGCACGATCACAACTGGGATCTGTTCTCTTCTAGTCTGCAAAAAATATTTTATTTCTTATGACTTTCCATAGAATGAGGAAGATATGAAAATACAGAGCTCCAGTAGAGCTTGGAGAGCCCGTGGAGTGCAGTAGGTCTTAGCAGGTGTGCTGGTATCGGCTCTGCTGTAATGAAGTGTGGTATCCCCTGGAGCCCTTGATAGTCCGTGGTCAAAAGTGGCACTTGCTACCCTGGCAGAAAGCACGGTGACAGCTTTTCCCAGAAGCTGAGCGTACGATGCCCAGAGAGAACAGCGAGCATCTGCTGGGATATGGTGTTGAGATGCTGCACAGGGCTCTCTTCCCTCCTGCCCACCCTCTGCTTCTGCAGTACTTCTGGTGCATYTCTTACAATGGGCCATTTTACACTTTAATCATAATACGTACCTTCATTAAAACAAGAAAATGATTTAAAGCCATCCAGTGTAGGAAATCTGGGTTTGAACCCGGCCTTTCAGCTAACCTCTGGCTTTGTGAGGGGCAGCACTCACCCGGTTGGATTTGCCTAGGTGGTCAGGAGAGCCTCTTTGCCATCTCTCATCCTTAATGCTCCTGTAGCACCTTTAAAAGGYTGAGCAGATGGGGACGTGGGCTGTAGGCGTTGGCGGGGGGGTGGTTAGCAGGCACCAAAGGAGAGCCCTGAATATTGGTAGAGGCGGTCTGTGCTGCTCTTCCCAGGCCTGGCCTTGGCTGTTGTCTGCACAGAGAGAAGAGCTGCCTCCTTGTCTTCATATAGAGCCTGGGAGCAATAGATCACTTGGCTCTGCCAGATACAGTAAGACACAGCTATTACAGCTGAACTGTAAATGTTAAGTGATTTCCAATGTGCTTTTATTTACTGCCCTCAGCTGCTCTTGAGGAGAGGCTCACCTTGACCTTTAAGCTGGCCCTGGCTCTTCACTTTTATGTGCTGTGATCAGGTGTAGATGGTGATCACTGAACTTTGAAATCTGCCTCTCCCTGTGTGAGAGAGCTGTGGAAAAACAGAGACCCTGGTTTCCCCACTGAGTCTCTCTAGCTCATGGCTGTACAGTTCCTGCTCCTCTRGCATGTCTCTGGGCTTCATATACATGGCAAGATTTTTATTCCTCATAAAAATGCAAACTAAGAGGCTCAGTTCATTTACTGTTCAGCAGCCACGTRCTCCTTTTAAGGCTTTGACTGAGATAAAGATTCATAATAATGCAGACTTTCATGCAGAAGTGATTTTTTTTTACTCAAAACATGCAATCAGATATGATTTTCTGAGAAGCGGTTGTTACACCCACAGTTCATTTYTAAGGTGTTATATAATCTATAGTCCATGAATAAACCTTTGGGCTGGAAAGCWATGGACTGGAAGACAGAATGTCATTTCTACACCAATAGTTAAAGTCTAATCACACCTCCCAAACTAGACAATTTCTGTCAGAATGGCAAGTTCATTTTCTTGGAGACAGTCAGTTGATAAATATAACATGCTGTTGGCAGGTCTAGTAATTYTTCAACTTTTGAAAGCCTTCAAAATTCAATATAGCCAAAGAGACTGTGTGCCAGACACTGGATTGGGATTCTTTATCAATATTTAGCTGTAGGAAAAAATAAGGAAAATATCMCATGCATGCATTTGGGTTGTCAAATATCCCATAAAAGGAACAATGAAAAACATGCTTAAATATGATATTCCTGGCCATATTTCTGTACTGTTTTGCTGAGAAGATTCTGGCACTTTAGCGCGGCTTAGGAATGGTACGTCTAAGCTGGTCTTGGTGTAGTACAAGCATGAGAGACACCATTGAGATTTAATTGCAAAATGGTTGAATGACATGATGCAAATTTTTACAGTGTGYCTTACCTACTGGTATTAGTTCTACAGATGTAATGTTGCTATTATGAGCTATAGCTATGTTAAAATCCTCCTAATAGTGCTTAATACCAGCCAGATTGCTTCTGTTGAAAGCTGGATACAACTGTGACCCACAGCTGAAGACTATGGGCACTTAGCCTAAGCTGAACTTAATGCAATCTTTGCAGGCATTAACCTTATATTAAAGAAATGACCCTTTTTTTCTTTTTTTTCTTTTCTTTCTTTCTTTCTTTCTTTCTTTCTTTTTTTTTTTTTTTTTTAATAAATAAATAAAAGGCCCTTAGCTTGGCAAGGAAAGGTGTTAGAGGGACTCATTAGTGTAAGTGCACTCGTAGTTTGCTGAGTTTGGGAGAGGGTGATTAAAACAAGGATGAAATGTTTGTAAAAAGTAGTTTAGGAAAGTTACAGAAACTTCCATTAATCTTTCTGCTGCTTGCTTTTGCTCCTTTGAATACTTGTTGTGATCTAGGTCTTTGATGTAAGGTAGTTGCTGTGATTTTCTTATTCTCCAAAGTGATATTCCATTTCTTGTTTTTACATTTTTAACAGATAAATTGGTTGTGTTATATTACATGAAGAACTCCGAACTTTCAATATTTAACCTAKTTAGTATGTATCAGCTATAAATCTAGTTTTTGGACTTTAGGAAAGGAGGCTGATCCCTARGATTTGATATTCAAGTCCCACTTGTTAATGGCATTTTCTAATCCTCTAACACCACTCAGGCTGATAGCGGGAGCTGTTATTGTACCACCACGGAGGTCTTCTGCTTTCAGGTTTCTCTGTTCCTTTCCTTCATCTTCATCCTCCCGTTTGGACCTCCAACCTGCATGCTTCCACCTGAAGAGCAAGAASAGTTTCCTGACTGGTTGTATTAACTCTTTTGTTCCCAAGATGCTAGAAAATGAGTCTGATATTGCCACTGATACATTTAATTGAATGTGTGGAGTAAGAAGGATTTGGGCAGTTGTTTTCTTTGCTTCCTTACTTAGATAACAAAGCAGATATTTCCAAGGCTGAAAGCTCCTGAACCGCGCACCCATATATAAGTTTTCCACTCGTGTATAAGTCCTTTTCTCCTTTGGCATGTAACTTGGATGTTGTTTGCATTGAAAAGAATTCAGTTTATGAATCACTTATTTGGTTTTGAAAGTTATAGTCAAAAAACTTCAAACAAAACCTTAAAAAAAGAAAGAAGAAAAAGCATATACTTGCTCAGAGGCTCYCTAAGGTTGTATAATTCTGTAATAGTATGTTACACGTGGGAATGGGCCAGCCTTTAAAGGTTGGCTTGGCAGGGTTGGGTTGAGCTTGGTTGAATCTGAATCCAGTTAGGTGCCTTTTAATTAAGATTATGTTGCTCTTCTAAAATTAGTTTACTTTTTCTAGGCCCAGTCCTACCAGTAACTGCATAGACAAAACTATTGTTTTGGCTAATATCAGTGGAAATGCCCATAAAATAGTAATAATACTGATAATACCTAAGAGTTTGCAAGAACGTGTGTAATGGGAATTTGTCTTTAGTGAAAGAAATCTAATAATTCACTCTGCAGACTGCTAGGATTCTAGGAATGAATACTAAGCACGAGCGGGTATTTCTGCCTTAATATAGTATGTGATAAATATACAAGTTTTCTAAAAATGAAATAAATCGGCTGCAGTGTCCTAATTTAATTCAGATGACTTTTCTATATCATTATGGTCTTAGTGATTTTGTTGGCTCTTATCTTGATAAGAATAGCACATAAATTCAGGAAATATAAAGGAGTAGCTTGGTGAAAATGTGCTGAAATATGAAAAATGGTATTGCTGAGCCTCTTAAAATAGCCYTTTTGGCAATCTCAACGGGGCCATTGTTTTTAAATATTTCCCCCAATGCTGTTTGTTTTTCTTTGCAGTTAGTGTTTTATAGTAATAGCTTAAAAAAATAAAGTCAAGTCAAAAATGCTAATGCAATCCTGCTTGTAGCTTAGAACTGCCTATGCAAGGAGTTTAGACTRGGGTATTTAACTACCCCTACAGCCCTAATCTACATCAGGGCATGCAGCAGATGGACTTCATGCATAAGGTCTTACCTAACGCAACACTCAAGCACCTGTTGGTAGGCAGAAACAGCAAGCGGAGGTCCGCGGGGTGCTGCTACGGTTGCTGCCGGTGGTCAACAGTGGGGGTACAAGCCGCTTTAGTGGTGGCAGGAGCTGCACGGGACGCTGGCGAGGACAAGGTGCTCTGCTGAGATGTTTCTGCTAGGTCCCTCGCTGGTGRAAGCTGCGGGCGGCAGCATTGAACACGCGACCACGGGGAGCTGCAGCAGCATCGCATCTAGCGCGTTTTGGCCTGGGAAAGAACAGTACAGTGAGAAACGTACCTCCAAAGGACCATGCGAGGCCCACAAGGCTGTCATGGTGGTGGGGCTGTCCCATGGAGGTATCCTGCTGACTCCCAGTGCCTGGGAAGCAGCAGGATTCCTGTTTCTCTTTGCAGCTGTGGGGGGGTTGGGTTATTCTGAACTGCTGTCTTCTCCACAGACAGCCCTCCCCTGTCCAGCTGGAGAATACATTTTCTGAGCCCGTTTTTTAGACTAATGGGCTTTTTTCTGTAGTTTTGCCATTCATTATTAATTACTTTCACTTAAAGGAAGGTAAGGAAAGGGGGAAAAATTGGCACAGCATTGGAATATAACAAGAATATAAAGTGAAAACAGTTGCAGGAAGGGAAAGTGAACTACGGAAGGAAGCAATAAAAGAAAAATCATTTTTTTTCCCTCGGATGTCTTGGGGGGAAAAAAAAATGCCAAACACAAAGCTGCCTGGAGATGCTGACCAACTTGGTCTAAATTTCAAATAGAAAGGCAAAGTTGCCTTTCAGGCTGCAAGCAAGGTTTTCACAGTTGGTTGTAGCAAAATCCAAGTGGAGGCATCTCACCCAGGATATTTCAGCAAATTTGCCCCCAATTTGAGTTTCATGTAACCTGGCCACAAGGGAGTTCTTGCAATGAAGTGAGTGTCACATTTCCTATCCAGAGAAACTGAGAAGTTTCTAGTGAGGTCAGTGTACGAGCAAAGGATAACAAAGTGTTCGGCTTTTCTCTTACTTTTATTCAGCTGTGCATTTATCTGGATAGGAGTTCTCCAGCTAATGCCTTAGAGAAAGTATGCTAATGTAGAAAATGTCTGTCAGGCCGTAGAAACGAACCCCGTTTTGTTTCAAGCTCTCAGTCTCTCTGCTTGCTTGCAAACTGTTTGGAATGTGTTGTGCAGAGAAAGAAATTTCCTTCYCACACAAGCACTATTGATTTTTAAGGCCAAGGGGACCTTTGCGATCGTCTATTCTGATATAAATCCTAATGTCTCTCAGGGTGGTAACGCATACTAGCAGTGGTCAGACATTTATTGTAGTCAGGCCTTGTTAGTCACGCAGAGATGTAGTGCCTCACACGTAGAGGAACATCAYGGTAATAATGATCCTACCCCTTTTTCCAATTGTTAGTTTTATTGAAGCACTTCTTATCTGAACTACTAGCATATGTGCCCGATTCAATAGAAATAAGTTTAAATCCATTTAATTTTGCTTTATTTCTCTTGCTCTGGTCTGTTCTYGTATTGGAACACGACCACTAACGGAGCTTACTCCAGGCATTGTAATTCAACACGTCTTTGGCAAAGGCTGCCTTCAGCTTTGCTGTTTCTGTGGTGATTTTGCATGATTCTGACTAGGGAGGTAGCGATTTAAGTCTAGTGACGCGRGTTATCTTGTTATCTGTGCCTTCAAAAATGGAGGCTTTGCCTTTGTCAGATTTTACATGGAAAGTTTTCAGATACTTCAAATGAAGTTGGGATGATTTCTTGGGCGCTTTTACCCCGGTATGTTTGTGTGAGTGGCATTTAAGTTCTGTTTKGTTGCTAACTTTGAGCTGGGATCATTTTTTACCCAAATTGATTGCCTTATTCCCAGAGGCAACTGTAACATAGGCTTTTGAGTATGAGAAATTGGTTTACTACTTTTGTTTACTGTTTTGACTTATTAATGTATCACTCAAATGTTTTGGCAATGTCTCTATTTTGGGGCTGTATGAAGTCCCATAGAGTAGGCTTCAAATTCATACCTGGGCTCCAAGTACCTAGCATCAAGGTAGCTCACGGTTAGGGATGTTTTTAAACACATCTGTCGGGTACAGWAGTAGTGGTGCGCCCATTTGGCTGATGGGAAACCCTGTCACATCGAAGTACGAGACAGTATTTCCAGGGTAGGACAAGGAACTGTGTTCAAGACTGGAACTTTGAATCCCAAGCCAGGGCTTGGCCTGAGTTTTTCTTGTCTTGTAGTCTGACTGCTTCGAGGGACTCAATTTGTTCTGGGTTAGGAGCATGCTGAGAGAGAGGAAAGGACAAGGTGATGCCTGCAAGGAGCAATGTAATTTGCTTGTGTGTTAMGTGCTTTTCCTACAACATCAAGGCCAAGCAAGAAGGTTTTAAATCTTTAATTAACTTGGAACCAGTGAATTTTTTTTTCTTTGAAAATTGTGTTGCTTTGGGTGGAGGAAGAGTAGTTCCTTCTCCTTTTTGGCTAATCTAACTCTGACATCTTGTAATGTAGATGAAGAAGGCAAAGCTAGTTATGATCCTTCTGCTAATTCTCATGGACCTTAAGCTTTTGGAAACCTACTTAACCTAGGGCTGCTCAGAAGCATTAAAATGCTATTTGACAATCATGATTTGTGTATCACATTGCTTCATTTGTGAACCGGTAGCAGCAAAACCTATCATTATACCGGAGTGTAATTTGGAGCTTTTCCATATTCATGTCATTGTACGAGGCTGGAAAACAAATGTCGCCTCAACAGAGCACAATTACTGATCATGTGGAATGACTGATYTTTAATTAGTTTTAAATTAGAGTCTTCTCTGTTTCGCTCCCCTGCAGAGTCCCACTAAAGCTTCAGGTGGAGAAGTGTCACATTTTGTAAGAAACCATAAAAACACCATTCCTAGTATTAGCTTAAAGGGACTTTGAGCCCAATTATTATAGACCAGGATGAACCTTTTATAGAAGATCACCGCCAATTAAAAAAGGTCTGTGGTATTTCATGATCTCTAACGTGCTATTTTTGGTCATGATAAAGAAAAGTCAAGCTTTTCCATTAGCATCTTAAGAACATTTTTCTTTATGAACTCTCATTCCAGTGRTACTTTAAATCTTTCATAATTATAACTGTGCTGCAGTTAAACAATACTGTCACCATTCCTATTTAAACTTGCCTTTCTGAAGGATGAACWGCAGTGAAAATTTGTTCAGGTTACTATCTGGCATACAAATAACTTTGGGAACAGGCTACAGAATTTTTATTGATTTCAGAAACWATTTTGATATCTAAGAGAAATTTGACATAACGTATTTCCAGTATYTTTCTTCATACGATTAGAGAACAATCTGTTGGTGATTTGGGGTGCAGTTGCTTAACTGCTTTTTAATGTGCAACATACATCAGAATGGACATTCAGCAGCCAAAGTTGTGTTGATGCCTGATATCTTTAGACCTAACTCCTTCTCTGAAGGAGTTCACTTAAATTTGGAGAAGGGGAAAACATGAAACAGCCCTAAACTTTAAATCTTCCTTAAGCAGAGCCTGCAGCAGCCACCAGGTGATGACTGAATTCAGGATTCGGAGAGGGCTGGGAAGGTGAGCAACAGAGTGAGGACCCTGGATTTCAAGAAAGCAGATTTGGGCTTCTTTGAGGAAATCACTAGGCTGAATGAAGAAGGGTGCCTGGGAGAGTTTGCTGATTTTTAAAGAAAACTGATTAAGAGCTGCTGTTAATTTGAGGAGCAGGTTTGCTTGGGTAAGCAGGAGCTTTGAGATGAACTAAAATGCAAAAAGAGAGCAAAAGAGAACTGGAAGGAGCAGTATGTGACAGAGGAGTGCAAAAGCCTTGCTCAGGCACTAAGGGAGAAGATTGGAAAGGCCAGAGCCCAGCTGAACCTAAAACTAAAGGCAAAAAAGGTAACAAAAAGGGATGTAGCAACTGTGTTTAAAAGAAAAGTCTGCTCTCCACACACACAGAAAGACCACATTTTCTTAAGAAACTTTTTTCATCTCAAAGAAGCTGTACCTTTAACTTATGACTGTTATATAACACTTTTTTTTAAGTCACAAAGAGCTTATTACAAGCTCTAGAAGAAGGATAATAACCAGGCTTTTGTATTCCTGCACTGAGTTTACATGAACACCTTGTCTGACATAAGTAGTTTTTCAAATACCAGTTTGTTCCCAACTATCTATATATTCACAAGGCTACTTTTAACCATCTATTTTTAAAGAGTCCCGAGGAAAAGATCTGATAAGTGTTCTTCAAAATCTTGGTACCATGCTGGGAGAGCCTTTGATCAAGTCTAATTTGTTCATCTTCAAACTTCGTGCAGTCCCTTCCAGCAATTTCCTTCCGTGCATAGGAAGAGCTAATCCATCCTAAAGACAGTTTTCAGAATATTTTCTTTCTTTCTTTTTCTTTTTTTAATAAAGGATAACCATTCCCCCATGCACACTTTACCTCTCACCCAAGCTCTGTTTTTCAACTATGCAAAACCAGAGAGCTACTGAGCGCCCTCCAGGAGTCTTGAGAATTTTTTCTCTTTTTCTTACAAAGATTTATGTAGTTAACTCATAGGATGTGCAGGAGTTTTGTGTTTAAATGACTGTGTACTTGTTTAAGACCAGGTCCTCTCCCCGTTGTCCTGCTAAATGGAGATTATTCTGCTYGTCTCCTGTAAAGGACGGGCAGTTACAAGGTAGTCACTTTGTACAATTTGTAATCGTAATATTATCTCCCTTGGAAATGGATGTTTTTTATCAAAGCTAATACACTATATTGGTACTTCCGGTGTTATCTCTCTTGTGACAGGAAGAAAAGAAGGAAGTTTAGAAAATAGTGCTAAACAAAATGCTGAGTTGTACAGGAAAAACTAGGATAAGCTAGGTATCATTAACAAGGAATTTGCCTTGGGGATTTGCATTATTTTATTCAGTGCATCTGAAAATAGATGTGGTAGAGGAGTGCCACAGAGGAGCACAACCTATTACAACATTACCTGGAACAATGGACTTGAAGAATTTCAAGAGTGATGTGAAATGTTTTGTTAAGATGCATCATTTTTGGTTTTGGTAAGTAAATAAGTGAAAAAGGAAGGCAAAGGGTCGCAAAAGCAGTTCCAGTAAGGCTTGTAGGTCTCATGTTCTCAAGCAACCTAACAAAGTATAGCCAAAAATGAAAATAAGAGTTTATTTTAAGCTGTTGAATAACAGTAATGTGTTTGAGAATGTGCATAATGAAAAATTATTCGCTGCAAAGAAGCAAGGTCGCTCGTCCTGCAGAAATTGTCCTTTTGCAATCCACGCTGTGGATGCCCACTTTACTTGATTTTAGTGAAACGTTTTCTGGTTTAAGTTCTGTTTGGAATAAATGAAAGAGTTATGGTAGGGAATTTTGGATAGAATAGCTATCACTTATCGTCATCTTTGGAATGAATGATGGATGATTTGGAGATTAAAATCCAGACCTCCTCCGGTGATTTCCTGTTATTGAGATTTTCTGAGTTTACGGTGTTATGTGGCTGTGTATAATGCAGAATGATGTAGGAAAGATCAGTAATCTGTCTTGAAAGTTTATCCTAACAGCCTAGGAATCCCGCTAACGGATGTTAGTAGTTTTAATTGTTATTTCATGGTGTGGGAAAGTTGGGGAAGAAACTTTACAAGTTCAATTTGTGCATGATGTATTGCTATATTCCTTAACAAATGCTGACATGTATCATCCTGTATTAGCAAATAATGTGTTTTATTGTTCATAATTACCAGAAAAATTAACTTATTTCTTACTTTCTTACCCTAATACAAAGTGTTCTGCTAGACTGCTGGGTTTTTTTTGTTTTTTTTTTTCCCCTCCAGGGGGTGGCATTTGCTTATTACACAACATTTCTATTTTGCTTATTATGCAAAAATTTAAAATATTTTCACATTTCAAGTGCAA
This sequence comes from Rhea americana, assembly GCF_003343005.1. Lineage (NCBI taxonomy): Eukaryota > Metazoa > Chordata > Aves > Rheiformes > Rheidae > Rhea > Rhea americana. The sequence continues at coordinate 1,241,636 of NW_028185961.1, read as the reverse complement.
TTAAACAGGACATCTCTCACAGTGGGAACACAGAAGAGAACATTTTTATTGTGCTGAAAAGATGTTTTGTATATAACTGAGCCATTATTTGCGCTACCAATTGCATGTTGTAAAGGACTCATTAAAGAGTCATCACTCATACCAAAGACTGCATCTGCAGTGTTACAGACATTTTGTCTCTGGAGTAAGATTGCATTGTAATTACGTACCCACCAGTAAACTATGCYTTTTTAAGAGCAGGTAATGTATGTCCGTAGCTGCAGCCGTGATGTGGCTCGTTGTTGCTTTTGAAGGCCGTTTGCTGAAGTGGAGTCTCTGCTGTCGATTCATTTGCAACGACAAGCTTGGTGCAGCTGAGGTCACGCAGGGAGCAGAGACTGAGAAGTCTCTAGCTCACCTTCTCCTCTGGTTTGCAGAGAATCACCTTGAAAACCCATGAAGTATGGGAGAATCAAAGCTTGGGTAAGATGCAGTARTTGAACAGTTGGAGCCTGACCAGGAAGACGGCAAGAAAAACAGGGAATGGAGGTCTCGGGAAGGGAGCTGCGTCTGCCTGTACAGCAATTATATGTGCATGGGTTACATTCCTCCGTCTTGTCACTATGCAAAGCAGGTAGTGCCAGGGGTTAACTTCTTTCAGTGTGGATTCTCTATACACATATTTCTGGTGTAGCTCTGAGACATGTTAGTAGCGTATTTTATATACAGCTRTAGCACAGAGATAGGTATATAAGCATAGAGAAAAAAGGAGTAAACAGAYCGCCAGATTAATGCCAGACAACGCAATTCACCTTTGTGAGAAGACTATATTTTCAGTACAGTATGTTTCCTTCATGTTTAGTTTAATGTTTCTCCCTCGGCGTAGAGACTTTGGAATCTATAACCATAGTACTCATACATTTCTTAAAATGGCCTATTTTCAGGTGGTTTGTTAGTCTATTTATGCATTAGGCTATTTTTCTTTTCTGTAGGGAAATACCTGAAGCAGACATGTATTTGGAGCGGGGGATGTTTGTTAAATATCATCACAACCAAGCAGGTATCACAGATGAGAGAACCACAGAATAATTTTGGTTGGGCAGGATGAGACCTCTGGAGGTCATCTGCAACTGCTCATGCAAAGCAGATCAGCTTTGAAGTTTGCTCCAGCTTCAAAGTTAGACCAGGTTGTTCAGGGCTGTGTCTGGTCGCCTGTCTCTAAGGGTGGGGGTTTCACAGTCTCTCTGGGGTCCCCATGTTCGGCAACCATCAGTGTGATTTTTTTTTCCAGTTTAGAAGTTTTCTGTGTTAAGATCCCTTTTCTGATGGTTAAGCAAACCTAGCTCTCAGCCTCTGCTTGTATGTGCTATGCCAGCCCTGACCATCTTGGTGGCTAGCCTTGCTCTGGTGCCTCAATAACTTTCTCCTACTTCAGAACCCCAAACTAGACACAATAATCCAGATGTGGATTATCCMGATGTGCATCACTGGTGCAAAATGGGTGAGTAACCCTTTTCTGATATAAGATGCAGATCTTGATGAAGGTCCRAGGTGTTAATAATGCTCGGAATGAAGTATTTTGAATGAAGTAAATTGAAACATGTTGGAGAAGACAGCCCAGTAGCTATTATTTCCTGGAAGCACTTGCTGTGATACGTTCCTAAATCTAATATCTCTAATTTGGGTCAGATTCATTAGTTGCTCTCATTTTTAACTATTGCCTCTTGCTGTTAATGATCATTGCTAATCGCTGTAAGCTAACTAAGCAAAATGCACATCATCCCTTAAACTGGATGTGGTTATGAGTTATGACAGGCAGCTCTCAAGGGAGTGAGCACGCTTCTCCTGGCAAACATGTGAAATGCACTCTTTAATTCTTTTCCTCTCGCCCCCCTTCAACTGGAGCCAACTACACTCTTCAGCAGAGCAGTGCTAGGTAAAGTACTCACTTAATGGTCGTTACCTTCAGAGGACTGTTGAAGATGGAATGATGGTACAAGGTACTGTTTCAGACTGAGAGAAACCCTACAGGGAATMGGGAAGGGAGATTTATTCCACCACTTGATGTCAGTATTTGCTCACTCTTAAAACTAGGCTGATATATGTATGTATTTTTTTTTCTCCTTGAATGGAAGACTTTTGGGTAAAAGTAATTTGCCCAGCTTCTTGTGTGCTCCTTGCTGTCAAGGTTTTATTGATGATGCCAATTGTCTGAAGAAGTAGGACAATACTGGCGAGGATGGTCACGATGAGGGGAAGCATTGCTGCTATCTGTAATTTTTCTCACATTTCCTCGCAAGCGGTGCATGCTTTCCCTAGCTGAAGACTAGTTTTGCAAACAGCAATGTTTTCCTAGACTTCGGATGTTTTTGGAGGATTTTGTAAAAAGGAACTYGTTACTTTACAAGAAACTCAACTGCATCATTAACATTACTAGAGGAAATCTGTCGTCGCGGGGTCTGGAGTGATCTCAGTTGTTCACGACTTCTCTGTCCCAAGAGAATTGTTTCTCTGTTGAACCCTACTTCCACAACAGCCCTCATCCCGAGGCCTCTTCTCTCATGCCTTTCCCTGCATCAAATTGTGGCGGAGCCATCAGAAATGTTACTTTTGCCAAATTCAGTTCCTCTTGCTGCCCTCTGCTTTCCTTTTTGAGCAGCACCTGCTTCTTGACTTTTCCCTTCCTTCCGCTTCACGTGTTCCTGTGAACCTTGTTACAGCTCTGAGATTTCAGTCTCCTGTCTTCAATTTCCATGAGCTGGTCTTGGCAATGCCACCTTCCATGTTATCACCTGTATGATCCCTCAATAGCCTGATTTTTCTTCTCCCCTGCTCAACTTTTCCMTGTATACCAGGAAGTGATAATTTCATGCTTTTCTGATATTCAAAGTTAAGCTGTGTTTATATCTGGTTTTCCTGGGGAACTTAAATGAAGTATCTCCCTGCTTCAACCTGCCTGGATATAGCGCAACTGCAGCCCAAAAGCCAGGGAGCCGTAGCAGGTCCCTGCCTGAGCCGAGCCACCCGCTCCTTCCCTTCTGCCTTGTTTTGCAGTCCCGGCAATAGAAAGCGAACTGATTTTGGGGGCAACTCTGTAGACATACATCAGTCTAGGAGGCTGCTGTATCAAATACCTRGTGTCTAACTTGGCCATCCTTAGGCAAAATTCCCCCTTACCTTTCTGCAAGACTGAGTCTATCATTGCGTTTACTAATTGTCCCATGAGTACTTCTCTGAATGCTTTCTTTGTTGTTAATGTGAGCTGTTTCTTTACTAATATAGTCCACTGGAAAGTGAAGTTAAGATTTAAATAGAAATCCGTTTAATTTTAAATAGCTTGATTTTTCTTAACCCRAAAAGGCTGTTCTGGAATATTATTAGTTATTTGTCTGTATCTACAAGATCATCCTCTGTTTCCTGACTCTATGTTCACATAAACCTCCATTTGCATGTCAAAATAATTAGATTGTCTTCAAATAATTAGCACACTTGATTTAGTGTAGGCACTTATTACTCTTTTAAATCTGCTTTAAATCATTTGCATTAATTGTAATAAATCACTCATTGGACACAGTTTTAGGTATAAAACAATGCCTTCCCTGTGGTTTTGAAAGCTGCTGGAACAAAAACGCTACCCATGCTGCTGAGACGGCAATAGAAATGTGCTAATGGATATCCTGTAACTTTAGGAAAGCAAGATCATCTTTGATAGTGCAGCCTATCTATTTAGAAACTGGAAAAATCCTAAGCATAAAAAGTATGCCCTGGCTTAYGCAGGGAACTTTACTAACAAGTGTTGAAAAAAAGCAAAATAAAGAGAGGATATTCATTCTTCTTAAAGTAGGCTGACCTGTGTAAAAATATACATAGGTCATCACATAGGTTGTGCAGCCGAAATTCTGGATAAAATTTCCAGTATGCCACATACAACAGAATAGGACTGGGTCAGAAAATATATTTCAACTCTGGGAATGTTTGTGTGATCCCAAGTTGCACTTGAAAGCTAAAACGTGAAAATACTGTTGGAGTTGTAAGTATTTGGGCATGGAGGACTTCGATGCTAAATCTGAAAGGGTTGACAGACTTAGGGCCCACCCTCTGAAGAGTTAAGGACTGAAAACACTAATTGCTCTTAGGGGGAGTGATGGTAGGGAATCAGAAGGGATTTCCCTTTTGGAAGGAAGTGAGAGTGAAATCCTAATCCTTGGAAGCCACCAAGTTCAGGTTTTACCCTTTTGCTTGTGATACCCAGCCAAGATTTGCCTACGCTTTTGGATTGTCCCCAAAGGAGCGTGAATGTGTCTTCCTCGTTTCTGATAACGTTGCTTCCTTTCTTTCCACATCTGTTAAGCAAAATAGCCCTTTGATAGCACAGCACAAAACATTAGGTAGTTGTGATGCGTTTTGCTGCTGCTCAGCTCTATGCCTTCTAGTTCTTTACTTGATGGGTATTGTGGGATATTTGCTGGAATACAATGCCACTTGGGGATTTAGAGTCAAGCTAAATTATTAGTAGYTGAGTACCTCATTACTCCTCTTTCTTCTGTGAGTCAGCATCATTTTCAAAGCGCCATCTGGCACCGTGGAATCAAGGAATCAACATCACAGCACGTTGCAGWCGTTAATGACAATTTGCTGATGCATGTATATTGGCAATCGGTTAGCCTAGGGTGATTTGCGAAGCGGTGCTCTCGCAGTCATGCCAGAGGTGATGAGGAAGGTGCAATGGGTTATTGCCGCAGCAGACTTGTCTGCTGGAGCCTTACTTTGTCGTTCTCGCTACAACCTGACCTCTTGTCGCTGTTGGAATGGATGCAGTGCGGGAGAGCTTCAGGGCACTGCATGTCTTTCCCTAGCTATCTGAGTCTGCTGGTGCTGGGGAGGTGGTACCTCAGGTGATGTCTGTGCTTGGGAGCCGTGCGTTAGCATCTCGACGGCTACGGCCTCTTTTCCGAACTTCCSATCGGGTGCTTCTGCGAGGCCGAGAAAGAGAACTTGAGGCAGACYGACCGGTGGATAAGGGCGAGACCTGGTGTTTAGTTAGGTCTATCCTTTTAAATAGCTCGCTGAAGTCACCGTAGCAAATGTTTTGTGCTTTTGTGGTGGAAGCGGCAAAGAGTAAGTCAAACGGTCTCTATTACTGACGTTAGACACGCAGTCTAACGAGCATCTCCGATCGCACGTTGTTTTGGCATCATAACGTGACTTCACAAATGTGATCTAACGACRGTTGATGAGAAAACATCCTTATTAGCAAGTTTATGAACTTTTCAAACCTCTTTCAGCAATTGAAGTAGCACAGTGTGCTACAATATTAACTGTTAGTGCTCCATGTAGCCCTTCCTATACTGAACAAAACCTTTAGAAACTTGCTTCAATTTTATATGTAAGGACCAAATGCTCTTACATGTATGGGTGAAATTAACACAATTTTGGGGTAAAACTCTTAAAGGTGGGAATGGTTTCTGTGTGAACACCTGCTTTGGAAAATCTGATTTGTTAATATAAATAACCAATATGGTTGTGCAGTCAATGCTAGCTCTGTGCTGGATGGATGGATGGATGGATGTGACACCTATGAARATGAGCCAAACCCTTATCTCTCTTGGTATGGACTCATTGCTTCCTTGGCCAGAGATGGTTAAGGAGGAAGCAGGATTTGCCCTTTAGTATCTAATTTTGAGTGTGCTTATGTGGTGCTTAGGGCTTTGTGCAATATAAATTTCACTTACAGGGCTGTAGTGGAAAATAGTTGCTAGAGGATGGGGCTGTTCATCAGGCTTATAGTTTATGTGTAAGGTAACAGAAAAAAATCATTTTGCTGGATATGTCTTCAGAGAGCCATCACATCATCATCAGCTTTCATCAGAAAACAATTATGAAGCTTCAAAAATGATTAACATGCAAGACGTTTTTCTTTGTGGCTTCACTTACAAGAATGACAGAAGTTTCAATGCGTGATCTTCCCCCAGTGTATTCTTTTCTTTATGATTTAATGAAAGCAGGAATGGGAAAAGTAGATCATGCAAGGTACARATTAAGCAGAAAAAGGTATTTAAATGAATGAGAAAATATGTGAGGACCTAATTTTATCTGGTGTTATCACTTCTTTGCAAAACTTTCAGGACACCACTAATTGAAGAAGTTTTGAAAGCACTGGTGCACGGAGCACCTTTTTTGGAGGCAATCCTAGTTGTGGAGAAGCCACTGCAACATGGGACACCTCATTTAGTTGGCAGTTAWGCCACTCTTTCAAACTGGGCTTTATTTCTAGACTGGGTTTGTTAAGCTGCACTGAATCTTCTTGGTATCTTTGAATGCTAGATGAAAAGRCCACCTTTTGTGAAACTTTTGTTTCCCACATAGGTAGCAACAGGCTGGCACGAAGTCATCACTTAACCTTTCCTTGGATAAACTWAATAGATTAATCTCCTCAAATCTCTAAGGCATGTTTTGGAGTTTTCACTCATCAGCTGGCTTTGACAGCTTGCAGAGATTCAATGCTTTGAAGGTTAGTTTCTGCTTATGGAGTTTGGTCTGAAAGGACTTTGCCCACTGTTTGTGGATTTGGGGTATTTTTTTTTTATTTTCTTTTTTTTGTGTCCTTGTGATACACCAACTTGTGCACAAAGCAATTGTTTGTTGTTCTAGCAGACTGTAAAATGTCTGATTTTAAATGATTGCCAGACTTGACTTAGATCAATATGAGGCAGATGAAATGTATTTCAGGATGTTTCTTTRCTGGTCAATAAAATGTGCCATCAAAAAATGCTGAAATCAGCTTTGAAGAAAAAGAAAAATGCAACAACAGCAAATGCAGTTACAGTGATTTGTTTATCTAAATTGCCTCCAGTGTTCTGGGGTAAAACCAAAGTTACAATAGCAGGAAAGAATTGTTTCTATTTCTGCAAACCTGGCTTTCAGATTTGAAGAGAGAGGTAATATATACTACCGAGAAGCTTATTTGACTTTTTAGTAATAAAAGAAGATGGGAAATCAGATGCTTCATCACTGAAATCAGTGACATTTCTTCTTAATTGAATTAAAGCCGTTGGGCTTGTCCTAGACATGACCGACTTAAGCTTTCTTCTTGGGGGTTTGTCTACATTGTGACACGGGGAACGAAGCGGAACTGGATGTTTCTACTGCCATCTTTGAATGGAAGCGGGGATCTAATTGCCCACGTAGCATTCCTTTCCCATCTGATTGTTTCTCTCTGAACACACAAATAYGGATTAAGCTTGTAACCAGTGACATTTCTGTGCACGTGTGACCTGGGCCACCCCATGATGGGGGGTGGCATGTGATGAGCCAATGAGTCTGGCAGGGAAGGAAGCTAAATTCTGCYGATGGAAGGCAGCAGAGCAAATTACCGAAAATCTCAAAAGGAGCGTATGTGTGTTATAGAAACGGTGAGTGTTAAGAAAAGTTTTAAAGGGAGGTCGAGGAGTGTGTGTTCAGTAACTCTCATCAAGCCAGAGCCTTTAATAAAAATGAATACTCAGCTTCTTGTTCGCACTCAAAATGTTACAAGTCAGCGCAAAGAAGTCTCCATGAAGCATTAGCTTGACCGTAATGCTTTTGCTTTTTGCATGTCCTTCATTCTCCTGCTTAAAAACATATGTCTTTTTCCTTGCTCCCTTTACAAATTTCCTACAGTTACAGTTTCTTTCCATATTTCTTCAGAGCTATATAATACAATTCTGCAACTGTGATACATGCGAGAAGCACCCCTGTGACTTCAGGGGAACTGCTTGAATAAAGTGAGGATTTCAAAAATAGAAAYCTATTCCTCTTGCCATAGAAAATAAAATGAAGATATCAAATCAAATGTCAGACAACCATCTTCTAAAATTTATAGTATATTGAGGTGCTCGTTTTGGAAAGCAATCTTCCAGGGCATGCGGAGATGCATTGGGCAGTGTTTTGCTGTCAGTTTGAGGTCAGCATATAGGATTTGTTTCTTGCTGCTCTTGTTTTTGATGTTCAGATGTCTGACAGAGAAGTGGCCATGAACAAGTAAATCACCGTCCTCAAATAGCAGTGCAGCTTCCTAAATTTGCAATGAACAATTTGAGGCTATCTTAGATTATTTCCAGTATCAACAGTCAGGTAATGGTAAGTTTGAAATAGGATGTAATTCAGACAGGTTCTGCAAAGAAATGGTGTTTGCAAGCAGAGAGGAGACCGCCTACAGCAGGCTGTTAGCAATAAAGTCCAAGAGAAAACGCTCAGAAGTCTACAGGTCTGGCAGGAGACCGAAGACAGACTTTGCCCAACGCTGCTGGAAACCTGCAGGAGCTTTGCTCCATTCACTGTGGAAAGCTTTGRAATGTTCAAAGTTTGAAGTATGTTTTTGTGCAGTGCCTTCAAAACATGGCATTACTCACAAATTAATAGGAAATGGCTATGAATTGTGAAAAACTGTTGCTGTGAATTTTAACCTCTTGCAAATCTTCCTTTGACTTCCAAAACAGCTTTTTTCCTCCCTCCTGTCAAAGTTTTCTGGGAAATTTCTGTGCTGATCTCCCCCTACCCTGCCTTTCCTTGCTGTGCAATGCGAGGAACTGATATCCCAGTCAGTGTCATCTTCTCTTTCCTTTAGTGCACGTGCTATGCTATTGGATTGATAAACCCAACTCCCTCCCTTTATAAAAGAATCATAGAATCAGTAAGGTTGGAAGGGACCTCTGGAGATCATCTAGTCCAACCTCCCCGCTCAGCAGGGTCACCTACAGCATGTTAGACAGGGTTGCATCCAGGCAGAGAAGGAGACTCCACAACCTCTCTGGGCAACCTGTGCCAGTGCTCCGTCACTCTCACAGGGAAAAAATTCCCCCTCATGGTCAGGCAGAACTTCCTCTCGTTCAGTTTTTGCCTGTTGCCTCTTGTCCTGTCACACGGGACAAGTGAAAAGAGTTTGGCCCCGTCCCCTTGACACCTTCCCTTCAGGTACTTGTACACATTGATGAGATCCCCCCTCAGTCTTCTCTTCCCCAGGCTGCAGAGGCCCAGCTCTCACAGCCGTTCCTCATAGGGCAGGTGCTCCAGCCCTCTGATCATCGTTGTAGCCCTACGCTGGACTCTCTCCAGTAGCTCCATGCCTCTCTTGTCCTGGGGAGCCCAGAACTGGACACAGTACTCGAGATGAGGCCTCCCCAGGGCTGAGTAGAGGGGCAGSATCACCTCCCTCGACCTGCTGGCAACAGCCTTCCTAATGCACCCCAGGAGACCATTGGCCTTCCTGGCCACAAGGGCACATTGCTGGCTCATAGTCAACTTGTCATCCACCAGCACTCCCAGATTCTTCTCTGCAGAGCTGCTCTCCAGAAGGTCGGCCCCCAGCTTGTACCGGTGCCTAGGGTTATTTYTCCCTRGGTGCAGGACTCTGCACTTGCCCTTGCTGAACCTCATGAGGTTCCTCTCTGCCCAGCTCTCCAGCCTGTCCAGGTCTCTCTGAATGGCAGCACAGCCCTCAGGTGTGTCAGCCACTCCTCCCAGCTTGGAATCATCAGCAAACTTGCTGAGGAGGCACTCTGTCCCCTTATGCAGGTCAKYRATGAAGAAGCTGAACAGGATGGGACCCAGTACTGAGCCCTGGGGGACGCCACTAACCAGAGGCCTCCAGCTGGACTCCATGCCGCTGATGACGACYSTCTGAGCTCTGCCTTTCGGCCAGTTCTCAATCCACCTCACTGTCCACTCRTCTAACCCACACTTCCARAGCTTATCTAGGAGGATGTTATGGGAGACAGTGTCAAAGGCCTTGTTGAAGTCAAGGTACACAATGTCCACTGCTCTCCCCTCGTCTCCCCAGCCAGTCATTCCRTCAGAGAAGGCTGGCAGATTGGTTAAGCAGGATTTCCCCTTGGTGAATCCATGCTGGCTACTCCTGATCACCTTCTTTTCCTCCGTATGTCTGGAGATGAYATCCAGAATGAGCTGTTCCATCACCTTTCCAGGGGCGGAGGTGAGGCTGACTGGCCTCTAGCTGCCTGGGTCCTCCTCCTTGCCCTTCTTGAAGACTGGAGTGAAGCAGTGAAGACTGAAGCAAAGAAGGCATTCAGTAATTCTGCCTTCTCTGTATCCCTTGTCACCAGGGCCCCTGCCCCATTCAGTAGCGGGTCCACATTTTCCCTAGTCCTCCTCTGGCTCCTGATGTATCTGAAGAAGCCCTTCCTGTTGTCCTTGACATCCCTTGCCAGACTTGATTCCAGCTGGGCCTTAGCCTTCCTCGCCGCATCTCTACATACTCTGACTGCATTCCTATAATTCTCCCAAGTKGCCTGTCCCCTCTTCCACATTATGGCAAGTACTGTGGTCCGTGCCAGTTAGAACGCAGTGCTAAGGAGGTAACGYGCTGGGATACCTGCCCCTATGGCTATAACACCCGTAGTCTACTAAATTTGATGAGTGAGGAAGGCTCTTGGTTTTCTAATCGAGCCGCTGATCTAAGTTAGCGCTGCCGGATGTACTGGCTCTGGTTTACGGCAGCTGTGGGATATGAGATGAAGGTGCTTGGACATCAAGCTGTTTACAAGACTGCGGTTATTTATTTCTGAGAAAAGCCTCAGAATTGACATGATGAGTGTGTTTGAACTAGATCAAGGATATTAGAAAATGGGGGCTGATAATCTGGTTGAGGCTGTTGGGCAGCACAGGAATAAAGCTTCAGCGGATTGAACAGGCTGCAAGAGCATTTGGGAAGGTGTAGTTTTACACAGAGTAATGATCATAATCTCTTGTAAAAGCAGAATACAGTATAGTATGATGTAAAGCAAGAAAAATAATTAGCTTGATCAYTTTATGCCTCAGGGTATGTGATAATGCTAAGGTATAAAGCACATCAGAGAGATGTAGGAGAGCATTTGTCTCTAAGCATGTTATCTGTGCTCGATGTGATTGCAAGTCCATTCTGCTACTGGAGATACTGCTCCGTCTGCTAAGGCTGGATGAGAGTCTTGCCTTGTGCTCTGAAGCTGGCTCGACTGGACCTGCAAGGAATTCAACAGCTAGCTGTCCCAAAAATAACACCTGTCCATAGGTATTTAAATATATTGCAATGTTTCTGCTGAATGCAACTGTAGAGTAGAAAAGTAAAAACTGAGCTTTTTATTTTTTCTAGAAAATACTATATTTCAGTGCATAAAGTAATCAAATTAAAACTCACTTCATGTTATTATCATGGCTGATACATCTCTAGAAGCTATATATACACCAGTGAGCTGTATCTGGAACTATTTATTCCAGCTGAGATGAGAATTACTGAGGATGCTATATAAATGATCTAGAGCAGAAGTCTTAACCAAATGCCATATGTTATTCTACTCTTAGGCGTTTGAAGCAGATGCAGAAATGTCATGTCTTTCTTTTTTTCTACTTTGCTTTTCCTGGTTTATAATTTTTCTGAAGAAATATCAAAAAGAAAAAGTTTTTATTGCAGCAAATCTCATTTTTCCTCTGTACAGGTGCTGACTACTTTTATACCATCTATTCATCACTGAGGGCTACGTTTTTAATTGGGAAGCTTATTACTGCGATGCAGTGAAATGGAGCCACGTGATCTGACCTGGCGGGAGTTGCGTTGTCCGGCTCACTGGGGCAGCAGAGCGGGTAAGGTTATTAATCAGAGTTTTTTGGCAACTGAAAAAKGAATGAAAACAGCAAATATTTTGAAGCACAGTATATCAGATGATAAAAAGGCAATGCAAATGCTCAACATCCAAATGAGATTTAACCTCATGCGATGAGGTACCGTATATTGGTGCTCTACTAAAACAATGCATCAAAATGTTATAAACAAAAGTATTCACCAGTGATTTAAATGATTTTTCAGTGCTATTATTAATGGAAACCTGCTCCTCTAAATGATGAGGAAATGAGCAGAAAGAGTGAACCTCTTCTGCGGCCAGAACAGGCTCAGTTGTCATGCYAATATCTTCCCAAGGCTGCGCTCACAGCTCATTTCTTCCCATGACATGCAGCTCGTCAGCTCATCTCTTCCAGACGTATACCTGATTGGGTTGTGAGGCAAGATGTAGTACTCAACAAATCCTTCAGAAATGACTTTTAATGCAGATCAAGTTTTTTTTCTAAGTGTGCTCCATTTGTCACATAAACTTATCCACTGGTGTTCTTTGGGGTCTTGACATCTTCCTTCTTTCTTGTAAAGCACACTGTGATTTAGAAAAATCAGTAGGGTGCTTTGCTGTTCAGACTCTCAGAAGTGGGTCTTTTCAAGGACCGTTACATTAGGTTTGGAGATGGCTGTGCCGTTAGGTTCAGCTCGTTCCACTGCACAGCTGCCTCTGTTGAATGACTTCATTTATGTGTGCAAGCAACAAGGTGGTTGACACTGTCGTTGAACATCCTCTTCTCGCCTGGCACCAAAGCTCTCAATTGAAGTAGAAGGGCTTTGTCTCTCCTGAGTTATTGTCCCAGTTCTAATCCATAAGCTGCTGAGGAGAAACATTGTCTCGCAGCACCAATTCTTGCATATACTTTTAATGCAGGGTAAAGAGCCATACAGGCTGATGACATTTTAAGTGGTGTCATTTCTTAGGGGAGGACTCTCGACCATCTACATATTTCTTGTGAGCTAAGTGCTGAGTGGTGCTGGCAGCTCTACAGCTCAACACTGAAATAAGGAGGTGTAGCAGCTTGGTTTCATAAAGCTCACCAAAGTAGTGGCCAGAGCAAGCTGGCGGTACACGGTCACCCTCCTCATTCAGCGCCTCAGCTGCTCTCTCTTTCTGGCACATTGTATTTTACGTAGCATTCTCACTAAAAGTAGTTGGCCTTCACAAGGAGTAGGAGTGAACCTTGTTGAATGAAAACAATCAGTTATCAGGCCCTSAAGAGGTACATTTATCATTAAAAAAATTCTACGTAGTATGGTAGCAAAATGTATTAATGCTGGTGCACAAAATTTTTGAGCGCTGATGGAGTATGCTCAAAAATCGATCCCATCTTATTTCATCCTGCCCTCCTTAAACAAACAAAACTCTGGCTGAAGCCAATACCGGCTTTGTCAGGTATGGACTATAAATTCAGGCCCATAAATACATAAGAAGCCTTCTTGGAAAATAAATTTATATCTCTAGAAAATGCAGGCAATGGAAATTACTTTCCCTTCTCCTTCCTCTCTTCTTTTTTCTTGCTCTGAGCCTGTCTTCCCCAGTAGCTGGCCACTGCAGGCTGGGGCCCTGGAGACTTCTGCAAGCTGCTGAGAAACACGGCAGTGCTCCGGCTCTTGCGTTGCTCCCCTGCACCTTAAGGATGTGCACACGAGCAAGTGGCTTGCAGAAGAGAATGAGGGGAAAAACAGTATGAAATATTCCCCTTCAAAACACTTAAACTTTTTTTTTTCTTACTTTCAACCCGACTAAACTATACTGAACAGTGAATTTCAAGTAAAATATATTAACTGAAGTTCATGGGTACAGCCCGGTTTTAGCAGTTGCTATTTGATTCTCGCTGAAGAAATAAGTTCTCCTGAGGCAATTCAGTTTAGATTTTTAATATAATTACCAGGTGGTACACCAGGGTGTTTTGCTGAGTACACACAGCCAGGGGTTTGTCTGTCAGTTCACAAATATTTGTCATAAGATGAAAGATTTCTAGATGAAGCAAAAAGGAGAGGAAAGATTTTGCAAATATGATGGGTAAAATATCGCCCAGAGAATGTAAAGGCATTTTAATAAGGGCAGCCTGAGAGAGAAGAGTTGATAGCAGGAACACAGTATATGGTGTAAGCAGGTCTTCCTTGGTGCACACACCGCTTTTGCGGGAAGCACCGGGCCAAACTTGCTGGTAGACTCCAGCTGCTTTTCCATGCCCTGGCAATTCAAAGGTGCAGTAAATTCAATTTAGCTGAGCAAGTAAGCAAGCTTTACAATTGCTTTGTGCCACTAGAGTGAAGCAAAGCAGCCAGACCTTATGCACGAATGTGGCCCATAAACATCTAAGAAATGACAGGCGCAGAGTAATGGTGCATCCCGGCAGTCCTTTGGGTGCACGCTTCACGTGCGTTTGAGGCTGCAACGGTGCAGGTGAGTGTCATTGTGCATCCACATGGACAAGTAAGTATGCAGCAGCACGTGCTGAAAGCAGTTATGTGTATGCAGAGCACATAAAATGTGGATGGCTTCTACTCTGGGTTGTGTCACCGTGTCACTGAAGCAATGGCAACAGTTCTTTAAAATGCTGGGAAACTGTGGTTGTTTCTGATAGTGCCGAAGACTACTGGGTGCAAAGAGTGTGTGAAATAATCTCACTGCTCCTTTTGTCCCCACTGTGCATAACTAAGTGATTTGTAGCCTCTCTCCCCTGCTGCCTCTTAATTCCCTTCTGGATTATCATCAAAGTTGTGGCTCTTTTCAGGTGTTGAGCATAGAGTTTTTCCTCCTGTGATGTGACTCAAAAGGTTTTACAGTATTAGTTAGTAACCTTATCAAACTACCTCACAGACACCAGGCAATATCACAGAATATAGCAGTAGTAAACTTTTAGCTCTGCTTACAATACGCAGAAAACGACAACCYGTAACCTTTTTAAATGCTAGAGGTAAAAGAAGAGCTGATGTTGCTGACAGTTTTTATAATGTTTACATAAATGTTTCCCTAGTCATTCCCCATTCAATGAGTTAGGGACTGTAAAGGAAGGCATAATGTAGCATTAACACTGCTTATTAAGGGAAATGTCCTGGAACAGTTGCAGCTGAGGGTAAGGAACATAATATCACGATAGCCCCATGTATATGTCTTTTTTCCTACCAAATTTCTTATTAAAATGTTCTTCAGAATTTGTGGTGGGGCCCTGAGTTGGCCAAACCTGTGGGATGTGCTTAGCCATATACCTATGTCCACTTCTGAGTCTTCAGTTTAGCTTCTTATCTCTGCCTATTCAGGCTACTTTTTATCTGGCCAGAAGCTGTTTCCTCTCCATACAGAGCTAAACACACCTTCATTATAGCAGGACCGGTTGCCAGTCGACTTTCTGTATCAGTGAGGCTTCAAGGTCTTTCTTCTCCCTTCACTGCCCGCTGCAGCATCCTTCAGGGGGCCTGGGCCCTGCATGGGGCTTTGCAGCCCATTCTAGCTCAATGTCGAGACCTTGCATGAAACCAACCCCTAAACCAGATTGTTTAATTTAAATTAAACCCGTTCCTAGGATAAGCAAAAGCTGAATATTTTGCGTTTGCTGCAGGCGGCGAGCACGTCCTGTGCAAATATTGCAGTCCAGCTTATGCACACTATGACACCCAGCAATACCGTAGCTTGCCTAGATTCATGAAACTCTGCTCTCCACGGCTTGAGAAAGTTTTTCCCTGCTATCTGCACAGTTCTTTTTGCCTGAAACTAAAAGCCACTTTTTTATAAGGACACTTAGATGCTGTTTTCTGAATTCTTTTTGTAAGTTAGCTCAGTGTTTGGAAATAGGTTTAAAAAAATGCTGCGTGAATCTTTTGCCAGGGAACATATTGCTATGCCAAAGTTTGGATAACTTTTTTCGTTTGGTGTGCAATAGTGCAGCGCAGGAGCTGTGAGCCAGGTTGATCGGTATTGTACTGATACGTAAATAAAGAGAGCATGTAATCCATTTAGTTATGATAGCTGCAAACTGGGTAGTGTTGTGGTTTCCTGGTAACTAATCAGGCTGTCTATACTTAATTGGGTGCGTTTCAAACCATCAGCAGGTTTCGTTTCCCAGTCAGCCCACAGAGGTAGGTTCATGGTGAAAGGTGCTTCTGATTTTGTAGATGTATGAGCAGAAAGAGACAAGCTAAACTATTTTAAAATCTTACTAACTACAGTGATCTCTTCGTCTGGATTGGAGTTGTCAGACTTCAACCCCCTTAATTTTTCTGTTGTTTATATGAAGTGTCATTCTACTAAATTGCATTGTGAAAGGTGTGCAGAAACCTCATGACGGTCGTCGGAGTCCAAAACTAAAACTGCTTTTTAAAATTGCTTCCTGTCAAAGAATGATTTATTATTTTAATTTTCTCTACAGCAGTTAAGGTGGTAAGAAGGATTCTTCTGAATGACTTTTTTTCAGCTGACATAACTTCATTACAGCTGCAAGGTACTTGCTCTGCCAAAGCTATAAGCAGTCTCTGCACCTTTTACCTGCCCCAGAGCTCCCCAGAGATCTCCAACCCCTGCCACCCTGACCTACCGGTTGCACGCGATTTGAAAGTCTGAAACTCCTCTAGGAGGAAAGCGTCAGCTGAATCTATGGTTAATTCAGCCTGAAAGAAAGACTAATGTAAAACCTAATTGAAGTATACTAATAATCTTGGCTCTTTTCATAAAGCAGATAATCCTGAAATGAATTCAGCATCTAATCGAGTCCATGGCAGGGATGCAATGTCCAGATGCTACCCAGTGTATGGGGTTGAAAATGATGAGTTTTGGCTGAAGGTTCACTGCAGTTTTTGTCACTTTTTGGTGCGTGTCTGTTCCTCCTGTCCAGATAGGAGTGCGTGCCTTTTTTTCCCTTGCTCATCGTAGGTTCCCTCGATAACCCTTAGTGCTTTTAATTTCCCACGCCGAGGATGTCACCTGCTCCCGGCTCGCACCAGCTCACCCTGGCTTGGACACCCAACCCAGTGTTGCCAGTAAGGTCTTTCCTCTTCCCTGATCTCTTCTCAGTGCTCTCATTTTCCTTCCTCTAATCATGATCCTTCTTCCCCCTCCTCCTTTCCCCCTTCCCTGGTCCCTGGAGCTGGTGTGCTGTGGCAGGTCCCCGTGTTCCAGGGAAGCCCAGATAGAAACCTCAATGCCAGGGTGGATTCCTCCGTGGCAAGTTTGTTTTCCCACTTTCAATTTTCCTATCTTCTTAGCTAAAGGTGCTACCTTCACCCTTACAGGAACAAGCGACTTTAGTTTCTTTATTGAAGAAATTCATGGTCCTCTTTATTTCTGCCATTCGTATGGAAAACTGGACAGCACACCGGCCAAAACTGCCTCATCGCTTCCTGTCCGCCTCTGCTTCGCCTGAGCTGCCTTTCAGCTTGGCTTGCAAGCTTTTGGGGAAGGACATTCCCCAAATAAACACAAATAAAATTCTAATGTTAGTACCGCTAATTAACTGCGCTCCCTGGACAGCGTGCATGCCCCTGCGTTATAGCTATTATTAATAGGGAGGGAGGAGTCTGGAGTGCTTAAAGTTTGCCTGCAGTGCAGGGAATTTTAAGATGAATGGAAAAAACTCATTCCCCTTTAGAGATGAAATGCAAATTTTGCACAAGAAACCTTGAACCACTTGATTCAGGTATTTCAAAAGCAAAAAAGCAACGGTGATGTTTATTTGGATATTCAGAGTGGCTAATTTTGTGTGAAGTTGAAAGTGCACATCTAAGAGGATTCAGAAATATTTTAAGAAAAATTTCTTAATTTTAAGAAATTCTTCTTTAAATTCTTAATTTTAAGAAAAAAAGCTTTAGAGCTTGGATCTTGCTGCTGTTGATTTTACAATTTTTGCATTCTTGAAAGCTCTTGTACTGATCTCATCTCTGACCTAAACTTCTGGCTTGATGCTTGTAGCAACAAAAACATATGGCTGTTCAGCAGTGATTTTTCAGATACAGAGAAAGTCAAAGTAGGTGATGTAAAGCCAACAAGCAGACAGAAAGCATAGATAACATCTCAGAAAGAACATAATGTAAGTGGCAAAATAACCCATACTTTTTAAAAACTGTGCCAAAGCAAATCGCTTTGCAAACAAGTGAGACAAGACAATATGCTCAGTCTGAAGCGTGATATATATGGAACAACAAACTCTTCATTACTTGTGATTCACAGTAAATAAATCAAGAGATGATCAGTGAGCGAGGAAGGTTCAGAAAAAAAAATCACATTAGATTTGTGACTTTGGAATTTACCTGCAAGTATTTATGCTAGTCCCCAACCCCTACTCTGCGATGTGAAGTCTGAACAGGAGTGAAAAAATGAGAAAATCCTTCTACTATATATTAAAGAATAAAAGTTAGAGATCATGTGACTTCAGATTACTTGCAGAAGTGAAAGTTCTGGAATTAAATGCCCTTTAAACACAAATCCTTAAACCTTTAGGGATCTTATGATTTTAAGCCTCACTCAAGGGGAAACGTGCCTTGTAAATGGTATGAGTAAAAAGATAAACCTTGGATCTTAATAAATTATCCAGGGGTAAACAGGAAATTTAAATTGATGTGAAAATTACTGTCAGATAGTCTATGTTACATGTTCTCTAGGGGTGGTGCTAAGACATAGTCTTAAGAAATCTCAAGGTTGAAGAAACGTTTATGTATTGTGGCTTTCTAACAAAACAAGCGCGGGACGTTAGGAGCAGTAACTGGCCCTCAGCAGTTAACAGCTGAACGAAAGGGAATGTTATTGCCTGGCTTGAACAAAATGGGTTGGATTTTCCGACGTTTTGGAAATCTGTCTGGATAACCGCTTTGCCACTCCAGAGAGTGCTGCAAGGTAATAGACTTAGAGAGACCTAATAGACTGCGCAAGACCTGTACGTGTAAAACTTCAGGTTGGCAGTGCGTGTAGCTTTACACTTCATTTCAGTCCTGAGAATGTGCTGCAAGGACTGCGTGCTTGCAGCTGGATATCCTTCCACGCACGCTGCTGAACTGCAGCCYGATTCCCTTTTGGTTTCCATTTAATTATAGTGCCAGATTCAGAGCTGATTTTAATAGTTCTCTGTTTATTTGTAAATATTTCTATGACATTTATCATCTTTATATCCAGGCATCCCATCACTACAACTTAAAAGCCATCAAGAACTAAGAAAAACACTCTTAGGTTATGTTCCCAGAGGTCCTTCTGACTTGTGGTGTTTCAAGTATAAGAGTTAAAAGGGAGCTTAACACCAAATTCTGGGAGAAGACATTTCCAGACAGCCTTTTTCACAAAAGATCAAATCCTGTAGCAGAGACACATAGGAGCCCGGGGGCACCTGATTTGTTTCCAAAGCGTCTGGCAGTGTTTGGTGCAAGGCTGAATTTGGATCAATGCAGCTGGAGGAAGAGTTATGCACTTTTAATATAGATACTCAGATAAGATAGATCATAATAATGTAAATTTTATCAAAATGAGATAATTTATACCTAATTTAATATAGATAATCTCAGATACTACTATGAAATTTCACAACAGAAAATTCCCAAGGAATAACATGAACAGAACAGTGAAATGTTAAATTGCACTGATTTGAAATTTGTACAGATGACACATTAATTTAGGAAGGTTGTCCAGGGGAACATGACTGAGAAAGATTGCGGTCTATTTAAGCGTAGCATAGCAGGAGAATTGAGTAAGAAAAATACGTTTGAGTTTAGAGATGAAGTAATAAAATGAAGAGGCCGAGACCTTGCAGGCAACCTTTCTAAGGCTGAAATCTCTTTTGATTTTGGAGCAGGTTTCTGAGATGGAGAGAGAGGAAGGAGGATGATGGGAAAATGGGCAAGCTCATGGGAAGTGAAATATTTGGTGAGTGATCTGAGAAAATTCAGACATACATACATATGGCTGTGCAGAATGGAACGCAAGAGTCCGTGTGGTAAGGTGTTCAAGAAATGGCTTTTTGCAGACACAAGGTAGTTTTGCTAACACACTGCTATGGAAAGAAAACTAAGGAAAAAGCAATTTTTGCTACCTTAAATACCCACCTCGCCCCAAATTGGCCAGGCGAAAGAAATACATGTCAGAGCAAAACCACCATCTTACAAAGCTGTTGCTTTGGCTGAGCAGCGAGGTGTTCAGGTTTAGGAGGAAGAGGAAGCACTTACCCGCAGGGAAATGACGGTGCCCAACTGCAGGCATACAAATGGCTGAAGAACGAAGAATTAGCACCAAACGGAGAGTGCTAGAAAAGGCAAAGGAAGCGGATGATGAAGATAAAGGAATCCTGGAAAGAAAGCAAGTGCCTCCGCACCACCTAACAGAGCAAATGCTGTTTTCACTGGCTGCAAAAGAGGCTGCAAATTACCCTTAAGGCAGTGAAGAATCAAAATATTCCTGGAAGTTAACAGGTCACTGCCCAATTAGAGAAACAAGTGAGTAACTGTTAAAACTGCAAGGAGAAGGACTATGAGAAAAATGTGGAAGCAGATAAAAAGGCTATTTGAGAGCAAATAATGGGGAAATTCTGGTGATTCTTGGTTTGAATAAAAGTAATGAGAACAATTATTCTACTGAAAAAAACGAGGAGAAAAAAATCTGCGAAGTCTCTCTGGGAATATTTACTTGGTAAATGGTGGCGGAGCAAAACTTTAAAAATATTCTTCAAGTTGTAAAATTTAGGTTAATTAAAATCGAAGGGAGATTTTTTTGGGGGGAAGAGAATGAAAAAATAAAACCAGTGAAGATATTTGAATGCTGTCTCTAGAGGCAATCCAAACTGATCAGAAGTATCCCTGGTTCTTTAGGAGTTTCCTCATCTGCACTGGAATAACATTTATTGTTGCTGTGTTCTTCTGCAGCAACAAGGCTTTTTAATGTTAATGGAACCATGGTCTTTACTTATAACTCTGGCAGAACAACTCAGGTGTCTTTTTCTTTTTATTTGGTTGGGTTTTTTTAATTTTAATTTAAGCCTGTTGCATTAAGGCGATGTTGACACAAGGCTCACGCAGCAGGGGCTTGAATTTCTGGCAGATAGCCCTCCACACCTCCAATAAAAGACACAGAGTCGCAGCTCCAATAAAAAATAATTGGAAGAGAAAATCATGAAAATAAAATGTCAAATAGCCCTGCAAATGTCAACATAGGAAGGAAAATTATTAGTAAACATCCACATGAGACTAAATCATCTCATTTTATGCATGGGGAAAGGACAATTACAGATGAAAACGTAAATACCCTGATACTAAGTATTTAATTGGGTTATTCATCACTGTTTATTAGAAGAAGGGATGAGTATCTCAATCACGTTAAAATTACAAGAGAGCAGGTTTTCTGCAGAAGTGAAGTCTGCAATTCATATAGATGGTATAGGTGGTACCCTAATAGGTCTTGAAAAATTCGAAGCCTTAAAAGCAGTAGGACGTAAAAAGCAGGTGATTCCTTGGAAATCCAGTCCTTGGAAAGAGCGATGGTGAGGCAGCCCGTGCTGCGCTGTTGTGTCCCGAGTTGCAGAACTGCCTGTCCGTGGAGGTTACTTGCTTATAGGAGAATTAACCTTGATGACAATGGGAGAAAATGATTTCCGTCGCTACTGGTCCCAGCTGAGTGGGGCCGCTGGAGGGGCGGCGAGGCGGGCTGCCTTTGCGCAGCTGCAGCACGGGCTCCTTGGCACTGAGAAGAGGGGCTTGGGGCCGCTTTGGGGCAAAATGAGCCAAGCCGGCAAAGGCTTGTTGTAGAAATGGTTGACACTGGCTGGGCTCGCGATGGCTCTGGTGGGTTGGGAACCATACGCGGCAAGGTTGAGTTTAGTGGTGCAGTTCTTTCCATGGTGTTTGCACATCTGGGTGCAGGCCCAGTTTTCTTGTATGTCTTTGGTATGCGGTGCATGCAGGCAGAGGTGTGTGGTTCATGTAGGAAGCTGGATATAAGGAAGAACGGTTCTGAAATGGTGCCTGGAGCGTGGGTTGGTTGATGGAAAAGTGAAAGGTGAACGTCAATGACAGGCCACTTTCAAAGCTACTCAGAAACTTCCCTCTTGTTTTCTTGACTTGTAAATGTATAAAATCCTCTATGCTCTTGGCAGGTCATGATCGCCATCATTTCTATCCTGTTAATGTGCAAGATGCAAACACCTACTCAGGGAGTCTCTGTCCTCTAGCCAGTTTAGCAGCTCCAAATCCGTCTCAGAGACCGCCTGCTTGATAGTGAGTCACTATCGTGGAGCAAAGCACCTCGAAAACCATGCAGCAACTGCTGCCAGGCTGCTATTTAAATATTTAGGAACAATCTCACCACAGAAATCTGTAGTCCGGGCCCGAATGACCAATCTTTATGGCTTCTTAATGAGTGAACCCGAAGGATACTCCTCTCCGTGGAGGTAGCTGGGTCCCGTCTCGCACTTATATCCATAGTGCGTCATCTAGGGCGGGAGTGATGGATTTAAAAGAAACACCGGAGGTTGCAGAGGGAGGTGCCGTAGTGGGAATGCAGATATATTGACTATTTCAAGTCCCTGGTAACGGCATCTACTGCCCGGTGTTTTCTGCGTGCAGCAAGGCTCACGGAGCCTTCACCGAGTAGGTGATGAGAAAAAATTAAATCAGATATCTTGTCACCACTTCTTAAAAGAAACTTCCAAGCAGAGTGATACCTCTTGGGGTTAGAAAGAGCTGAGGGAACATTTCATGTCTGAGAGCAGGTCTGCACTGCAGTGTTTGTGTTCTCGGGCTTTTGTGCACGCAGGGCTATGTTGGCTAGCGTCCCTCAGCCTGCGCCTGTGGCTAGGAGGGAATCCAGGGGTATTAGCAACTCCCAGCAGGGATCTGCTCTCTCAACTGGCTTTCAATAGGTCTTGGAAAATCTTCCCTGTCTGCTCCAGAACAGATTTATTCCATGAAGATGGATAGTGAGGGCCTGGCTTGTCCTCCCACTGTGTCTGGTCCTGCYAAGGGAGAAGAAACGTGCCCTCTGGACAAGCCGTTCCTGGGCTCGGCGTGACGGTTTATTGGTGGGTGATTTAAGCCCCGTATTGCTGTGGGAACACCGCAGTTCATTGCCACGCAGGAGTATTTTCCACGTGGAGCACTTGCAAGGTATTGCAGTGTTCAAGGTCGGGTACCCATCGTCTGAAAGCGGGACCGTCGTAGCTGGGCTGGGTCAAGGGGAAAAGGTTTGTGTTTCATCCACGGGCCGCGCTGCGCAGACGAACGAGGATGAGCATTGCAGAAGTTAATGCTGTGGTGGGGGCTTGTAGTGGAGCATYGCTACATACGCTGCTTTTTCTGTCTTTATCCTAGTGCTATAGCAGTGCGCTTGAGCGATGGTTTGCTGACTCTGTTTGGGCTAGATGTGATGTACTTGTGGCACTTTGATCTCTCTAATTAATAAATGCTTGTAACTCAAGTGTCGTGAATCTGCCTCATTTTGGCAGGCATCTGCAGGCAGCCAAGATGATTTATTAGCAAACCTAAAAGAATGAACAGAACCATTTTAGAAACACATAATGCAGGAATAGCTAAATTAACCGGTATATTCCGAAGGGTTCATTTAAGTGTGCAAAATGGTAGGAAAAGGAGAACATTGCAGAACAAAGCAAATAGCCTGTAGAGCCCAAGAGCCAGGAGTCACGGAAGGAGGTGCCTTCTTCAGGAGTTCTCAAGTATTCTGGTGTGTGAATACATTTAAGCATGTACCACTGTGCAAGATTTTCAATCGTATTTGCKTTTGATTACTTTCTGTTCTATGCACATTTCATCTCAAGGCTCTGAGGTTGACTTTTTTAGTCAACATTCAGGATGCAAAACATGAGCGTTTAACAGGTTTTGCAATCAAAGCTACATTTCAGCCTCGTAATGTAGCTGTTCTCTTTTACCAGAAATATACCTATGGTAAATTGTTTCCATATAGGTGTATGCAAAATATTAAATATTAAAAAGGTAATAGTCTTCTTTTTCTCTGAGTGTGTTCAGAAGCATTCATTATACAGGCAAAAAATAAACATCCRTTAACCCAGAGCCATTTGGGCTTTGAAATAGCTAAACCCTTGTAGTATTCTAATGTTCATTGTTCGTTTTGTCGCTTTACAGAGTAAATTAAAATGAACTTTCTTTTTTTCTTATACAAACATGAATACAATAAAAATCTGCACTTCATCTGGGGTTTGCTTGAGTAGAGTGGCAGCATTAGGCCTTGGAATAATATTTTTGCAGCAGTTATGAGAATAAAGAGCTTCATCTTCATTGCTGCGCTAAAGCCAGAAGCAGAGCCTTGGCTGATACCAAGCATCACTCAGCTGATCTGAGCGCTGAGTGTGCAACGATCAGCCCTCTTCCACAGACTATGTTAGCCTTACTAAATGTGCACCAATCTTTGTACTCCTTTATTCAAAGGAACGAAGCAAGTCTTTTTAAAATTATATCAAACCCACTTCTTCCACTCATGTAGAGGCTACACTGATATATATACATATATTTATACGTATAAATATATACATATGTATGTGTGTATTTGTGTGTGCRTGTGTATATGTATGTATTAAATAATATATATGAAGCACCACGAGGCGAAAGTAGCCATTGAAAAACAGTCAGTAACTGTTTGGCCAAGTGCCGCTTTAACTTTGATGGCTAGCTGGAAAAAGAAATTTGTTTTGTAACCGCAGGACAGACGCTACTGTTGGCGGGACCTGAATGCTGAGCCCGGCTCTCCCGGGTGGCGTGCGAGCTCTTACTCGCCACTAGGCGCTCACCTAAGAAAGGGGCGGGGGGAAAGCACTGCCGTCCAAAAAACTTGTTCTCCACTGTATGATGGATTTAAACTAAATTAATGCTGCTTCTTCCTACTTTTTGGAGTATATAAGAGGGTGGGATTAAGTTGCACAAAAAGTAAGAARTTTCAGCATTTCTGAAATTTTTTCTGACACAGGTTGTGCAACTAGAGATTTGAAAAATGTCTCCTTTGGCTGGTGAACTTCAAGTGCCGATTAAATTTTCAGGGAGAAATGATGCACGTTGGTGTGTTTAAAGAAATATGCCTTTCAGGTAACAAAGTTATATCAGACAGGTACATAACACTGCATTCCCTTCAATGTTCTTGCGCAAACAGTGAATGTAGGCCAAATTTTGTTCCTCTTGGGAGAAACGGGAATTCAGTTGTGCTGATTTCACAAGGAGCAAGATTTGGCATAGTATATGCAGGTTGTAACAAATGTGCATTTAAAAAAACTCATATATAGTTTATAATTCTGTCAGAATCTTTGGAATTTTAATGATTGTATTTGCATTATTTTTTAAAGTCATGGCTTACATATGCAAATATGTGCACATTTAGATTTCAATCTCGCTGTGAGTGTAGCCAGAAGGAGCTTTACTACTGGCTTTCTGGCACTGATAAAAGCCTACTAAATGTTCAATATCTATAAAACAAGGTAATTGAATTAATGCATTTGAAATGGCTCTTATTTAAAATATAACTCAAAGACACATTTATATTAATTTAAAGAATATTACTTAAAATTAAAGTACTATCTTGTAAAGGAATTTAATTTAATGATCTGGAGACAATTGTTAGCTAAATTAGTATAACTCCTGAGAAAACGCTCCAGATTTATGCTCGTCTATTTGAGAACAGAATCTGTCTAAAGGCAGATAAATACGTTGTTCCATATCACTGTAACTCAGTAACGCTGCAGAAATATGAAAGCACTGAAGTGTAATTCAGCAATACAGAACACGAGGGGTGAAGTAGGTTTGTTATAGAAATCATAATTTAGAATCTCCTAGTTTTGTGCACTAGAAATATCAACCATAAATTTTATATTTGTAGTACGATATCTAGCCCTGTTCGTCAGGTCTTACTCAGGGCTGTTACGAATACAAGGAGTTAAATTCCTATAGCTTAGCAACTCGGTACAGCTGTGCCTGCAGGTACTTCGAAGTTTGGACTCCAGTTCTCTTTTAGTGTATTTCTGCTTGAATTGTAAGAGTTTATAAGGAAGGTGGCAGAGGCTGAGGGGTCTTTCTTTTAGCCTCAGAGCAGCCGCAGCCCATGCAGCTGCATTATGAAAGCAGACACGCGATGCCGCTGCCTCTTCCCGCGCGGCGGCGTTGCAGCCTGAGCGCTGACCTCGGCCTCTTCGTGAAGACGAARCAGAAGGGACAACCCAGGCAAACCGCGACTGTGCGTCTGAGACGTTTTTTCCTCGTGCCACACCATTTGTGCCTTTCTTGGTTTCTGGAAGGGCRTTAGAGAACATTTTTCAGCTTGCGGGTCCAAATCTGCTCTCTGAGAGGCCCAGCTTGATGCAGAAGCCATTTGTTCACCCAGTGGTTATGATCCAAGGTAGATTCAGGAGGGAAAAATAAATTTTATACTTGTCCCCTGCATTTTAGCTTTGGCTTAAGGGGAAACAAAACAAAMCAAAATCCCTCCACCTGAAACATCAGGGCTGTGCCAATATAAAAGCTCTTTTCAGCTCCTGTGCTAACATTGTGTTACACAACGTTCTCCTATCAGAGTGCAGCTCCCATGGYGGTAATCCATCACCATGTCCCTTGGGCACACCAGGGGTCTGTGCCTCTTGCGTCACTGTTTCTGATGGCATCTCTTGGTCGCTGCAAGGAATAAAAATTTGGAGGGAGAAGGCAACAATTTCATCGCTGAAGCAGAAAGCTTCTCCAGCTTGATTCAGCCTCCTGTCATTGCTCAATCTAGGTTTTCTCTCTTCTTAGCTGATGGTTGTTGAGGATTTTCTGTACAGGAAAAAAATATTGCTTCTGAGCAATTGGGATTTGCCGTCTGACACGCAGCAAATTCTGAACAGGCCAGTACAGAGACACATGCAGAATAGGAAAAAAAATAGAAAAAAGGAAAACTCTCAAAATGAACAAAATAGAAGATATTTTTTCATTGTCTTGGCYGTATGTGGGTTTGGCTGGACCTTTTGCTGCAGCTAGGTCTTACGAAAGAGCAGGGAAGCTGGAGACGTTTGCAGTGGACAGCTTTGAGGAAGGTGTGGTGACTCTGAGTGTAGGCTGAGGTGCTGGAGGAGGAGTATGGAGGAGTGGGTGAAAGAAGAGGATGAAAGATGGACTATCTGGAGCAGAGCTGATAAATAAGAAACTGAGATTGGTAACAGCCGAAGGAAATACCTGAGCAGTATTTGCGCAGGGCTTGACCCTTCCTGTGATAAAGACTTTTGGCTAGAGCATACAGACTTCCTCATGCTGCTACCGTGTCCTGCAGYGTATGACCGTTTCCTCCCTCCTGTGAGAGATGATTTAATGATTATGCATCACTCAGGTTGGCCTTGCAGCTCGTCAGTGTGGAGCCTTGCCTGATCTGCCTTTAGACCATAGACTCCCCTAGTTCCCCTGCTTTATTTGCATTTCACTGCCGTAGCGAGGGGACTGAGGAAAGCAATACCTCATCCGTGTGTACTGAGTGCCGGAGTGATATTGGTTGGTGCAGACAGAAGTGAAGATCGTGAGCCATTAGTGCGCAGGTGGAGTCTYCTCTCATGTGGATGGTCTTGGAGAGACTGCCACGGCGCACCGCAGAGCGGTTCATAGATGGCTTTGCCTTAGCGAGGAGCAAAGAGTTTTGGGACGTATCCCTGGAAAGCCCTTTGTGTAGCATAGCTGCAGCATTGCGAACGCAGCCGGGCAGCGGTGAGCTGGGCATGACCGGGCCGCGTGGAGGTTCACAGGTAGCCTTGCCTCGCTTGTTCTGAGCCAGGTACATTGCGCTAGGGACAGGCGAGAGAGTCATTTGCTCGCATTCTTCCACTGAAGATGTGAAAGATGAGAAGCATTTCTTAACATTAATAAGCAATGGGATGGCCTCGGGAATGAATATTTAATGGTAATTGCAGTAAAGCATTGCATTTTAAATATATTTTGTGACTTCTGCTTACGATCCTTTGAACTTTAAAAGTACTGAGGTGGCCAAAACAGGGCCTCTGCTGTGGCTAAGGACCCAAGAAGGCTCAGTGTAAATAATGGTGACGGTCTCTTTTTCSTTTCATCTGTGGCATACCAAAAGCCTTTTTAAAATGCACAAACTGTATGAAAGCCTTTATACAAGCATTTTAATCATAGCTGAAATAAAAACCTGTATTTCTGGGGGACATCTACATTGTCAACAATAAGGAGTCATTCCAGTAGATAGCTTGTAACTAGGGGAGCTGGACTTGTAAAGGGCTTTTGCAAGACTCTGGAGAGGTTTGGTGTGTTATGCATAGGCCACCCTAAAGCAGTGCTGATCAGTTTGTTCCTGAGTGAAATAAAACTCTGTCAGATAGTCTGGCTTTCTTCATTTCAGAGCAAAACACCGCACCAATAASAAATCATTGTGAAACCTGGAAAAATCAAACAGGTAAAAGCCCCATCAGATTCAAATCCCTCTGGAAATGATGCTTCATCCTCTGTCATCAAGTGGTTCGCCCTGGCAAGAAGGTATATAGTCAGAAATAGCCCCATGTTTGACAGTTATTGGTTTTGATTTTTTTTTAAAATTGTTTTCAGTTAATTCGGACAGAGGAGACTAACGATGAAACTACAGTACAGACAATTGTGGAGAACTAGGGTCTAAATAAAAATGAGAAATGTGAGAGAGGTGTTTTTATGTGATGAGTATAAAAAGAAAAGAGAAACTTGGGAGCCTTTGCAGCTCACATAGGGCTGAAAATTGCAATTTAGGGACAACAGAGATGCTGATGAGAGACCAGACTGAGAGATGCTCAGAGAGAAACTACGGGAGATCAAAAATTAACCCCTCACCAGAGCAATGAGAGTTTACCAAGATGGAGCAGTTAGTCAGCAATGAAGCTAATAGAGAATGGGGAGTGTTTTGAATTTGTAACGGTAGCAGGAAATCCAAAATACTGCAGGAAAAAGGACCTAAGCTATAATGCTAGATGAAGTGATGAAGCTCAAAAGTTTGCAAAACCTAGAAGATAATTCCAAAAATGCCCCCCAAAAAGAAAAAAGTGGTGGTGGGGGGCATGCCAACATAATGGTGTTAGTAAAAAGACAAGGGTGATTTTTTGGACAAAGTATGTGATGTGAGCACCATTAGCCTGGAAGAATGCCTCTCAGGAGCAGCAGGCAGCGGTACAGCAAAAGATGAATAGACTACTAGCTGTCTGGAAGCTAATGCTCTTGGTTGGACACTAGAGCACAAATCAACGTGGTGCCAGAAACAGGGATATTAGTGGTCTGAGAAAAGCTAGAAGCAGTAGAAAGTGAACAGATGAGGATCAAGGCTTTTAGCAATGGGCTTATCTCCACTAGAAGGGCATTTCTGCAAAACACATGAGAAAAGAACCATTTGGAAAAGATGCAAGATGTAACCGGGAAGAGGCAGGATTCCCGGTTTGGCGGGGGGAAGAGGCAGGAGGAACCTGCCCAAGATTTGGTTAGAGAAGTGTTGAAGCCCTTGGTCTTATCCGAAAGTTGCCCTCACTAGGGAAGAAGGGAATGAATGCAATGGTGGCACATTTCTGTGTTTTTCTTTGCAAAACAGAAACTCTCTCAGAAGAGCAGAAAATGGAGACAGTAGGACCTTTGGGGGTGAATTAGGAAAAAATGTGTATTGCATGTTTTAGAAAGTCTGCTCTGTACGTCTCTCCTTAGTTGTGGTGATACTTTTCTGTGCATTTTTGGTAGAAAAAATAGTTGAGCTTAACACTCGGAATAAAGTCTTTTTTAAAATGTACTTCCCATAGATTGATTGTTATTAGGTCTTCATGTATGAAATCAGTCTTTTTTAATATCTCTTGCATTTGTTTTCTGAGTAGGGGATTCAGCCAAACAGGAAAGTATACGAACTTCTCATTCTCACATCTGATGAGATGAGTTTAGATTCGTATCTCAATAGCTAAAGATCACAAGGACTGAAACTTTTCCTTACCTATAACTTCATCTTCTAAACTCTATCTTAAAAAGAAGAAAGGGGAAAGGAAGATAAAATGTGTAGATTAAAGTAAATATGAGATCGTCCTCCTCAAAGAACTGTCAGGAGCACAGAACTTTGCAGCCCCTTTTCCCATTAACTTGCAGTCTTCTGGCAGGTTAAAGGTCAGTTTTCCGCTGAAACAAATCACTAGATAAAAGTGGGATGAGAGCACCATAAAAGCTCAATGTCAGCGAGAGCAGGTGAATTCGTATGTCTGGCCAATAGGGAGTTTTACATCCTCGGTAAGGGGGCTTTTGGTTTAAATTGATCATTTTCCAAAGCCTTTCCCTTTTAAGTTTCACATTTCAGAATTAGCGAGAAACCTAATGCGGAGCGTGTGGTCTTTTTATTGCATTAACCTTTCCTGTTGAAGTTGCGACGTTTGGAAAACTGGAGTTAAAAGCACCTGCCCCGTGATCTGAACTCTTCTGGCAGAAAGGGAGGCAATATTAGAGCACTGCACCTTTCAGACTCGCGCTGTGTCAGTACCCGAACTGAAATCGTTAGTGTAATGAAAGTTGTCATGTTCTACTAGATGCCTGAATATACTTTAATGTTTGCAAACCAAGAGAAAAACAGCTAAGTGCACTGTGATTTCCTTGGCTCCACATTTATGAGGATAAAACTGGAAGTGAGCCTGGGTGGGAGTTTCTGGCGCTTGTTCCAGCTTTCGTGGTGCGTGAGGTGTGYACAGTGTGAGTACCCATGAGACATACTCAGCGCACACAGCTGGGCTGCAAATGGGAGAAAAAACACAGAGATAKTCATGCTCTGTGCAATGTGTGTTTGATAGCATGAGTGCCTTGGCAAGTAGTGCTAGACATGGGATATTGGTGTGGAAAAACTCGATTTATCTAGGAAGTGCTCCAGGAATTTGGCTCCCTACCAAGACAACACAACCTAAATTTGCTTTACAAAGYCTATGTGCCTAATATGCCAAGAGTCCAGAAGAAAAGAGTTTATCATAAAGTCACTCCTAACTGAAGGCATACGTTGAAGAGACTGCACTGCAGTTCACCTCTGCACTGTAACTCCCTGACCTGGACTACTTTAGATTCRGAAGGCTGTGTTCAGAGGTGATGCACAAGTGTGAGAAAGTGAAGAAGGTAGATTAGTCACTAATGAAAGAGAGTTTAGATGCAGGAGATGTTTTGGTAAATGAAAAGATTTTGATTTTCATGGAAAGATGAAATGGTCCTTTCCTGGTGTGCTTGTTGCAGCGCAGGCTGTAGGACATGCCTTGTTCTTGCCTAAGGGCTTTTATGACCCGTGTTACCAGTAGAGAAATGTTACCACTTGAGGAGAAAGAAATATCTCCAGGATGAGTATATGCCTTTGTAAGAGAGCTGCATAAGATATGCAGAATGAATTTTCCACATTAATTTATCTCTCTTTTTGGACTACAGAGAGAAATTAATGACCAGCTTTGACTAGGTCCATAAGTACAAGATGGTTAAARTGGGATTGAATGAATTTGCTACAGGCAAACTAAAGCTTTTTGCTGCATTGAACCCAGATTTGTTCTGATCCTTCCAAACGTGATCTGAGGAAGCGGGACAGAGGTGTTGGTGTGGACCTGYATGGTGGCACTTATCCTTGTTTCTGTAACTGTAGCATTTCAAGGTGTATTCATGTGGCTGGTGAAGGTYGTAGAAGACATTATGGTTATCTAGGGCAAATCTGATAGGACCCATGTGTTTGCTTTTATGAGCCATTYAAGAGAGGTGAACTAAGGCTAATCTAAGCTCTCCGGCTAAGGCGAGCGGATGTGAAGATTGCAGTTGGTGACCTGATCAAAGCGGAGAGAAAAGTGGCATGGGAAATGTTGCAGGGGAGAGAGGCAGTAACAGAAATCTTTACCTGACCAAAGTTCCTGCTTTGCCTCAGCCAGTTGATCCAAACCAGTGTTTTTGAGGGAGAGGCTGATGTGTCTTCTCCTGGTTATGAGCGTGGAGTTGGACTCCAGCGGGATGGATATAAGGTGGTGAAGGATGGCTAGATAGGTGCAAAGGCTTTTGGTCTGACTAACAAAATCAAAAACAGRCTTAATCTCTCTGAGATTTATATGACTTTCCTCTGAAGCTGAGGTAAGGTTTTCTTGGGATTTGCAGACTATCCATCTTCTCCCTGATCCTTTTAAGTAAATCTTAAGAATCCTAGTGCTGAAGGGGGCAGCTCCCTGCAGACCCATCCAAACCAGACAAGAATCTCTGACATTTAAAGCAAAGACCTAAGAGAGGATAAATTATGGAATCTGTGTCCTGGGTCTGGGAGAGCTGTTGATCAAGAGTTGCTTTTATTGAGATAACCCGAGGATAATCTGGTTTGGGGACTTTTCCCTCATCGGTAATTTGTGAAAAACTGTTACTGAAGGATGTGGGTAAATAATTATTCTCTCTTCCTTATGTTTGGGTTATTAAATACTGTATGATAGATTAGGAAATTTCACTAAATCTGCAAAAATTAAATAGAAGTGACATACTTTACTTTTTTGAGTTACGTGGTCCGGTAACTAATGTCTAAATTCATATGCCATAAACAGCAATGATACATGAGGAAGGACGACTTTGTAGGCTCCTCTAGATGCATTACATTTGTAAAATTAGTTTGTTGTCATTTCCCTCATATATTGTTTTTATAACCCACAAGAACATAAGAAGCCAAAGGAGCATCATAAATGAGAGTAAAATCAGGACACCTAAGCACAAATAGAAATAAAAGTGATAAATATGTAATGGTGAAAAAATACTAAAAAGATGAATTTTATCATTAGCTGAATTTCTTAGGGCTATTATGCTGCCATCAAAACAACATTAATAAGCAAGTCTGTAGGAAGATGCAGCAGAGCTGTGATTCMAGAGGGATAATGTTTAATTAACAGGCTTTGAAAATGTACTTGCCTTCTGAACGGCGCTCACCCACTCGAGGAAGGTAGCTCTGAGGACCTTTCCCGCTAAGGGGCAGCGAGAGAAGTTTCTAAAAGCACAAAATTTAGGGCCAAACACAGAACTGGCATGTAAGGATAAGATGAAATTACAATTCTTACAAATCTGTGGTGCTTTGCTCTAAACTTTGAAGGTTTACCTGACAGCATTGCTGGAAGCCACAGAACAGTGTATGAAGACCCCTAATCTTTAATAAAGACATGGACCCCTACGGCGTGAAGTATTGCACGCAGATCTGCAGGGATATGCTTCATTCTCCCATGTTCGCTGTTCTCATATTTAAAACTTGTACGTCCCGTGTTAATTTACCTGTGTAAGATCTGAATTAAAATCTAGTGAGACTATAAGCATTTATAGTATTATTAATATGATACTCATAGTAGTTTTTTTTTTGTTCTTGGGCTCAATTTCACAGGTAACTTTGGGGAACATTAGTAGAATGTAAATCAGATTTTAGTTTTGAATTTGCAATGAAGTTTCAAAGTTCAATACATTTTCGCACAGCCAAAAGTTTTAAAGTRTATATTTTAAAGCCATTATAACCAATCATTTAATCAGCAGAAATATCTCTGCTAGATACATTCCCAATTTGAAATAATTAGCTCAAAGACTGCAGAAGTCTGAATGACAGCTGACGATGAATTGCTCCTAAATTCACTATAATAATGTCTTGCCTTTGAGCTTGCTTTGTAATTGTTATAGATTCATGTTCAAAGGTATAGTTTGACTTTCTGTTAATCCTTGTGATTTAATCAGTGTAACAGTCATTTGGTAAAGGAAGTTAATCAATCAGAAATAATTAGGAGAGACAGTAGAAAGTAGATGGTACATCACATTTTTGGGGACAGTGCCTGAAAGACTTGACGGAGCTGTATCTAGTGCAAAGACTGTGTTGAGTGCCGTGACAGCTTTGATAACTTTGTGTATTCTCTGGAGAAGCAGAGCAACCACACTGAGAATAAACTCGGTGTAACTGAATTAATGGCTTGTGTACACAGYGACTGTAGTGTGGAATTTAGTTACTTTTCAGTCCCGCTGTGGACACGCTTCCAAGCACATTACTTCTCTGCAAGGCCAATGGCCTAAAATGTTTTTCCTCCTTCTTCCTCTTTTCCCATATTCCTCCTGTTGTGTTGCAATTGCTATGTAGAAATACTTTGTTCTGTTTGTGGCTTATTGATCACTTTTTTCTGCCGGGCACATGCCCCTGGAGGTGAAGATGGTGATGATACGGCAGGGTGATGGACAATTTATACATGCTGAGGTGGCACACYGATTCTGAATGGGGATTTGCTCGAATTCCTGCACTGGAAGAAGGTGACAGGACAGGGCCATGCTCTTTTTTAATGGTCATAGCTGGCATTTAGGATTGCTACTTTGTAGTTTATACTGTGTAGTACCTAAGATACTGGGCAGCCTCTGGTCTAATTACAAGAAAAGTGGCAATAGGTGGATACAGGTAGACAGTTGCAAAATACAGGATAAAAAAAAAATCAGTGGGAAAAGGGAGAATTATTTGGTATGCTCAGTATATCAGCATCCTACTGAGGTGGTTGCAAGTGGGAACCGGAGCAAGTTGCGAAAGGTTTTGAAGGAAGATAGCTGGAAACTGTCTTCCYGGAAGCTCTTTCAAAGGCAGTGTGGGAAAACACACAAGGATGCCTATGCTTGATGTGCAGGCTGGCGCTGGGCAGGAGCTACAGCTGGGTTTGGGAGTGTAGATGTTGGAAAGGTGGGAGAGGGACGGGCGGACAGAGGGGAGCATGGAACAGATGATTTGAGAAGAAAAGGATGAAAAGATATCGCCAGCGATTACTGGGCTTCCCACGGGAATGGGTGGCAGAGCAGGAGAGCATTGGCTTTCTGTGCTGAAAGTCACCAGCTTCCAGTTACAGAAGGGAAAGGAGGTGAGAGAGATCTGGGCAGAGTCTGGTCACAAACCTACTGTTCTCATGTCTGCGAGGATTGCAAGCAGAGGAGGAAGAGAGGAAAATAGTAGAAATGCCTGGTTGACCTGGAGCTTGGATGGCTCCAAGAGCAGAAACAAGAGAGAGACGATTCATGTTGCAGCTGTGAGAGGACTGTGTGATCATCCGAGCTAGTATGAGTTCTGGTGAGTCTGATAAAATGCAGGTCCTCTCACTCCTTATCTGTCAGCAGCAGGAAGGTAGAAGAAATACTCTGCTTTTTCATCCTTTTCCATCCTCCTGAGGAGAAYTGTGCTTTGCTTCCCGAGCTGCCTGCCTCTGTGTTTTAGGAAGCTTACTCACATGCACAGAGCTTCAAGAAGGGAACCCTAACTGCRGTGATGTGCTGGCCATTTTCTGTCTTCTGTAGCTTCTTCTGTTTGTTTTTCAGTCAATACCAGTAACAACTGTTCCCTGTACAAATGCTTTTTAAATACAAGTCCAAGTCTCCAGAAATTACAAGGAAAATTGCAGTATAATGAAGCATATAAAATAGCTGCTGACACTGAAATAACTTTTGGCCTTCAGCAGATAAGGCTCACGTGCCTCGATACAGATGATCTAGTAGCACATTTTAATATGGGCTATCTGAAATTTTTTGAGCTTTCTCCCAGCAGGTTTCATGTTACAAAACATTTCAATTAATCGTGGATTATCACTAGAAAGGGAGGCAAGGATTCATCTGACAAATGATGATAATTTAAGTAATGATTTAGGTGATGTGCACTTGAATGCTAATTCTGTTATGGCTCAGAATATAAGACATGATTAATCTAGACTGAGATTGAGATACCAGCCCACAACTGTTTGGAAAGAAGATCAGATTTTCCAAGGGGTGACAGAGTATCAATTTTGAAAGCAGTTGTTCCCTGTGTGTAATCCTGGGCTTTTTTGAGCCAAGTGGGATCCGCCAGTGGGATTTGGCCTTTCGGCAGCACGGCAGCGCCCGGGCGTGTGGGACAYGAAGTGATCAGCTCTGGCTGGGAGCGAGCTCTCCACGGCAATTCCCACGCTGCCGGCTGCCTCGGGAGCACGGCCGTCGCGCGCAGAGGTTTCCAGCGTGGGCTCCGTCCCCATGCYGTGGGGAGATGGGACCCCGAGGTGGGACTTGTGCGCCTGACGTTGTTCAAAGTCTTTCAAGATGCCCTGATTTTGCATTTCCTGCTGTACACGTGCGTGGATAGAGCTGGGCTGTAAAACGGCCCTACGCTTGCCTTGCTCCCGCATACTATTTTGCAATTCCATAAATGATGTTAACTTTAATGATTTAACAAGAAATGTAATTATGGTTTCTACAGCAACCATGACTTTAAATATCCTGAATTATGTACATGTATAATCTCAAACGTAATGAAATACTAATGCAGCTCAYTGCATGTAAATTACATCCGAAGTTAAAAGTTTTAAGACAAAACTGCTTTGGAATGATCAGGATGCAAAAATATGCGTGAGAAACCTCTCCCTGTGCACGAGGGTTCCTGCTGCCTCATGCTTGGACTGGGGGGAAAAAACGACAACAACAACAAAAGAAAACCCGGAAAACAACCTCCCCCCATTAGATTTCCTTCCAACTTCCCAAACCAAGTTATTCTTTGGCTGCAAATAAGCATGGAGATACTAGTTTGGAGCAGCACCGAGTGTTAATGTCTGACATCAGAAGCTTGTGAGAGCGCTTTCGGACGCGGGTCGTAGCGTTGCTCCAGGCGGAGCGCGCGCAGGCCGGTATTTGGGATGGGAACACCACCAGCCAAGCACTGATCATTGCTCTTTGGCGCTCTGAGGTTTTGCTCTGGAGTTTGTCGTGCCTGAGTCCGCGGCATCCTGTGAGGCGGTGTTTTACCATTCGACAAGAAGCTGGCCAAGGGACTTCAGCCGTCAAGACCAAATTCGTTTCAGATAGGCCAAAAATAGTCCTTGTAGAAATGTTCTGTGAGACGTACAAACCAGGGCCAGGAGGCAGTGTGCAGGAAGAGTGACAACGCTTGAGAAGAGCGACGCAGTTTGGAGCGAAGCCGTGCGAAGCTTGGACTGATAAAACAGATGCTCTTAAAATAGCCTGAAAAATTGCCAGCGGGCCCAGAGCAGCAGAGCTGTGGCGGGCGAGTGGAGCAGCAGATGGGCGCGTGGGGCCACCTCCCCTCCTCGGCGCCAAAGGAGCAGGCCTCCCCCCGCAAGAGCAGGAGCTGCGGATTTTCCATCTTTTTATTTATTTATTTATTTTGCTTTAAAAGACTTTTGGTCTATGTTATAGTGTGGGCTTGTGAGGGCTCTTTTCATCTTCCAGTCACAAAGCTGTCCAGGGTATCTAAGGTGAGGCCAATTCAGCTTTTTTGCTGTCATTCAAATCCAAACTGAGTTTTATTTTTTTTTGCTTCAGTGGAGATTTTCTTTTTTCTTTCTTTTTGCAACTGGGAGCAGGATTTGATTTGCTGTCTCCAAATGAATAATTCTGCATTGTGTGTGTCCTAATAGAAGGTCTGAAGGGATACAGAGGACATTTAGATGTTGTAATCAAAAAACAAGAAGAGTACAGGTACTCAGAGGCAAAGTGAAAAAACACACTTTTTTGTCAATGAATAACATATTTTAATGACTGTCATAATGATTTATGAGGATTCATGATTTAACTTTACAGCCTTATTAAACCTTCAAGTCTTCAGTGTCGCCTCACGGTATCCAAAGTTTAAAGATGTTATTTTGTTTCTGTGCTATTCCAGCTATAGGCAAGTATTTAAGTAGAAAAGTATATTGGGGAGTTGTCAAACTTTTAAGTGAAAAAGCACACCAGAAGTTAGAACAAAAGGCGAGCTAGCAAGATTCAGGCAGAGATAAGGATTTTTTCTAGCAGTAGTATTTAGAATATTCAGTATCTCCAATCTCTTGCCCTGTCATACTCTTAACTAAACTGTGAAATGTTTAAATACTGATGAAAGAAATATATATTAATTTATCTTGAGAAAAATCTTTTTCTTCTTTTTTTTTAATATGAGCAAAGCTGCCAAGTTATGATAAACGCCACCTCTTGTGGCAAATTATCTACCTCGGTGTGCACAGAGACAGTGGATAAGCTAATCTCTTTCTTTCCTTACAGGATACTTTTGTTGAAAGAGTGGAATTCATGTTTAATGCTTTCAGTGTTGATTTCTCTCCTTAGGATTATATAACCACCAGATGTCTCTAAAACCATATTCTCTCATAAACATTTTATAGTCTTTGAAGATGCTGAAAATCTGGGATTTATAGGACTATTACATCCATCTACCTAGGGATCAAAAACTCTATTACAATTACCCCAAGTGCAAAGTCAGAAAATTTATTTAGTTGAGGAGATAAGTTTGAGAATTTTCAAAAGTCCTCATTTAATTTGTATAGAGTAAAATTTAATATGTTAACCTCCTTTTGAGACATAAAATTAAAATCCCTGTAGGATACAATATTTTAATCAATATTTTATTAAGTGGGATAGTAACCTCATGCATCTGAATATCCCATATGGTTTTTCACTTCCTTGTGCTTATTTGAAGTTCATGCAATTTTATACAAATAGACTTTTTGGATACAGATAAAGAAGGTCCAGTTGCAGCCAAAGTCTGGATAAACTGGAGAAAAACACCATCTCTCAGCAAATGTGCTGTCCTTCACCTCCCAATATTAAATTTTGAAGCTGATAATTCAAGCAGCTCAGATGACAGCCCAGAAATGATCCTGTAGGTATTCAGGGCAGGTAAACTCTGGCGCAGTGTCCT
Source organism: Rhea americana (assembly GCF_003343005.1). Classification (NCBI taxonomy): domain Eukaryota; kingdom Metazoa; phylum Chordata; class Aves; order Rheiformes; family Rheidae; genus Rhea; species Rhea americana. Next base: position 1,203,423 of record NW_028185961.1, on the reverse strand, counting down.
GCTTGGTAAGCAACTCTACCAGCTGGTAGCAGAAAGCACAGCCCCTTGGAAAAGGTGAACTCAACCCTGACAAATTGTAAAATGGGGAGGAGGATGAGAGTGAAGCCCAGGTGTCTAGTGTGGAGTCAGAGAGATTTCCCAGAGCTGTGAGGCTGATCCAGTCTTTCCCAGAGAAAGGGTTTTTGTACAGGATCTTCCTATGAGGAAAGACTTGATGTTGTCTTTGTATTTGCACTTTGCCTTTGGGGAAAGTCTGGGAGCACTCAGATATAAGGTGAGTTTAGGTTTAGTACTTGAGCAATGGCATAGCTGTTGGGTTGGAAGATCCTKATGAAACTCCTGACCAAGACAGAGCCACCAGCTGTGAGCACAGATGTGTTTTGAAGCTTTTTGAGATCTTCGTGTTTCCAGGCTTTTGGAAGCATGTGACCTACGGCGATCTGCTGCTGCTTGCCATACTGGCAGTGGTTCTTGGTCCATGGGTGTGAACCAGATGCTCTCCAGCTGGTGCCCCTCACCAGCGCTTGCAGAGTTGCCTTGGGGGCTTCATCAGGGAAGGCACRTGGTAAAAATCAGACCTTTATGCAGGGGTTGTATTTTGGGGAGCAAAGTTGGGTTTTCTGGTTGGTTGTTTTTTTGATAAGCCAGCTGACCTAACTTGCAGTGGTGCAGCTGGGAGGAGGGCTCAGAGGCAGGACCAAACGACGGGGTAAGGGGGCTGGAGAGATGCTGCTGGAGGGATAGTGCTCTGGAGCATGAGGTTTCAGTTTTGGCTTTTCTATTGTGACTCCTGGAACAACGGTCTGCTAGTTAGATAAGAAGATCACAACTTTTGTGGCCAGCTTGAATCGAAGCTGTTTCTATTGCATAATGTTTAATCTGCTTCATATCCGCATAAATGATGGGTAACAGTATTTTACCTGAAATATAATTCCCGAAAGAGAGCCTCTGGCAGAGAAAGCTTCCTCTGAGGGAGGACACTGAGCTCCCTGGAAGGAGCTGTGCCACCATTAACCATGAGTCCTTCTCCAGGTTCTAGCTTTGGGTGATTTGTAATCTGCTTTTACAAGTGAAGTTCATCAGAGGAATGTTGTTATTGAAATCTATTTAGAGTAATGTGATAGAAAAAATCTGTATCTTATTAGGAGTCCCAACTTCATAATAGCATTTTTTCCAGTGGAAAAGAGCTGAAGCTGTTGTTATGTTTACAGTGGAAGTAATGACACCTAAATTCAGAGAGGTTTGTAGCTCCTGCCCACTGTTGTAACTCTCTCACTGCAGTCTCTCCAGCATCCCCGTTGTACCCTCAGTTCCTCACCGTGTCTCCAGTTTGGTTCCTGCGGAAGAGGAGGGAAGAGCTGTGGCTGGGTTGGAGGTACGGCTGTGCTGGCCGCCTGCCCTCACGGCGGCACTGATTAGTGGCAGCGAGCTGGTCAGACCAGGTAATCACTGAAYTTAGTCTTCAGCTTTTCCAACAAAGGGGAAACCAATTTTGAGGCATGCTTTTATCTCACCACTGATGTTCAAAAACTTGTAGAAAGCTCAAAACTTCCAAGAACTCCATGTCTTACCAGATGTGTTTGTAATTGCCCAACATGCCCAGGGATTCTTGGAGGAAAAGCAATTTTAGATTGCAGGGGTAAAAGTCAGTAAGAAGGCTGGTCTGCCTCATTCTGTGTTTCACTTTCCCCTGTAGTTCAGTAGAGGTACACTGTATTAAGCTGCAAAAAGCTATTTTCTTTCATGTTGGACCAAAAGCTATTTTTCCAGTGACCATGTTGCTTTGCCTCACTAACTGTGAAACAGAGCCTAATATAAAAGGCTGAGCGTGTAGGCCCCAATTCCGTCCCACGCCAAATGCACGCGTGGAGCTTCAGGCCAGCTTAGCTCTTACAGATGTGCTGGAGTATTTGCAAGGCTGGGAGCATTCTGATGAAATTTAGAGAAGGGATATAGGCGTTTTCCGTTCAAACACTTTTTGAATAGCAGTAACATCCTTAGATTTATTTTAATAACCAAGATTTAGTATACTAGGACCGATTTTTAAAAAAAGTGTTTATTATTGTAGGACTTGCTTCTCAGTGGCATAGGGGAATGTGCCTGCTACAAGCAAGCAAGGCTGAACGTGGCAAATGAGGTTCATTTCAGCCAGACTGAGCTTGCTGAAGGCCAGGAAGCTGGTTTAATCTAGCTGGCCAGTCTCTCCCTCTGCAGGGAAGAGCAGTTCTGGAGGAGATGCATCCCGTCCCACCCGAGATTAGGGACGAGGGAGGAGGAGCTGCCCTCCGCGTGCCTCTGTTTCTCCCCCAGTCGTAGAGCAATCCAGGCAGGAAGCTCCAGATAGTGGTTTCAATGCCCTGCGCCTCACCACGTATGCAGAGCRCACGCAAAGATGACGTTAGTCCTTTTCCTTCCCTGGTCTACCGCTGTGGCTGATGCGGCAGCATTATTGGGTGTTTGCCGTATCAARGTGGGCCCGTGAACCCTCGAGCCTTTTTGCCTGATTTGTCCGTTTGCTACGTTACTCGCTAGAGGACGCAGTAGAGGAGTTCAAGCCRTGAGCCATATTTACGTGGTCACGTGTGGTATCAGGCGGAGCAAGGCTGYGAGCTTTATGTGCACATTTTGTGACGCTTGGAATGATTTATCGTAGTATTATCCACCTTCTGTAGGAATCATTAATGAGTTAATGTAGTGTGTGAATCTGAGGCAAGGGCTATGAAGAGCGTGTGCGCTAATCAATAGTTTGTGAGAGCTTAAAAAACAGGTTACTGAGATCGGTCATCGTTAGCCATAGGTAAAATCCTAATAAATCACTAGTAATGCAGTAATTCTCTTCAAAATGAAAAAAATGGAAACATTACAAGAGGGCCAGAGCAGTGAGCTGTGAAATTATTCAGGAAATGAAATGAGGACAAGAAGAGCTGATAGTGATACAGAGGTACCTGTCTGGGAACATCTTAGTGAAGCAAATCCCCGTTTTGTGATGGACAAGCTTTGAGGGACAGAGAGGAATTGAGAGAAGAAGTGATTGCATCTTCCCAGGAGCCGCGGCCTCCGTCTGYGGCTGGGGCTGCATGCTGCCCCCACCCGAGGCAGCTGCGGTGCCTGCTGTAATTTCTCCTTTTCTGCCTTATGAACACCTTTAATAGGAATATTTAATTTCCATCAGAAAGTTTAATCTTTCATAGAAGATGAAACGCTGAGACCGTGTTGGCTCAAGATGGATTTTAAAGCKGGGTCCTGAATTATATTATGGCCTGTTATTCCATTTCAGTGTGTTATCAGAGGAAGGGGGAAAAAGTTTATGATCATAACTTACTCTGTATATGGCAGGCAACAGAATGAGAGTTAAATCCTGGCATTGCAGTTCCTGATGTAATATGGCCTAATATAACTAATGTTTCACGTGGAAGTCAGSAAGCATTTCTCTAATACCAACAAGAAGTATTCACGACCATTCTTATGAATGCTCTGCTTTTTAAATTGATGTCCCAAGTTAACATATGTAATATTTGCAGATACTAAGTGTATTTGCAGGCACRGAGCTACCTAGAAAGCATAGATGTTGAATTCTGTGTGAAGGAAAATGGGCTAGGTCTGTTACCTTTAAGTCCCCAGTCTGCTGTGTAAGTAGCAGCAGCAAAAGTTGTTTAATAAGATACTGGTTTGGGTCTAGAAGGGAAAATTGCTGTCTCTGAGGTGTTGTGCTAATGCTTTATGAAGTATTTTTGAGATGATGTTTTGCACATAGGGTCAAGTTTTGGTCACCCCATTTCAAAAGAAAAAAGAGATAAGCTGGTGAAAAAAAAYACCATGGAGTAGAACAGCCAAGATAGCAGATGGGATTTCTATCCAGGGAAAGACCAAAAAATGGATTTCTTTTGCTTGGCGCATAATTAAGAAGCGACATTGCTGAAGTACTTAATGCAGCTGAGGAGCTTTGTAACGTTAAGTCTCATGGCATRCTTGARGGYGTTGGGAGGGACGGAGTTAGGAAAYGCACGCAGAGAAGACAGGCACTTAGCAAAAAGCTGTCGCAGAGATTTTCGGACTTGTATGTGTTTAGCTAGCTGGATTTCTTCTTCTTTTTTTCTCCTGGTACTTACTATGGCTTTTCTGTGCAACTGAACTTATCCCTCCCTGTGCATAAAGTTTTAAAGACCAAAGAAACGACAAGGTCATGAGAAGGTAAAACCGTAAGACGTTGGCGGCTCGTGGCATAGCTGTGCTGCGCGCGGCACCGGCAGCAGGCAGCTTGCCTGCTGGGCTGGAGGCGGATGGGGTCAGGCTGCATTTAGGAGGCTCATCTCACAGAGAAGCAGCGTCTTTGAGAGCCAGCCGATTTTGAAGGCTGGTAATGGAGTATTTAACTTGCCGCTGCCCAGCTGGAAACCCAAACGGATGAGTTTTACCTACTTCTGAGTTTCCCGTCGCAAAGCCCTGCTGAAGCGTGTGGTTTGCCAGTGCTGTCTCTGGAGAGGTAACTCGCTCAGGCTGCGAGGTTAATTTACAGTATGGTTATCTACCTCTGTGAAAGAACCATTTCCATCTTCTCCAGCTGCCTCATGAAATGGCTGTTGCCAATTTAGCGTGAGGTTGACACTGAAACAGAGGTCTGATTGCACACCCTTGACGGGAATCACCTTCCTRCCATCCCACACTTCGGGGGAAGCCGTGCACCGCCGGTGAGGTAGAAATCGCACCCGGGTTTAGTAACTGTGCGCGTGCAAAATCCTGTGGCCGTACATGGAAAGCATTTTGTTGAACTAATCTTCTGGCATAAAACCCTTGCAATAAGAAGCTCTGTGCAAGTAGCGTTCAAATTGTTTTCCCCTTGTGTAGCAAAAGAGTCTTTATGACCTTGTCATGGCATTTTCATGGACTTCAAAGCAATTTTTTAGTATATTCTTGCCTTATAATGAACAGGCTCTAGTCAGGTTTGCCCTGGATGCACATTGCCGTTGTAATCGCATAGTTTGACAATGTAATGAAGCTATAATYTTGTATTCCTACGTGTATAAAATCACGAGGAAGGAGTTACAGAAAATGATTTCCTTGTCCATGAAATAGGAACTATTCATGGGATTTTAGTCCCTCCCAGATGGAAAGGCCTGGTCTTGCAGGATGTCTGGTGCCCTCTTGTTTCCACGGAAAGGGCTCTAAAATAAAAATAGGCACCTTTTTAATATAGTACATTTAAGATGTCTTTAGAGCTGTTCCATTTAGGCCTCTTGAGCCAGAGGTAGGTAAAGTTAAAACATTTATTTTTCAGTATCTCCTACTCATCTAACCTGATGTGAACCATTAGAAAAAGTGTACTTGTATATAGTTTTCCAGCGTAAGGAAATACGCTTTTTATGCAGATCACACTTTCAGTAGTTAAAATGAGGATCAAGGCTAAATACTGTATCAGTGCTCTYGCAGGGTGCGACTGCTGCACAGTCCAGCGCTTCCGGTGAAGCTTGTGGTCTGGGGTTCTTCCTTGCGCTTCGTCACGCTTGGCATGATAGTGCCTGAGGTGACTAAAGTCCTTCTTGGGTACCTCTGGAGCTGTCACCAGTGTGAAACCATTTCAAGTAGTGCCTCCCTGAAATGTTTTGGGCTAAGTTAAGAGTTTGTAYGCCAAATAGGGTAAGGAATCAGCATTTTGTTTCTGGAAAAATAAAGGCTGGATACAGACTTCTTCAGCTAGACAATTGGTGCATTAGAAAACTGTAATTCTCAAAGTCTTAGTTTTATTATGTTTATTCTAAAATTAAGCCATTTCATGTTTGCTGCTTTGGAAAACAAGATTTTTCATTGTTGCCATGTCTGGATTTTTTTTTCTTTCTGTGAGGTACAATTCCTGTTCACTGAATCAAATCTGTAGGTCTTTTTAAAACTGAACTTCTACAGGACCAGCCATAACCTTGTTGCCATAATGTTATCTTTTCAGTTAAGCTTAAAGGCCAGTTTATTACTAAAAGGGAATATCTGCAACTGGTAGGTCCCCGAATCTAATTTGCATGTAAATTAAACATTTCAGAGTATGACTATGATTTCTGAAGACACACACCGCRCACTATTTTGATTCCTGGAAAATAAAGATGCATAACATTAATACAAAGAATATGATTTATACARTGGTTCTTTTATCTTACCAGTTTTTGTACATTTTGGCCTTTTTTCTTTTTCTTTTTTATTTTCAAAAAAGCTTCTGTGGCAGTGGCTGATTATTTCTGCAGAAATGTGGGTCATGACGTGACAAACCTTTGCTTACTTCCATGCACGTTCAGAGGGGACTCACAGGTTAAATGCCAACCGAAGCTGAGCACTGTAGGAATTGTTAGTACCTAGTGTTACTTTATTATAGTCAGGTGGTGAAGGTATGAGAGCAAATGAAGGAGGGAAAATTTTAATATATGCATTTGTTCTTTGGCTTGTTTTGGTTCTTTCTGCTATATCCAGTTACATTAAACACCCTCCTCAGTCTTTGCTTGAGATGGATGCCAGAGAAGAAGACGTAAGGATAGCTGAGAAAAGCTTAAAGAAAAAAAAAACAGATCAAAAAACACTGATAGATGTAGAATATTAAGAGAATAAATTGAATTGGAGGAAAAAAAAGGAAAGGAAAAAGGGTTTTCCCTTGCTTCTAGCTTGTATTTTGACAGCGGTTGTGGATCCCATGAGATTCACGGAACTTGCTGAAAGCTGGCCTGGCGCTTTGAAACAAAAGCGTTACTCAAATGTGCTGCTGAGCTATTGCTGCGTGACTCTGGATGCTCCGTTTCTGGGAATATTCAGGCTCACCAGCATGGTGAGAAGGGAAAAAAGGAGCACAAAAGGTTGGGAGGGAGAACAGGAGATATTTTTATGAGCTCGTTTTCTTTCATGAAGACACAGACGTTCCTCTCGTGCGAACCCCTGCTACTGCACAGTTGGGAGACYGCGAGTTTCTGGGGTGGGTTATTTTCTCTTCCATCCCAGCTGACGTTGTTTCTGCTCACCCACACTGACCGGCTGTCGCACTGGCTGTGCACCCCGTTCCRGTTTTCCTGGCAAGGAGGTGATGGCCCTATCAAGATGGCTCAGCTCTAGGCCCCTTTTCYTCTTGATTGCTGCTGCAGTTGGTTAAAACGCAGCTGTTTCAGGCCAAGGCCACTCGGCATCCCRTGGAAATTCGTGAGGCCCCAAGTTCTGTAGGTGTTATATGAGAAAGCGTTGGTTGGTTGTCTGTTAATGCTCTCGCTGGCAGTTGCAGGGATACTGTGCGTAGGTCAAAACGCATGCTGGTACAAGCATGAAAAGCCATTCGACTRAAGTAATGGGCATGGGCACTTGCGTATTGCCTCCGCGATGCGCCCCGAGGCTGGGCAAAGCAGCCCGGACCTGGTCCTTGGTGGAGGCGGGATTCGAACCAGCCTCTGGAGCAGCCAGCTGTGGCCAGGTGTGTAAGCAGCTGTCTCCTTGTTATGCTGTCTCAGTTTGTTTTTTGTTTTTGTTTTTTTTTTGCATTTTAGCATGTTCTGGGGGAGGATGTGCCTCCTGCGCAGAAAGGGAGAGCCAGCACATGGCCAGAGCAGGAGAAAGCCGCTCTTCACCTTCGCCGCGGGGCTTCTCCAGTTCCTGACGGCTCCTTGGTCACCAGCAGCCCCGTGTACGCAATCACAGCTCATCTGATGTAAATAGGGAATAACATGTCAGCAACCTGCTCTGCTGTTATTTACCCTTTTCATTTGACAAGGGCAAAGAAAGTCCCCTCTGCTAGCAATTGGTACGATCATTTTTCAGACCACAAGGAGTTTCTACATCAAAAGTAGAAATACAGTGGTTTCTGAAAAAATACTCTGACAAGCCTTAAWACGTTGTCTCTGCTATCAACGCGTGTCAGTATTTTTGGCCCTGCCAAAACACAAGGGATATTACAATGCACAGCCTTGCTATTAAAAGGAAGGTGATATTGAAGCTAGGAGTGCCACGAAGTATCTGGAGAGATGGAAAGCTTGAGCTGAAAGGATGCTATTATAGTCCTTTCTGAAAGTTATCAGTACAGAAGGGCTGTTTTAATACAGAGCCCTAGTTTTTGAGAGCATCAGATTCCCGACGCCATCATCAGTCACGCTGCTTTTTCATTCAGGGCGCCGATACTTCCTCTTCTTGCAGCGTGGYGATGCACCTTTTTATTTCAAAGAATTTCATAGTTCGACATCCACAATCCAAACTGCACTGATAAAGCATCAAGATCTTACAGGACTATAGAAAATTAATGAGTAAGAGCTGGGTGTTGCAACTTTGATAGGCCTTTTTAGCTGATGGCCACTTATGTTGCTGCAGAAAAGCTCTTTATCCTGAATTTCTTGTTCCCAGTTACCTAAACCGTGTCAACACTAGGCAAAGGGACAGGTAATTCGCTGCCAGGCTTGCTCTCTGGAGATAACACCCTATTTCAAAGYGAGGACAAATACACAGTAGAAAAACTGCCTTAAGGCCTGTCTGTGTGGCACTTTCTTTCCCACTAAAATCAAAGATGTGCTGGTATGAAATTATTCCCTTTGGTTGTGGAGGCTGACCCAGAAGTGAACCAGGAGCCAGAACAAGCAACCTCTGGACTGTGTTTGGACAATAACGATGAGCATCTGGCCGTGGCGTAGCCTGATGTGATGGCGGTGCTCCTGGGCTGCAAAGCCAGAGCGTCACGCCACAGCTCCATGCGTCATGAGTTGTTTCTCCGTCGTTGCCTTTGCCTTCCCTGAAAGTAAAATTTTTGTCGTGCTGTAAATGAGATAACTGAGGGCAACTGGCTAGTGCCAATTTGCATGCTGGTTTGTCTCTGATTACTGGAATATCATTACTGAGGCTAAAACCATGAGATGCTAATATGAAAAATATACACACAAAATCCATAGGGCTAAAGGGCAGAAACTATTTTTGGGTGAGCAAAATTGGCTTTTAACAAGAAGAAAAAAAATTTGTTCTTAATGATAGCATAAATGCAGACTAAAGTGATTTCAGAGTTCAATTAAAAAGGGAAATCTCTTGAATTAAAAGCCATTTGTTGTATCATCTAGTGAAATACCCGGCAAAAGAAGAAACAAGTACAGAAAACAGCACACCACGTTCTGGMAGTCTAGGCATTGCCTTGGGGCCAAAACAGGCAAGAGGACCGTGAGCCCATGTGAAAGTTTGGGGTAGGAATGAGTTGTCCCTCTTTGACCACCACCTTCCACTTTGTTGGTGTGGGAGGCCCAGGAGACAGTGATGTGAGAGTGCAAGGGCTTGTGTCCATCTCWTTTTGCATATGAAGGGATTGAAGATGTCATAGCGGAAGTATTACTGGAATCCATTTTCTCACCTTACTTTTCTATCCCGATCACATACCATGACTACTGGCTTTCAACATTTTATGGGATTTCAGACAAATCTCTTCTTTTTTCTTGCTTCAGATATCACTTCTATTACAGCCTGGGTAATATCAAGGTTTAGATTTCTCCACCTCCCCTCCCCCCCCCCAAAAAAGTGAGTTTAAATAATGTCCTAATCTGCTTTTTCTTGGCTAAAGCAAAAATTTTCCAATGCAGTTGTAGATATGGTTCTACTGAATGCATAAACTGTAGGTTCGAGTGATTTATTTATGTAGCTCTGCCTTATTTACAAAGGTGATCTAGATTTCATAAATATTTGACTACTCCAGTGGAAGTGGGAAGTTACAACATCACTAGGAAAAATAGTGAACAGCTTACCTATGTGAATGTTTGTCTGGCTCTCACTGACTTTCTCCCATCCTGAAGGCAGTGGGGTTTCTGAAGCACAGATCTGTGTAACAACAGGTGATGGTCATGTGGGATTTAGGTGTGTATGGCATGCTTGTATGGCAAAATCTTAAGAGAGTAAAGAAAAGCATCCTGGCACCTAGGCAAGTGCCAAACGCATGGTATCATCATCCAGGTTGTTTCTCGTTCAACAGGAGGAAGTTTGTAGTTGTCTGAAGAGAGAAAAACCATCTTCAAAAGCGTTGGAGCCTGAGGTCTGCAGCTACGGGAAGTAAATGCCGACTGAGAAAACGTGGGATGACCACAGGTATGCTACTGCTTGTGTTGCTGCTAATGATAACTTACAATAAATAATAAAGTTACTATTAATGTCACTGAATAAGTAAAATATTCCCCCTGTGGCCTACAAATAATAAGATACATCTCTGTACCTGGCATTCCCCAAGCTGCTGAAGTAGTTTCCGTGGGATGTTCCTGCAAGACGTTGGCTGGACGTTTAGGAGGAACTGCCTTTCCCAGCACCTGTCTCGAAGGTGCTTCTCTCCTGCTGCGTACTTCTTTGCTGCTCTTTGCTTTGTGCACTGCGGGATACTTTTGGTTCATGCAATATTATGTTTCTGAACTGTCTCGACTCCTGGTATTTTTCATCCGTGTTACAGCTGCTGGTTATATGAATTGTTTAGTGTATTGTTGAGGAGGTGGCTGCACAGATGCACTTCAGGGTTTTTGTTTCATCATTCCAAAGAACAAAATACATTTTTACTGGGTATATGAATAGAAGTTGTATGACAGATCTGCTTCTTGAGCTAATAACATGAAGTCTAGTTAGATAAGAGATGTAATTCAACTAGCTTTTCAGTTACAGTGAAATAAGTGAAAATATGTCTTCAATATAAAATTTTTCTGAGCTGGATCTCAGTCCCACATTAACCACAAAAGTGAGGTGCTCTGTATCAATAAAGTTACGATTAATGTAGTGAATGAATAAAATATTCTTTCTGTGATATACAAATAATAAGATACAGTAACACAATCAGGAGAGAAATTACACTGTAGAAGGAATTCTACTTTATTAAAGCTGTCCGGACAGATCAATGCACGTCAGTTTTGCTTTGTTGTGTTGTAAAAGTGAAATGGTGTCTGTGCTACAAGTATCTGATTCCAATTATATCATTTTGTAAAAATAAAAAGTACAGGGCTTTGGATAGCAGCAAAAGTCCACCAGAAAATGCCCTTACAATTCAGAAAACAACAACCTCGTGTTACAGAGCTTCCTAGAGAAACGCTTGTGTTGTTGGCTGGAGCCGTCATTCCTCTCCATCTGCATTTGCTGCCGAGCAGAGGTAGGTTGTAACATGTATGTTCGTGGCCTGAGATCTTGCCGATTATTCCATCCACAAATCAGTCAGGGGTTGCCTAAATCAATGTACGTGGCATATGGAGAGAGGTGCAGCATATTAGCTATCTCCTTTCCAAGCTGATTTTCCTTCTATTGAAGTTGCTTCCCTGGAATAATGTATTAAAATAATKTATTAAAATTCATGATGGTGAGATTCTGTGCCATCCATGGTTATGGAGCAGAAGTGACTTTACGCTGTGCTCTTTTCATCTCACTGTGGATAATTCAGAGTCAAATATCTGACAAGATGATACGTAGCTCTTGGATAAGACCTTCCAAAGTGTGGTGGATAGTCAACACACTGCACATTTGCTCTGTRTTAGACTTTCTCAGGACAAGCCGTATTAATTGGTCCTTATTCTTCTCTTCCCTGGTAAAAATTAAGTCTTTTTCCATAATCAAGGTGATCTAGGAAATTAATCTAAGTTTTATGATGATACCTTTTACAAAGTCTCTACTAATGTTTGAAATTAGGACTTCATTAACGTGAGTGGATGTGGATGGGGAGGGGTATCATTCCTTCTTCTATTTTTTTTTTCTTTTAACTTGAGGCGGGTATCTATATGACAAAGTTAAAAAAAAAAAAGAAAAAAGAAAAAAACCAGTGTTTTTACTGTAAAGGGCCTTTGTAATGTAAATATATCTCAACACAAGGATTTTCTTTCATATCAAAGCCTGATTTTGAGGGAAACAGCAAAAAGTGTAGAACAACACTGAATTTGCAGAATCTGCACATTTTTGTGTCTGATTTTCTGCTGTTATTGAAAACAGAGGAATATTAGAGATATGAAAAATACTTGGTCCAAGAGTTAGCAAGGGCAGTAATATACTATTCAAAAAGTCTATGGAGTGCTTTCTTTCTATGAAGGAGGCAGAGATTTTTAAGAGTCATGTGAGTTTTCAAGGCATCTTTTATTATTTTTGATGATATTACTATGATTTTCAATATAGTGCCAGAAGACTTCAGCTAAATTGTGGCCTGTTGTTCAAAATACTGTGGAGGAAGGCGACTATGAAGGATGCTTAGGCAAGCCTTTGCTCTGGGTTTTCGTGTGCTTACATGTTAACTGTTTTTCCAAGTGTACCCTTCCCAAATCAGAGTTCACTATCTTTTCTCTCTGTTTTTTTCTATTATATCCTCGTCCGTTAAGTTTTATATCACCATTTATATCACTGTATCTTGGCCGCTGAAGCAAATGATTGAACCTATCTTCATCTCCGCTATTTCCTTCTTCTCTCATGCCTGGGTCGTGTGGGAAATGAAGCAGCACCAGGGCTGACTGCTGCCCTGCAACCATCCATCCTGGTAGCATGTTAGCAGCTGCCTCTCTCCCTTCATTTTCCACCAACTCACTTTCTTCTGRATGACTCCTGGTCAAGCACGGAGACAAATCTAGGCCCGCAGACTGTTTGTGACCATGTTGGCTGGGGCGATGAGAGAGTTCAGCTGCTTGGACACAAGCCGTGCAGGAGGCCAGATGAGTAGATCTCCCCGGGAACCCCATTACAGGAAAGTAAAGGTTGCTTTTTTTTATAATCACAGTCTATGCTTGAATGGCCGTGTAACACAGGATTATCAGGATGTGAAAATACATAAATATACCAGCATATATATATATATATGTACATATATATAGCAGCAGAGCCCATTCAYGTTGGCCTTAGTGAAAGTAACTGGCCAACTTGATCTGTTGAGAATCTCCCGTACACAAAACATCCAAGTCTTCTCTTAAGATTTTGCCTGCACTTGTTATGCCATGTACGAATAAATGGTTTGGTGGCATGTGGTAATACTAGTGAAAAGCTCTACTGATTTTTCACTGCAGAGTCACAGAAAACAGAGAATGGTGCAGAGGAATAGCATGCTTGGGAGCATTTCTCTGCCCCTTGTTGTTCTCTGAAAGCCTCCTGTGCTGCCAGGGTTCAGCCGTGATAGCATATATATGGAGATGTTCCAAAATTTTGATAAATATCAGATTGCTAGTGGCTGTCTTCAGGTGCTAACACCTCTGGTTGAACTCATAAAAGCTTCTTATGAAGGCAGGATGTGCAGCTTGGGATGATTTGCAGGATATAGAGTATAGATCAGTGCTAAGGAGATGTTGTTAGAGTGGCCCGTGTTGTCAGTCTTGATTGGTCAACTTTTGGTGGAAAAGAGCTATTCCAAAGCTCCATCCGCCACTGTTTTAAAGCTGTGTGGCATAGAAGTGAGTAAGGCCTGGTTGCTTCTGCTTGCTGAAGTCCCATTACGGTGTGATTGGACATGTGCAAGCAACTTAAAGAGACTTCGCTGTCCTTGCTTCAAGATTCATAACATCATTTCGTGATGGAGACTGTGCCTCAAGTTATCGACCTGTCAAGAAACCAACCTCCAACATGAGCTTGGAGAAATACCCCATCTCTGTGTTGAGCCCTGCCAGATCACTCGCATAGGAAATCCACCTCATCAAAAGCTTTCAGATTTACTTTAGCTCTTGTCAGCCACTGTGAGTCAGAAGAAGGTTATGCAGTTGCCCGTGTTTTAAAACATTTATGATTTAGCTGTTCAGCTCTTCTGCCTAGAAACCATCTGAAAGCTAATGCAGAAGAAAGCCGTGCCTGCAAAGAACGCAATGAAACTGAGGAATGAGAAATTGTTCTTCAACCCCTGCTAAGGGGACCCAAGACGCTGCAAAGACCCAAGAGGAGATTTGGGTAGCCTCTTGGGCACTGTTCAGCTGCATCTCTTGGAAGCTGCCCTGCCTCGCACTCTTCCCAGCAACCAGGCTGGCCAAGGCAGCCCTCTCCAAGCTCTGGCTTGTGTGGGAGCTGCTTCCGTATGTCTTTGAATCCTACCACCGTTGGCTGTTTTCATGAACCCAAGCCTGCGTGTTCCTGCTTGATGCTTTTCATCTCATGAACTAGCTGATTATGCAGCATTTTTGATGCCTGCTCTGATTAAACCAGAGTTTGAGTTTTGTACCTACAAGAGACAAGAGAAGCTGAGCTATCTGGGATTCATACCTGGGAGGATGTCTTGAAGATTTCTTCTGCCCAATGACTTTGATCTTCTCACACTGCTGCCCAAACCACAGATTTAATTTGTCCACCTAAAAAAAAAAAAATGTGAAATGGAGCTAGCAAATCCACATCTTTTCCACCTTGCTGAGGATAAAGCCTTGTCCTGGCTTTGTTCTGCCTTCGTTATGGGCTATGCTGCCCTCTTGGGTCGTGTCTCTCCCTGGTGGACGTCATGCCGCCCCTCGGAGAAGTTACCTGTGCTCTAGGGGCACTTGCATGGGTTTGTCTCAGTGTATCACCAGCTTGCTTTGTATTCGAGACCTAACATTTTCAGCTCTGAAAGAGGTAGAAGATGTTATACAGTTCAGCTTTATTGATCTTGTTTTTAAAAATGCTTAGATTTTTGTGGTCTGAAAATGCGTCCAAACATACAATGATTAGTATTCTGAATGTGTATTTTATTTTCCCTATTCATGGTGGCTGTGTAGGAGGTGAGATGTTAATATTTTTGCAGCTGTATACTGCAGTAATATTGAAGCAAGCAGCGTGGCTGCTTATTGTTCGACTATTTTAGATGAGTATCGCTCCCAATTAACCTCTGATTTATGATTTTCTGAAGAACTAGAATAAAAGATCCATTTTTCTACATTTCCAAATGCAAGACAATTTTTAGGATAATATTCAAATGTTCTAAACGTACTGGCTTTAAGCATTCTGATATGTTTATAATGATATTTGTATCAAGGCAGATCTCTTAAACATGAGAAAAATAACCTCGTTTGTACAAGTAATTGAGGTGGAATATTCCTGTGTGAATGTAAACACTGATGAAATTCAGTGTTTTCTTTTCCATCACAAACTGAAAAACAGATCATTCTTTCTGAGATTTTTTTTTAAAGTTCCTGAATTTTTGGAGTAACTGTAGCTCCACTTGATAAATGAATGTAGCTTTGGCAGTGACAATATGCAGAAATGCGCTTTTTCGAATGTCTTGTTGAAAATACATACATTCAGAATTCAGTAACAAAATGGATGTAGGTGATATTATACCATTAATTCATAAATCAACGATGAAAAAGTGGGCATTTTTTTCATACTATCTATTAGCTTTTCTTATTAGATTTTGTAAAAGCTTTCCTGGGCCAATATCATCAATATATAACCGTCTTCTGCTGTAACACAGTTTCATCTTCTTACTGGGACAGTCACCAGTTTCTTTCAAGCATATTTTAACTTGAATCATGTGCATTTTTGAGCCCCTTTTGAGTAATAAGTGGTGGATTGATTTTTCCAATTACTGAGATTCTTGCACGCTTTCAAAACATATTAGGCATAAGTAATTTTCCCCCCGTTTAACGTCGGGGAGAAAGATAAGCTGACGGCACTTTGTCTGCCTCTTTTTCCTTGCAGGGATGTTTCTTGTCAGGTGCTTCGTAGTTAACAAGTACAGACCGTTCCTTGGGAAACAAATGTCTGTAATTCTCCTTGTTATTAATTGCTGCAGCTCCTAATGAATGCAAGTCCTGCCATAGGCTTTACAGTAAGATGCAATTCACTCCAGTTTCTCTCTCTTCCAGTGATGGCTGCCTGTGTGTCACCCAGCAAACCATTTTGATGCGCAGCCATTGGGGCTGAAGTGGTTGTTTTAATAATAATAGTAGTAATAATAAATGTGCTATACTTAGGCACAAAATAAAACTGCTTTAACTACAGTGTATCTTCATGTTTCACTGTCAGCCCACGTAGATTATAATGTGTTTAAGAAGTCAGTACTGGGCGCGTTAGACTGGAAGATGTGAAATAACGGTGCAGGCTCTGGRATAGCAGTGAGGCTTTCCCTGAGGAATTTTAAATGAAGGCTCATCCAACTGTCTTAAAAACATAAAACCATTTGAAAGCAGTTATCTCTGAATTTTTCCCTGCAGGAATATGTTTTGACTTTTGCATTTGCAAAGCAGTAACAGCCTTTCACTTTATGGTATACCGGTTAATTAAAAGATACATGTTGTTGCTCTGACTGATGTTTTTATAGAGACTGTCTGCTGTTTTTGTTAACGAACTTAAAAGAAACTTGATCTTACATATTCCAACTAGAAAAATTCCACCAAAGAGGAATAAATAAAGAACTGAGGAAGATGGTGAATTTACTGGCAATTTGCGTTCTTTAAAAGATGAAAAAGAATCATTTTGCTATCATTTCTTGAATCAGTTTTATTGATGCATCTTCTGTGTCGTGGATTGAGATATGCCTAAAGGTAGTAGGCAGGGCATGATGAAGCAATTTATAGGCACGTTTTATTTTATGTTGTTTCAAAGTAAGTCCTCTCTAGATTACTGAGTTAATAGGGTCATGGTGTTTTGTGAGAGAGACTTTGGCTTCAGCTGTGTTTAGGATGYGGAGCCTGATTCTGAAGTATTCCTCACAGAGGTCAGTGAAATCATAGTTGCTATMCAAAAGTTGAATTTATGTAGGGGAGGTGGGACCCGTTGTCAAGTATTTGTGGCCATTCAGTCTACTGGTATGCTGTTCTTCACTGTTGCTATTCCTGTGTATTCCTATCGCAGCTTAGAAAGTCAGAAACAAGTACTGCAGATTTTCAAAAGCTGAAGCTTTGCTCTGTTGTATTGTCCTAATATTCTAAATAGTGATGGAGCTGGGTATTAAAACAATATATGATTAGTTCACTGGGAGGACYATTGGGTCATATCCAGAAGTATCTTGGCACAGGAGTAGTTTTGATTTTTGCTTAATTTTATGTTCTGAAACTATGAAATTCCGCATGTCTCCAGGAGTGTGGCCRTTACCTCTGCAACCTTATAGTAGCGGGGGAGAGGACTCTTGCTGCCTGTAGGGCAGCTGATTGATATTCCTCAGTCCAAACCATTAAGCTAGACAAGGAGATGTAGGAAGAGACTTAGGGGCTGCCACACTCTGAGGAGGTTCAATTCATATAGTGAGTTTTTCAGTCCTTGAAATCATCAGGAATTCTATCACTCATTTCCTTTGGGCTAGATTTTCGTCTGGAGCCCAGCTGTGGCCCTGCTATGAGAGCGCAATTAAATGTGGTTGGCCCAAACGCAGCAAACGTATGGCTAAATCTATCCCTCTTTAGAGCTTTACTTGAAAGGCAGCTTTTCACCTGTTCCATCTGAAACCGGTCAGTCTTCAGACTTCTACATGTTTCCATTTGCATTTCTGTTTTGTTTGGGCTCAGCACTGAGTGCAGAAGCACGTGGGTTCAGTGCTGATGACCTCCTTCCCCAAGGTATGCCAAGCATCTGCCTGTGGACTTGCAGCTCATAGATGTATTTTTACGGATGTGAGTAGCCTCTGTGACACCTGTGAAATAAGTTAAACTATTTTATGCATGTAAAAGCTGAGCACATGCATGAAGATTGGCAGGCATGTGGCCAAAAAGACTATTTTCAGAGAGATATCRTAAGCTGCGTCTGATACAGTCTCAATATATTTTTCACATTAATGCCACAATGAACAGTCATTTGTTTTTAAACCAGTCTCACTTTTCATAGACGAATTATCTTCATACTGCTTTATCTTTCTCTTATTAAAGACAAACACTATAAAATACTAATAAAATGTGTAAAATACTAATAAAACATGTRTGTGGGGATCCCCCGTTTCCCATGAACCACCAGCCTCAGAACATATGCACGATATTACTGGGTTAAAAGCTTGTCTGGGAAAAAGAGGGTGGTGATGCGTGTTTGTAGACTCTGAGATAGTCTGCCTCTAGAAGGAGCAATTCGGTGAACCATTCCTGCCCTTGGCTATCAGAAATGAAGCTCTGAAGCTCTGAGGGCTTCAGAGATGGCTGCCGAGTGTTTGAGCACCTAATAGCATGTTTCTGTTTGGTCCCGCTGAAGTACCAGCGGCTCCCAAGAGAAGGTTGTTGTTGCCTGGAGGGGTGATAACCATTTAMAGAGAAATAACTTCATTCCAAAATCATTCCATTGACTTCAGCTAAACAATTTAGCACTGAAACAGGTTGCCCAGAGAGGTTGTGGAGTCTCCTTCTCTGGAGATRTTCAAAACCTGCCTGGATGCAACCCTATCTAACATGCTCTGGGTGACCCTGCTTGAGCAGAGGGGTTGGATCAGATGATCTCCAGAGGGCCCTTCCAACCTTACCCATTCTGTAATTCAAGGATGAATTTCAGTCTTGTTTCCTCCTTCCCACCCTTTCCTCCTACCCATCTTCCTTCCTCACTTGTGTATAGTACTTTACAACACCAATTTGCTAGGGCTCTGTGGTAAGTAGGTGTTGTTGGTTTGAATGGCTTGTGGTAGACTGCTAATCTCTTTTTTTCCCTTTGTGGTATGCATAAATATATGCTGTCCTTGTTCAGAATGAAGTTATATTGTGAAAACATCTGASGCAGCAGGAGGAAATGACTTTCCATCCTTACGGGTCCAGGGATCATTAACTTCATGAGAAAAACCCACCCTGAAGCTTTATTACACAGTTGGCTTTGCAAGGAGCAAYGCTAAACTTATGGGTTCTTTAATGTGGATTAATGGGAAAAGTCAGAAGATAATTCTTTGCACCATAATGTGTTTTGGTGCCTAGAAAGCTTCAGAAAACTCAAAGCAAAGTCACGTAAGAGGRGAGAGGGACAAAAGGAGGAGAAAAAGCCAGATTTTGGGGGTCTGGCGTTACTGAGGATCTTCATGTGGGTTTTGGGTTTCTTCTTTTATCCTTCTGAAGTTCTGTTTTTTTATTTTGTTTTATTTTGTTTTGTTTTTTTGACATTCAGAGGGCAATTATGAAAAGTAACAGAGTGTAATAGATTGGGAGGATATTAAATAGATTTAAAAGCATGCAATGATTTGGCTTAGTTGGGTAGGCCTGCAGAATGTTATCTGTTAAGAAAGGAACAGAGGAAGACTCTTTGCAGGAAAATGAAGATACCGTTTTCTGTGTAGGTAAGTTCATTAGGTAAAGTCAAACTTTGTGACAGGGAATTATGAAAAACAAAAGGCTTCCTGTAATATTATATTGAAGGGCTTGTTGTGATTCAGAGTGAAGGTTTAGATGTCATTCTAGCTTATGATATGATATTGTCTTTTCCCGTTAGTGAAATACAACTGTGAGATGTAATTATTTCTGTTAGTAATGTACCTTGTCCTGTAGTCATCTTTCTCCTTTGAAGCATCTTATGTGTACTAAAATGTCCTGTTATAATAATGAGCTATTGAGTAATAAAGTTGTCAGGCCAGKTGTATGATTGACCACTGCGTATTGTTGCAGCTGTCCTTCTTGTATCATATTAGTCTGACTTTATTACTGTTGTGGATCATGTTTATGGGGGCACCATAAAATCTGGAGGCGGTCAGAGCCTGTTCCAGTGCCGCCATTCGTCAGTGAGGGCTTTTTTCCCCTACTCTTCCCTTGCAATTTGTTGAACAAGAAGTTCTCGTATTACTGTTTTAACGTTATTTGAGCAGAGAGAGGGCTGATCCAAAAATCTAGACACGTCATTTACAAGGTCAAGTTGTGCACTTCAGAGCCAACTTCCTTCTGCAGGATATTTGTCCATTTTGTAGAATATGGATGGGTTTCACTCAGAGGTCTGGGCTCCTTCATGATCGTCCRGCTGATTTCCTGGAATAAGTCTCGTAATGGCCTGATTCCAGTAGAAGCATGAATGAAAATTTCTACTTTTCAKGTGAACTTCATAATTGCTGCATGTGAGTCTCCCTGAGGCCACGTTGGAGAGGTCTGTGGGGTACAGTGTACTCGCATAGACAAGCAGTGAGACTGATGCCCCAGTCTACTAGGGCACATGGGCTTCTCTCCCTGTGGTCATGACCACTTAATTGTGTTCCATTTAATTGCACATCCTCTGAAGTGCTTGAGAACCCTTCTTGCTGCCTGGAAAACCCTCTAGAGATACAGCTAAGCCATCCTTTACACATCTCAGGCAGAAAAAGGTACAAAATTCAGGTCTTCCACAGGCTGCATAAATGTGCTAGCTGAATGAGAGAGGAAAGTCACCTGCTGCTTTGACTCTGGGTTGATTTTTTTTTAATTCTAGCTGAAATCCCGTAACAAAGTTCAAACCAGATGTTCAAATAGTTTTGTGTGAAGGATGCAGAAGGCTTGCTTGGTTGCTCTTTGGGGACTGGTGTCACTCCTCTATCACATAGGGAAGCAGAGGGCTGGARTATCTCGGGCACTAAGTCCCAGGTAATAGGTAAAGCCCAGGTAATATGAAACTCAGATTCCCTGTAACTGAGATTCACTGTCCAAGGGGATGTGGTTGTTTGCTTTTACATATGAACATGTGCTTTCACTTTCTCAAAACAGCTCAGAGGTTTGTAGGGAAATCACATGCGGCTTTTTCCTTCTCAGATGACTGGTAGCTTTGGGCTGTGACTGCAGGAAAAGATTACCTAACATATTAATATCAAAACTGATTGCTTTGGATAAGTTTGATCATTTCTTAGACTTGTGATTAATGGTAAATTGAGACAGGAGAAAGATTCATCTAAAATAAGAATAACAGGAGATGGTAGACCTTAGGAGAAAAACCTACTGGTTTAATTAAAAGTGTGCTTAAATCTACAGAGCACTGCAGAACTTGTCTGGGACGAGAAGATGACTGTGGATCTGGAAGATGCACCTGGCTTTGGGCTGGCAGCAGAGTCAGACATTCATAGATCCACTGCTCCCATATTTGGAAGTTTTTTTTTTCAAATAAATTAAGGAGATTTTGTTTCTATGTCTGACTTTAATAGGCATAGCAACTTTCTGGAGTTTTCTAAGTACAGTTTTGATGAAGATGACTTATTTTCTTCCTCCCACCAGTAAGTCTTTGTTAYGATCTTTTGTGCTGTTATTTTGACATCAGTGGGAAGCCATGCTTCAGTACAGCTTCCTGTACATTGTATTCTTTTTCTTTTGTGCTGTAAATCTTCCCTATGGTTTTAGTTATATGTACAAAGCTACAGGTCCTTATTTATGTCAGTGCAGGCTTTTAAAAGCTCTCCAAGCTTAAACAACCCCCCAAACTATTTGGAAATCATTTTCTATTTAGTTTGCTTTTATGTTTCTCCTACTGTATTACCTGCTGAGTAAGTGTATGAGATTGCAGGGAGGGAGCACTCTCTTCCTACTGTACCTAAGGTTGAGCAGCTGTGTGGCCTTTCCTTCACAACGTGATTCGTTTCTGATACAGCTTGTAGCCCACAGCCCCAAGTGGCGAAGGCACATGTAGAAGTGATTGGGAGAGGACCATCTTCACCACCTTGAAGGTGCTGTGCAAGCTCTAAGTCCTGGGGGAGAGATTTGGCTGCTGTGCCTCCTGGAGGAGTCAACTGCTGTGAGGAAGGAAGCCCCTTGGTTTTGCATTTGGTTCCTCTCAGTAGCACTATCTGAGAAGAAACCTGGATTGGGAACTGCCTGATGGTGTCTCCCATTGGAGACCTAGAACTACCTTATCAGAAAACCTTCTTTYCTTGTAAATGAAACCATTTTTGGAGACTCGTAGTACTGCTTTGGCTGTGGAAGATAAGTCAAGCTCAGGAAGGGAAATATCTTCTGGTCTTCTGTGGATCTCTTCTGTTTATTTCCCAAAGACTGCCATGCCCAGTTCCCTGCATGTGTCAGAAAGGAGCAAGGAAGGGAAAAGTCCATAAAATAAGCAACTTGTATCTGTATCACTTCTAGTAGTTAGTCAGTTTAACAAAAGAAAGAGTGACCAATCTTGAATGTAGGTTTAGCAGCCTCCAGAAGATAAATGTCTCATTATAACAAGACAGGGATTTATTAATGCATATTATAACGCAGGAAATTCAATAGAAGTGTTGACTCTTATCACTAATGTATTCTGAGGAAATCTCCATGCCCAGCCATTTCTTGTTTTTTTTTGAAGTGCTTTAAGTTGTTCGTATGACATGTTCTTTATTATCATAGTCTGATTAGGCCAATTTAAATAACTCAGAGCTTGGATTTCTAGTACAGTAACAATTTGTATTTCTCAAATGACCTCTTCTGCCTTGTTAAAGTTAGGAGAGAAAAAACAAAGAAAACTTAGGCCTCTTTGAGGGTTGTCAGGAGATGAATGAATAAAACAGTACTGCAATTTCGCTGAAATCCCTGCTGCATCATGTTGTCTTTAACCATTTAGATCGTTCTCAGTGCATTGTATTTTAGTCGCGATGCAGATGGAGATAAAGTTGTGTGAGTTTTGTGGTAGCTGATACYGAGTTTCGTGGTACTGATAAGGGCTGTGATTGTAGAAGCTCTGGGGATCCTGGTCCTGTCCTATTACTGACGGACTTTAGGCTTCCAGGTAGGAAACTTTATATAACATGCATGCTAGAAAAGAGAGGGCTGCTTCAAAATGCATGTRCTGTGTCTTAGAGGATAGACTTTTCCAGGTTATGCCAAGTACTTATAAGAGACACGGGACATGTCTCTAGAAAAAATTCTGACTATTGTAATAATGAATTGTGAAGGAGGTTGAGCTTCTTTCTGAGGATGTGTTTAGCATTCCTAACAATGCTAAACTTTGGAACTAATGTCCAGCAAAAAAAGTCAAATTAAAGCAGGCTTCCCCCACAGCAGAAAACTTTGAATGGTGATATTCAGTAGTTCTCAAGTAAAAATAAGCTGCGAGGAAGTTCATTTGTTTTTACTGGATTGCAGAATCATAGAATAATTTAGGTTGAAAGGGRCCTCGGGAGGTCGTCTTGGCCAGATGTGGACCCACAAGGGATGTGTAAGGAGTCAAAGACTAATATGTTTGTGTGTCCAAGGTAGCCGGGACAAGGAAGACAATTTGAGGAAAAAAATAAGGAAAAATTTTAAGGGACTAATGAAGGTGAGCAAGCTGAAGAGCAGCATATTTATCGCTGTGGGTCTGCTAGGAATAGTGCAGACATGGCTGCTTTTGCCCATGGGACAAGGAAGTGAATAAGGTCCTATGCACTTGTGAAGTGAACCTTCCAGCTGTGAAGGCTGCTTCCTCCCCTGTCTCTCTGTCCCTCTCCCTAGCTCTCTCATTTTTCAGCTGAGACACTGAGCAAATGCAGCAGTTGTCGTAACTGGCTGATTTCTTTTAGACTTGAGTGAAAAGTTCAAGCCATGTGTGATCCCATCAGGGGAGTAATGGGCTGAAGAGTACTGTTTTATTGTGTATATTCAGCTTAAAAAATTCAACTCAGAAATATTTATTTTCTTACAGTTCCTTCTTGGCAGAAGCAGGCTATTATTTTTCGCATGTTCTACAGATTTTTTTTTAAGTGTAGCTAGAAGAGAAGAACTCTCTTTAAAATTGTTCAGCAGACATCCTTTTTCATCTAAATAAGTAGCAATAGCTCAGAGTCCTGGTCATGTGGGATAATAAAATGATATAACAAGGTTTGAAATAAAGATRGGAAACTGTGGAGACGGAGAGGAGGCCTCAGATCTTTGGGCCGATGTGGAGGTGCTGGCAGCCCAACAGCAATGTTTTGCAAACAGTCACAAAGCTTCTTCTGTGACTTTCGGATACGCTGGCAGCCCTAGAAGTGGAGGGGTCTGCTGTGGAGGTGGCAGTTCATTTTATCTGTAGCCTGTCATCGGCTAAGTTATGACATGCAAACAGATCTTTGTGCATGAGTGTCACGAAACATCCAAAACCTCTGAGTAACCATGGCTTCATCTAGACCAAATGTAATTTCCTTATCTAAAGGAGAGCACTTTTTATGTGCTTTTCCTAAGCAGATCACATTTATTATGAATGTCCAGTCTGAAATTTTGTGCCTAAGTAAGCTCTGTCTTCATGGAAAATCTGTTAAAATGTGTGATGGGAATTGATTGCTAGTATTGCTTGCATGGCTCCYGCAATCGGAGCACAGAGCAGGGGCTAAAAGCTGGGACAGGGGAAAGAGTTTGGGATGAAGGTTCCTTCTTGGGTGAAGAAGTGACCTGAAGTAAATGCTGTTTTTGGAAGGGTGAGGTGTCTAGGGAAAGTGTGCTTTGTTTTGGGCAATGTTATTCCTGGCCTTCCTAGCACCAGCTAAGAAACTGCCTGTGTGTGCTGCACTAGTGCTTCTAGGAGTGGAGCATAATTGTGCTCTTTAGGGCTCAGCCCGTTGCCATGGATTCTAATCAAGGTTTTGATGGTGATTTTCTTGATGCTTGCATTTCAAGGAATGGTAGGTGAGCCCAGACTCTGCAAAAATACAATGTCTGTCATTTTTATTTGAAGCATTTGCTCCAGAGAAAGCAAGGTAAAGGCCTGTTGTCTACTTTTTCCCTAATACAAATGTTCTTCCTTCTCTCTCTCTCTCTCTCTGTCTGGTTTGGCTAAGCATTCAAAGTGTTAACCTTTCCCTTGCTCGAGTATCTCTGTCACTATTCTTTGTTTAATACCAGCACCAGTTCTTGTTTGTATCCCAAAATATTTTTACATTAACTCACCTCTGTTTTGCCTGTAACTACTGATTTAGTTTTCATAAATATTTAGACACTGAGATAACCTGTTACAGTACTTTCACTGCTTAAAGAGGTAAATGCTATTACTTATAGGCTGCAGAAGACAGCATGTTGATTTAAGTGGGGCTTTTGACATTGAAGGATGTCAGTCCACCTGCCCAGGTCTGTCTGCGGCAGAGAGGAGAAGAGAGAGTTTGTTTTGCTCTTTCTGTATCTTCCCTCTCGCATGCGTCTTATTTTTCAGGCTTTTGCAGATGGAGTTGCTCATTCTGGCTGCGACGCGTATTCTGCTGTGACTCCTTGTTCCTGCAAAATGGCTAATTGGGTGGGAGAGAGCTCGGGCAGGAATGATTTACGCCATGTGAGCCCAGCTCAGGCTTCAGCAAATACTAGCAGGTTCTGCCAAACTGTCAAGTTATCAACTTGTTCGCTCTCTTGCCAGACTTCATCAGCAATCATTAGCTTTGTGGTCTGGCGCAAATTTGTTCATTTTGGCGGAGTGTGAAATCGGTCTCTGCTTCTCATTTTCTCTCTGACTCCTGCCGTTGGTGGTAGCCTGACTCAATATAATCTGGTGATTGACAGCAGACAGTGGTACTTGACAGCTGAACAGCTATCACCGCAGTGCAGCAGTGCAGAAATTATGTTCCGTGATAAGTATTTCCAGTCTCAAAATCTAGAAGGCACTGGGGAAACCGGGAAAGCCCAGAGTATGCGGCTGGATCACCTCTAGGAGCCTGGGATGGTTAAGTCACATTACGTCTGTTGGGCTACTTTCTTACTTAAGTAACTTGAGGAGGCTTTCTTTTCTTTTTAAACTCTCTGTTGTTGGTTAGGATGGTTTGGGTTGTAACATGGGGAGAGGTAAGCTTGCAGGCTTAGGTATGCAAAAGAAAAAAGTGTTTGTAAAACATCTTGTGTTGAAAGTCTGGGCTAAAATAATGCGTATATTCTCCAAGTTTTTGCCAAGACCRGAGTTTTCCAACGCATAAGGTTCACCAGGGAAGGAACCGAGCTCCCTTGTGAACACTGTCCCTAGACTGGTGTCAGAGTGCCAAATTTGCAGCCCCTCCATCCACGCTGAGGCCTTAGCTAGCATGCAGGTACCTACAGGTGGTGGCATCAGGTCTCCTGAGGTTCGTCTCTGAATTTTTGGGTGTCAGCAGCCAACTCCTACTGTAAACCAGAGAAGACTTTTAAAGCACATGGCTGTATATCCAGTGAATTAATGCTACTCTTGCCCTAGTAGAGCTTTATCCTGAAGTCCTTTCTCAAGCCTCTTGACTAGTACATCCGAGTGACACCATTGCTGCTCAGCTGAGATTGCCCAGGAGAACTGCATGCTCCCAGCCAAATAAGCTCCTTAGGAATGCAAAACAGTGATTTTAATAGAATTTCATAAGAACAGGACATGAAGTACTAAAGAGCCCTTGAACAGGAAAGATTATGCATGATGTTGAATCCACTGCCACCACTAAGACTGA
The DNA here is from genome assembly GCF_003343005.1 of Rhea americana. Taxonomy (NCBI): domain Eukaryota; kingdom Metazoa; phylum Chordata; class Aves; order Rheiformes; family Rheidae; genus Rhea; species Rhea americana. The sequence goes on along the minus strand of NW_028185961.1, from coordinate 1,177,343 downwards.
AGGTGGTAGGAAGATCTCACGTTTTCCCTGTTCACCAAAATGCTCTGTCTTTGGCTGTATGAACAAATGCTTTCCTCCCTGTCTTCTATAGCCTCTTCCTCCTTTTGATTAAAGGCTTGTCTCTCTGTGTCCTTTAACTGGTACAATTTGTCTCACTAAGGAGAAAAAGGCAGCGAGCTGAAAGGGCAAGTGAAGACAAATGTGGAACGTGGTGGTGTGYGATTGCCCACGTGATGTACTGCTCACCGAGGAGATGCAAATGAAGGGAAGGACAGTGGCAGGTTACTGTGTGAATATCTAAACCAGAATCAAATGTAGCATTGGTTATGAAGTAAAACAAGACTGGGCAGGCTTGAAAACCATAAAATCTAATTAGCTAGCTGTTTATCTGAAATTTTGGGTAGTTTGGGAGCACTGCTGATATACTAGGATGCAGAACGCTTGCAGTTCTTCAAGCAAAAGTTCAGTGAAGACACCCGTAGCGTTTTACAAGAYGGATGTACAGATGGGGAGATTTCTAAAAGGCATAATGTGAACAGATTACATTGGACAGCTAGGGATCTTGAGTACATGGCTTGTATTTGGAAAAAGTGATTAACCAGTTAAAGAATTATGAGAGATTCTGATAGCAAGAGGGCGAGTCTTCATTTTCTACTGGTTGYAACATACAGGGGACAGATTAAATCTCTATAAAGCAAACACAGGGCTTGTTTTGGGCTGTTGGAGCCTCTGTGTGAGTCTGAGCAGCAGTTGCCTTCTGTATGGGTAGCTGCCATCTCCACTGCTAATCTGTGATTTACACGATTCTTGCCATCCTGAATGTTTTCACATGGGTAACAATAGCTTTTCTTGAGAGGTAGCCAGTGGATAGACACAGGATAGTGGCCTGTACGCTCACTAAGATTTGAAGTGCATTTCTGTTGGCTGCTTTTGGCCACGTGGTAGCAAAAACGCTTCTTGCTTCGGTCACGCAGTCAGCTTCTGGGACTGATGAGCACCTAGTGCCTGCCGTGCAAAGCCCTTTGAAGCTCCTAGCAATAACAAACAACGCAACCAGCATGATCAGGAGTTACGGAGTAAGCCGAAAGCCCTCGTGTGAATTACACACGAGGCTCTGGAGCAAACACAATTGTTATTCCATACGTAAATATGCAGTGCCTTCCCAATCAGTTATGCTACTTTCGAAGCCTTGGGAATAAAGCTGCATTTTGCTGCTGAAAAACATATACACAAGCCTTGAGTATCTCAGCCAAAATGGTGAAAGAAATCTCGTGCCAGGAGTCACAAGGACTACCTAGATGGATTTCTGCTTTGGGTATTCTGCTGCACGCACTCAAACAGAAAGCAGATGGAGAATGTGATAGGTGAAGAGACAACGTTAAGCACCTCTGTTTTTAGGAAACGAGAGATTATTCTTTTCCTTCTACAGACAGCTATTGTCTGCCTCTCATTTCATTATTTGTATCAGGCTTCCCGAACAGTATGTTTCTGTGTGAGGAATGTTTTTAAAGGTGCCATTATGAACTCCTTGTGAAAACTTTGATAAAGTTTTTTGTAAAGAAGAATCTTTATTGGATTGTAGGCTGCATGCTAGAGCAGTATGTGTGGTTATCACTCCCAATGAATGTTAGTTTCAAAGCCTCACATTTCTGTAAAATCTTGAAAAACACAGATTATGTTATAAGGAACTTCTATCCACCTGATGAACTTGTTGAAGGTCTGTGAGGTTTCTCACTTTTCTGTCTCCTGCTTTGGAAGTACTGTATGGTACCCCAGAATGAATTCACTGGCTTTCAGGCAGTAACATTGCAAGCCACCTTGCTGCTTTAAATCCATTTCGTAAACTTCTCTCAAATTCCTGAAGAGTGTCCTTCACTTGAATGTTGGACCACAGAGACATTGAAGTCTTTACCTGTCATTGTAGACAGCTGCTTTAATTGAATCATGTAGTAGTAGCATGACAAATTTGACATTCTTTGCTCTTTGAGTGACTTCTTTCTTGTCTTGGATGTTGTCTGTGATTTGATAAACCTCTTTGAAAGCTTCAGCATGAGGAAGGCCACCTCTGTTGCCGTCCTCTGTGCAGCAGAGTATCGAGACTCAAAGAAAGGAGGTGCTCTTGTGGGAGGAAGCAGCTCCAGGTCCTCACCCAGCGCACCACGTGGCTGGCTGGGCCCTTATAACTTGGTTTAACATCTCTGATAGCACAGATATTTCTGAAACTTGAAGCCACATTTATTCCAATGAATTTCATGCATTTAACTGAGGCATTTAATCACCACAATAGTCAAGGAAAGGGAATGCATATTTCTAGGAGCAATTCTGCCACTTTAGAGCTGCAGCCCCTCCATCCCTCTAAAAAAGTCAGAGTGAGCATAAGACAGTAACAGTTAAGTCTCTGAAGATAGGAGCCAGGTACRACCCATCTAAGTCTTGGAAGTCACTGGTGCTGCTCTTACTGAATGCCAGCAACGCAAAATCACAGCCAGCTGTCTATAAAGATCGTTATGGCCAAAATGTCCTGCTTTTCCCCTTCCCCCTCAGCTTATAAATGTGGTGATGCCTTTCAGACTACCAGTCTTCTACAGTCAAGAAAATGAAAGCAAGTAACTCTAAATGCAGTACTGGAAAAACATTACTAGAGAGCTGGGCCAAATGAGATATCCCTCAAGTGRTAATGACTGATTTTAGTCTCTGCTGCAATAAGGTGCAACAAGCACCTTCCTTATTTTTAAACATAAAAGGTCTGCTTTGAATTGCACGTCTGTGTGTATGTTTTAAAGCAGTTTAYTTTTAGGAATAGTGAGGAAACATCATTCTGCTGGTGGTGGGGGGAAGGATTTTGAATGCTGTATGTATCTGTGATATCCTGATATTGTGCAGCTTCATGCAGTCTACTTAGTCTATACTGTCATTTGCATTTGTAGGAACTACTTCCTTTCAGATAGGAATGCTGCAGTCARGAGTTTGGCTGCTAAATGGCCTGCAGCAGGAGTTTTATCTTCTACGCCACTGGAAAAACAAAAACGTGGTTTGTATTAGCTTTCAACCTCCATCCTCCTCCCCGCCGCCAAGCCCACACTTCCCCAGTGGAGTGGTGTGGCACTAAAATYGTGGGGGAGCTTATTAAATCTGTGCATTTAATTCCTCAATTTAAACCTCGGATAATAAAGTGCCATCTTTTAATTTAAGCTGTGGATTTACCATCTGCGCAAATTGGATTCTCTTTTTTTCTTTCTGTATTACCTGAGAAATGACATTATTATGGATAATTTGTGAAGCCTTGGTTTCTACATGACTGCCTCGGTCCATAGTCGGTCAACATGCACGGGGGCTCAGAAACAGAGACAAGCACCTGGCCACTGCGTGTCCTTAAACCATGAAGTCAGCTAAGTGCAGTCCTTAAAYTGCATTTTGTTACCTTTTTTCATTTTTTCCCACTTAAGCTTCCCCTAATATCCAAACGTTGTTCCCTTCATGCATGGAAAGCAGTAGCTTGATCTCTGAAGCCCTGCGGCAGGACAGTCTTGGAATAGGTCTTCTCCATTTGGAAGAAGGTTATAAGCTACATGGGTTTTGAACAGCTAAGGACATCTTTGTGTGCCCTTTCTTGCTAAGAAACGGAAACTCCTAACCAGTATTACTTGCGCTGGGAATGCAGTTTTAACTGCAGTCAGGAAATGGAATAACATGTTTAATTAGATTAAAAGGGCTGAATATTCAATATTAAAACAAAGAATTTGGGGAAAACAAACAAACCTCTTTACTCAGGAATAATGCATTAACCTCAGATGAAAATTCCTAAAGGAAAATTACAAATGTAGAATGAACTTTCAAAGGAATTAGCATTTTCTCCTACAAATTATCCATTAAATTGTGTTCAGGATAGATTTACTCTGTATTTTATAGCCGTTTTTAGGAAAAGCAGCCTTTTAGAGCAACAGAATATAAATAATTGAGGCAAAAAAATTACAGAAATCTGAACAATTGATGAAAAATACCTTGGAATGTTTATATGCAAACCACAAATTAATTAATTGCCATAGTCACACATTTTGTCTGAGTAGAAGGCACAACTCACTATATGTTTTAATGACACTTGCCATTCAGACCTACTTGCCCGCTCCAGGATTTCCCTATTTTATGTTGTAAATTCCTGAGACCACGCTGAACTTTTTCTTTTAAACTAGGAGGTTACTTGGAAAAAAAAAGAAAAGACATTCAAATGAGGGCTGTGCAGAATAGAGCATTTTATGTCCTTCTCTCTGTTATGTGCATGCACTCCAGACTTCCCCCTTGTGCCTGCCATGCAGTAGCATTCTTCTGTCCAAAAGCCATTTTAATGTTTAACTTTCCATTAAGAAAAATGAACAGGTTTGACACTGTTAATAAGAAAGCTAGAACTGCCCCAAACTTTTCCTGCCGTGCAGCCTAGGATCATGAAAGAGGGAGACTCGTTCATCATTGTCACTTTTTTTCTATGTTTTTTCCTTCTGCTGAATCCTTTTCTTCATTTCTTGAAGGAAACAGTTCAGTTTCTTAGCCTAATAATTTTTTTCCTTAGGGAAAAAGGTCAAAGTGCAGTAGTGCTGTGTATTGGGACTGATAATTCTTGAAGTATTTGGCCAATTTCAGCCAAACTTGATGGAGCTGTGAAGCTCCAGGTTGCTCTAACATATGTTGTTGGGAAGTCCTAGGGATACAGGAGGTTGCCCAAGGAGCACAGAGCTGTGAATTTGGCACCTGCACCACACAGAGCTGAAGCTCTGTTTGAGCCCAGCTGGATCTGGGGGAAAAAAGGGGGGAGTGTAATTTTCATTCCTGATTCGTCAGCTCTGACTGTAATTTCTGTAAATCTAAGTGTGTTGCCTGCCTATATGTTGTAAAGGCAATCACACTTAATCATACCAATTGTATATAAAGATGAAGAACTACAAGGAAGGACATATTTTACTTTTGACATTCACTTAAATTCTTAGAAAATTACATAGCTTGCCATCTAGCAAAGTTCGAAAGTCTCTGCRAATTAAGTCTATTAAGGGCTGATTTTAATCCTCATCACGCCCARTATTGAGTCCATTAGTATCTGTTACTGTGTCAATAGAGAAACAAACTCCGMGCACCACCAATTAACTTCAGCAGCCGGCACATCTGCCGGAGGAAAATCAAGTGAACGTGCATCTGTTATTAGGAGATGTGAAGCAAGAGCCAGTGCTTCAGACGTTTGATGACCTTTGCGTGGATCTCCTATCTCATTATCTTTGACAGGGACTAAATGCAATCTTCAAGGCTGATCAGTGCCTTCTGCCTCTTGGAAGAGACTTGATTTAATTTACTGGATTATATTACAGTCTCAGTTCTCTTTACCTGGAGACATCTCAATCTCRTCTAGTGATGGTTATACTATGTGTGCATGTATCTGTGTACACACCTACTTACAAATATAGGTGGCCCATAACTATTTAGTGCGTATTTGGAAAGGTGGTAGAAAACGCTGCTCAGAACGACTTTTTTGAATATATCGAAAGCAAAAAATGCTTCAGCTGTAGCAAGTCTTAAATGGGCACCAAGGGTAATTCATAATGCAGAGGGGTGGCGCTAGGCTGCGGCTGTGGGACGCGGTCCTTCTCTGGGGGCACAGCAGCTCTGCTAGCGGGAACCTGCTTAGGTTCCGCCTTAGCCTTCAATTCATTCAAGGGGCGTTCCTTCCTTGATGCGTTTTTGAAATGGCACAGTGGCCCTACAACAGGAATTTATATGAAAAAGCCTGTGCTATAGGTGTTCGYATCCCAAATGAACATACAGCGGACCACGTGGGCCACATATGTACTCTCCACCCAAAGGTCAGCATGTGCTATGGGGACTAATTTCTCTGCCTGAGTACAGGCAGGGTCTGCRGAGGAGGAGAGTGAGCTCGGATGTGAGGCACTGACCCGTGGCTGAGAAGACAAGGCTAAGGAAAGCTAACAGCGCCCATTCCTGAGGTAACCTGGATTTTTCGTTCAGGTCTCCTGCTCGGCTGCTGGTGAGCCTGTGCCGAGTGGAGTGATGAACGGTGAGGTGCTACGGTGGCAGCCTGTGAAGCAAATGCAGCTCTTGGGTGACAAGAGATTTCTTCTTTGCAGCTTTTGTTTTTGGCTGATATGGTTTAGAAACTTGTTCTGACCAACCTTTTCTCTTCAGCTTCGGTTTTCCTACCTTGAATGTCGTATACTGAGAAAGATGTATTATAACATACATGTTTTTAATCTTCTGGCTTAAATAGTGAGATGTTGGGGGAAAGCACAATTACATTAGGACCACTGCAGAAAATAAATGCTTGCATTTCTGTGCATATGCTGGCAAACAAAAGCAGATACAGTGGCTTTCCAGCAGTAGGATGTTACAAGCTTATATAATCCGTTAGAAGGAACTATAGTATGTTACGGTTAAACAGGAAATATTTCAAGCTGTGTTTAAAGGAACTATCCTCCTCAATGTGTGTATTAGCCTTCATTAAACTGGAAATGACTAGCATCCCCTCGGATCACGGCTTGAGAAACCAAAGCCTTGGACTAAGGAGACTTGCCCAAATTCTTGTAGTATAAATGTAGGTACTGCCTTAGGTACATGCTTTCCCATGTCTCCAAAACATGTAGTTCCGGTGTTTTTATTGAATGTCCCTGGCTCCTCAAGAAACTGTCTCTTTCTGTCTTCAGTCAAGTTGAAATCGGGGTGTGTATACATACAGCAGGAGCTGTATTCAGAGATTTGTTGTTTAGCCTCTTTGATTAAGGAGTCCTTCCGGGTATCTAAGCTTCAAACAAGTGCTGCAGTGCTGTTCTGTTTGCTCTGGCCTTTGAAGACCAAGAGAGGCAGCAGTATCACTTCTGGGTTTGCGTTCCTGTTGCACTAAACTGTAAAAAGTGCATTTGCAATTGATGGTCCTTCTTTTCCAGGTGTATGCATTCCCAGAGACAAATCRTTTTGAAAATAAAATTCTGCTAAGTTAACTGTCTCTGCATTATCTTCCTCTCCTGAAATGTTTTTCACTGGAGCATTTCAAGCAAAGAAATTCATTTGCAATGTCACAGTGCTTCTGGGTGGGAGCACRTTCCTCTGGCCCAGGCTGGAAAGCAGGTCAGATCTTGCCTGGATCCTAGAGACAGCAGCTCAGGCAGCATTTACCACCTTTTTTTGGCTGCTCACGTGTTTTGTTTTGCTGCAGGCTAGGCTGAGGTGGCAAAAGGCAGCCTGCAGCTCCTGGCTTGATAGCTCACAACGTGCATTCGGCAGAGGAGAGCTAATTCTCCAGCGCTAGGAGGAGAACAGCAGCAACAAGGCTCCTAGAAACTAATTATCCTGTCACTAGCTGACTCGAAAGTATATATTTTTTCGCCTTCTTTGCCTAGTCTGTCATCTCTGACAAATGTGTTTCAGCTCTCCCCTCCTGGCCCGGTGGATGAAGTATGCCCTGGAAGTCCTCTGAGGAGGCCTCTGCTGCTTCCTTAGGTGGAAGTGGTACCTTTCAGTTTCCTTGTTGAGGGGAAGACCCAAAAAAGATGAAAAATCCTTGACATCTCTTTTCAAAGCGCAGAACAGSGATTGTGGTGGCAGGGGGAAATAGAGCTTTCTCCGTCCAGCGTGTGGCCATCCAAAGGCAGAGTGCCAAAATCAGAAATGCAAAAGTGGCTCCTGGCTGCCACAAAGATAGTCAGAAAAATCAAGTGGTGTTGCTGCTTGCTCTTAATTAAACTTGTGGATGGGTGTTTTATTTGCAACCTGTGGATGTGTTAAGTCTGCAGTTCGAGTGTGGTTCACAGCGTGCCAGCAAACACCTGGGTGGGTTTGACTGCTACTGATGTGGCGCTGCCCAACGTGCCCCAGTTCTTGGAGTGCTCCCTCGCCAGCTATTTTCTTTAGCTGTGTCTGAAAGAATAAATCTGACCAAACCACCCCAATATGATGTTCAGCAGTGTAGTACTTCTCTCTGACTCGAGGTCACGTGGGAGTAACTGCTACTTCCTTGCATATATTTAAAATTAGTGAAGCTATGAAATATGCATCTTGCCCTTCCAGTACATTGTGTATGTTCTCTTCAGACATCCAATGATCTGAGTAAAGCTTGAGATGTTTTCCTAGCAGAGAGAATTTGGCTGCTTCACCCGTTTCTTTAGACATTGATCCTGCTTGCTGCAGTGATTGGGAGTCTGTACACACTTTCTGCTCCAGGAGTGACTTAGGTCTGCGCGGTGTCAGGAGGACAGGGTGGACTATATGATTGTAATTGATATGTACTGCTGTTTGAATAAGATTACACTTAAAGCTCTTGCTCTTGCTTTGACAGCTTTTGTCCAAACACACACTTTTCAAAAAATGAAGCCCCAAATAGCTGCTGAGATGGAAGGCTCTCAAACTGCTGGCTTCAAATTAAACATTCCCAAGTCTCCTTGCTAGAGCTGTGGTGTTTGATGGTTTCTATTAAAGCAGTCAAGATATGTCTCTAAATTGAAGGAATAGCACAAATATTGGGATTTCAGTGGCAAAGTGTAGCAGTGACAGTGCATAAAGTGCACCAAGTTTATTACCTAGGCAGACCTATAATTGCCTAAAACACATGGTGTCACGGGGAAGGACAGAGGACAGACAGTACCTCTGCTCCCCACTGAGGGGTCACAGCAGAAATACCTCTGYGAGGGACAGAAAACAACACAGGACAACAGTGCACCTTTCAGGCAGCCCTGGCGCATACATGTATTTATATATATTTTTATATATATATATATATAAATCTTAATGCTGCATATAAATTGCAGTAAAGTTGGGAAGCCTGTAAGCAAAATGCCAGCGTATGTGCACTCTAGTAATGTGATTCAGGGTACTGCTGCCAATGCTATTTCCACTGCTTTCCTCCATACTGCAAATACTGAAGTAGTGAAGTCTAGGGAAGAAATGATATGACTTCTTTTCTGTTAGGAARAATGACTGGGAACTGTTGCTCTTTAGCCTATTGCATAGGAAATTGAGCTTTAATTCTGCATAATATGTCCTTGAGACCCTTGAAAACTAAGCTGTAGTTCAGTAAAGAATTGGTTGAGGTGCACAAAGAAGTGTCTAGCTAGGGTTTTCTTGCCTGTTGTACCACAGGGAACAATTTCAGGTAGAAACTGTTCATGCAGTTTTCTCAAGGTGTGTTTTCAATGGGATTTTGTGAAATTGTATGTATCCTACAACTAGACTGGAAATGCAAATGCCCAGGCCAATAGTCATAACTCTCCTTTGGATTCCTAAGGCCCTGAAAAGCCTTGAGTCTACAAATACACGTGTTCAGGTGCAGGACTTCCATCCCAGGTAGCTTACCTGGTAAAACTGAATTTACAGACATCTCATTTTCCAGCATGCAGCATACAAACACTTCTGTAAAACACTCTACCCCTTTCCACGAGGTTGCAAAGAGTTTCTCAAGGTTGAGCACCAGATGTTTTGCGAAATGTGTGTGCCTCTTAGATTTGGCAGCCTTGCAAAACTGCAAGATCTTTTTGCTGTCGAACGGTTGGTGTTAATCAACTTTAGTGATCACTAGTGGATTTATAATCAGCTTACAGATGTTGTGTGCTCTGTTCTGCCTTAAATGGTGCCTCAAAAAGTTGTCATTGCCTATGGCTGTGTGCTGCTAGAAAACCGTTTTCTTTCCGTGGATCGTACTCTCATCCTTTAATCAGAACTTGTTCTGAAAATGGCAATGTCATGTCTCCAAGGGCAATCTCATTTTTGAGGGCAGTAGCCAAGGGGAATATTGTCATCTCTTTCAATCTGTTCAGAGAATGAAACTAAGAAAAACACATTTTGAACTTCCAAGAAAGAAAAAATTACTGTGGTTTTTAGGCAGTTCCTCCTGGAGTCTCTCTGTGCTCTTGGTTTCTTTCATGCCATGCCCCTTCTCGGGGAAGTAGCAGGACTTCTCTCCATGATGAGATAGAGAGATTCACCTCTGGGGCAACACTACAGGTGTCACAGTAGGTGTCTACATGAGACTGAAGTATCTCGGTTCCCATTACAGACAGCAGACCTATAGAGCAGTTCAGCTGACCCTAAAGTAGGCACTGAAGGGGCGATTTGGTTGCTGAAGCATAGTGGTCTGGTGCTGTTTGGAATGTCCTRCAGTATCTGCAACATCTGCACGGAGCTGGCAGGTATGATGTGATTCAGGGAGGACCTCTGCAGCTCTGGAGCACCAGCTGAAGGCCAAGGGGCTTCCTTCAGGCATCCGGAATGGTGCTAGGTACTCGTGGAGGGGCAGCTGGATCCCACCCCAACTGGTTTGTCATCTGAATTGGTCTCTGGTGCATTGACTGGGTGTCTATGGATTACAGTGGGATCTTAAACACCTAGTGTGCATGGGAGTGCCTTGATCTCAAACCAAACCGCACCTCCAGTTGGACTTTGTAAGGCACTGTAACTTGTGGTTGAGATGATGCTTCTGCCAAGGAATATTCATAGGCTAAATGCAGAGCACATTTGCTGAAAAGAGGGTTAGAAAAACCATATCCGCAAGTGTAGATGTCAGAGCGTAAATGACCTTGAGGACTGCGTGACCATGTATATGCTGCGAGTCTGGCATTGCCTGGCGCTGATCTTCCCAAGTGGAGTCTTTGTTCTGATTCCTTTGTGTGATTTAAGCTAAAGAAGCTGTTTTTAAAAAGAGCTAGGTGTACAAATACCAGTATGTTTTCTTCAACTTYGAGTTCTTTAATAGCTTAGGGTGGATTTCTGATTAAAAATAAGGTTGTTATTTATTTGCCTGTCTGGTGAAGGCAATGCCACCAAAAGTCCAGTGGTGGTGGTGCAGACTGACAYGGCTGACAGTGCTATAAAGCTTCAGAGGTTGCTCAAGACATAATGGGCATTTACACCCGTCTAGCTGGTGTTAGATACTAATCTGAGAATTGTCTTGCGCCCCCTCTTTTAACCATTAAGAGCTTAATACATAGGTCTAAGCCTGGAATATAACTTTTAACATGAAAGTGCAGTGTAATTTTTTACCTTATTTGGAGTCAACTTGCAGAATTTAGCTGCGTTGCGGTGAAGAAGGTGGAGGGGAACAGTGTAGTGTCACAAGTCTGATGTATTAGAAGGGGCTGCAGCTCACTTGCTGACCGCTTTATTTCCCGTGTAAAACTGCACCAGACATATGTAGGTATACATACAATATTCAGAATGCATTTTAGCTCTTGAGGGCACATACCACGCGGTATTTGCTTATCAGAACTATCCATAGGACAATTCAGCTCGGTATGCCTTTCATTACATTTGATCATAGTTGACTTCTCTGTCAGCATGCTCAGGATATTTTGCTATCGTTACAAGATTGAAAATACAAGTACGTTTTTATCTTGTTTTACTGCCTTTGTAGATTGACCCTGACCATGTTTTGTATGAATTTTGAAGACATTTTATTGTTATGGAATGTCTCCTTAGAGCACCGAATTAGAAATAGGATAATTAAGATGACATYGGGGAACTTTATTGTATCCAAGTGTTTTATTTGAAGACCAAGCTGGAATTAAGTCAGTTTCAATCAGTAAGATTGAAAAGATTTATTATTTTCGGTAAATGCCATCAGGATGTTCAGTGTCCTAAGAGCTTGTTTTTGATACACTGTGTATTTGGCAGAACGTATCAGTTCAGATAGGCTGAGTCGCTTCCTGAAATGAATCGAGTTTACTTTGATAAATCTTGTATTAGACACAATCGCTCTCTGTTAGCATAAGGATAGCATATATAGGGAGATACTGGATTTAATTTAAATTCTTCAGTTTGTGTTTGATGCAAGCAACCACTTCACATTCACAGTGAGCATTAAGTTGCACATTTTATTACACTTTTTTGCATGCAAAATGGAATTGCCTTCTAAATGTAAATGTGACTTCACCAGACATGGTAAAAGTGAGTGTAGGCACGTGGAAGCTGCAAATAGAAAAGAAAGAAATGAAGCAGCTGCCAGAAGCACCGACAGGGTGGAGGCCTGCCTGCAGCGCTGGCRGATAACGCTGCCCGAGAGGAAGACGGTGGTGAAAGGGGCGTGAGGAGGTGCTTCGATTTCACACTCGTGAAGAGAGTAATGTCATAAGATGATGTGGATGTGACTGACAGCATCTCAGGGGAGGCAGTGATGCACCGAGAAGCTGGAAGCAGATAGAATCGGCTGTCAAGAAAGGAAGAGGAGAAGTTGGCTGTCAGAGTGAAGGTCGGGTGGCGAYGCGTGTGCCTGCAAGAGAAGGAGGACAGCTCCCAGGTCTGGCAGTTATTTTCAGGCACAAGTCACTGGGGCATCATTGGAGCCCTAATTATATCGGTGAGTTTTGCGAAGGGCTTCGCCACAAAGTTTCCCCTGTGTAAATATTAAAAAAAAAAAAGTCCTCAAATAACTCCTCTGTGAGTATGGCTATTTAAAACAGATAGTGTTGCCAAAAAACCGCCACAATCCTCTCTTAGCAAAACGTGAACAAATCTCTTGTGCCCAAAGCAGCCTGCCAGTGAAACACCTTGTTTCTTTGCACCTTCAGAAAGGATGAACTGAATTATGGAGCTTTCTGGGTTGCATCACCTCTGGGTGAGGAATAGACTCTATCAGCCTTCTCTCTCCACATTTGGAAAGGATCGTTCTCAGGTTAATAGTGCACCAAACAGGCAAATAAAACTGCTGAATTCATCTTGTTCGGCTGAACGCTGGCAAACATTTGTGAACTCCTCAATTTGAAGAGGCGTTTGGCAGAAGCAYGGATGTGAGATGACAAATGTGGAGGTCCTGTGATAGGAAAAGTCGCTGGAGTAACCCTTCATACCTTTTCAAAGCTACCAATTCAGAATAAAATATTCTACTTGGGGGCTACAGCAGCCTTCATTTCTTGTTCCAAATAATTGATTTGTATATGAAAATGTGGCTGCATTTCATCAAAAAAGGTGCTTAACTTGCAGGGATCATTCTTCTATGCAGTTTCCCCCCTCAATATTGAAGATTTTCAGGGTGAAAGTCATTAAGTTAATATAACATTTTTGTTATTATTTTGTTACTTTGTTGGGACTTTCCTTGCATGTCCCCCGTCCCTCAGCCACCCCACAGCACAGCACGCCACAGAGGTACTCTGGAGCTTGATAAAAAAAGCTGAAAGCTGTAGCACCACTGGGATTTTTTCCTTTTCCCACCTTTCTTCCATTATTTTGATACTGCAGTAGCAGCATTTCTTACAGCAGAGGAGTTTTTAAAAGAAGAACAGGAGCCCCAGGGCTGAACTTGTAGACTCAACCACATTTTCCTAAAAATTTCCAGTATTTTGAGGCCTCCTTGAGGATTTGCTCACAATATCATCTTTTAGTCCGGTCTCTAAAGCAAGCCAGCAGTTGCTCATGTTTTTCTTCTACCTATCTAGATGTGCATCGATGGGTGCTGTCTSTGTGGTTGGACTCTGCTCCTCAGGTTGGGGGTCGGTGTTTCATTCCCCTCTGCCTCCCACGCTCACCTGATGCTGAGAGCTCCTTGCCTCTACATGTGTATGTCTGCAAGTGTGTGGCAGGAGGTTGGTATAAAAGACTTTGAAGCAAACTGTGTTAATAGAGATTTTTTCCCCCAAACTGATTTCCCTTCTGCAACTGAAAAGGTCTGGCCTTCTGCTGTTGCTCAAGCAAAGGGCAACAGTATCTGTGCAGGCATCATTTTTGCGTTTCCAAGATTCGGACACCTCAGCCTGCCTGCAGTAAGTGCCATTTTCTCATTGTGCAGCACGGAAAGRACTGTTGACTTCTGATGGAGCTACTGGGGTAGCAGCAGGGAGTGGGCATTGCTCCCCAACAGCCTCCTGTCTGCTGGAGCATCACTTTCCAAAGTGTGATTTTTGTGGAGGTTGGCAGCGTCCCTTAACTCCAGGCTCTTTGGTTCTTGTGTTCCAAATGGGATGCCAGGATGTACGATCTGTGCAGAGGACCATAAGCCACCACTGGCCTGTCCCTGGAGGGAGTCGCTCTGACGGCAGGTTCATGGTGCTAGATGCTTTTCTCTTGAACCCGACTCCCGGCTCATCTCCTGCCTTTGCCTGCATCCAGCCTTGAAACATTTGCTGTGCTGGAGGACGTCTGTCTGTCCCCCAGCACAGAAGCAGTTTTAGTCTGGAGCTCACTRCTAGCAGCCTCACTGAGAGCATTGGCATGGGCAGAGCATCCTTCTGTACAGCTGCTTTATTCTGGTGAGGGAGGGATGTTGGGAAAGAAATACGGTGTTGCCACCAAGAGAAAAGCTTGTACGGAGATGTAAAATTAAGAGTAGCACCAATAAARTCAGCCAAGGCATTTTTCAACTTAGCATTTTACCAGAAGGAGCTTGCAAGGCAACTTCCAGGCCTGACTGYGTTGCTGGTGCCTTTAATTAGGCTGTATATTGCTGGGTCTTAGCCAAAGGAGAAGGATGAAACGGGGTTGTGCGGGACTGTTCTTTTTTTTTTTAAGCACATATCTTATTTGACATTTTACTATTATTGTTCTTTCTCCTGAATTGCTATTAGTTTTTATCACTTCTRTCTGCATCCAAGTTAGTTATGTCAGAAATTTTTCACTTCTAAAAGCTTTTTGCTGTCCTTTGTGAAACAGTTTAAGCAACTGTGATTCAAAATGACTATAATGCKCCGCAGCACAAGTTTTTGTGAAGTGTACTTTTGACTTTCCTATCCAATTAGTTCTTGGCCTCAAGTTTGCTGACACATGTGCCAGAAGTAATTTGTCAAACATTAGAGAGTGTTTTTACTAGTTAAAATAACATAACTGCTTTGGAAAACAGAGCTTCATGCAAGGGGTTGTGCTGAAGATAGACTTGAGTCTTGGAATTTGGTTGAAAAATCAGATGAACTTAGTGTGCTAAATTTCTGGACTCAACTCACAACTTTGCTCTGAGCTGTCTGCCAGAAGAAGGGCACTGCAGGGCTTTAGTTGTTGATTGACATTTAATTTGCTTCTGCTCTGCGCTGGCCAGGGTCGGACATGCGTGGGGTCTGATGGAGGCACATATGTACCATTGGGTACTGTGCTCATGGGGCCACGGCAGCTCCCTCATCCTCTCTGACACCTGTCTGCACAGCGCGGAGCTGCCAAAACTGCTCCAGTCCCTGCTTCTTACCGGTAGCGAGAGGATGCTTGGGAGAGAGACCTTGGTTTTGCACTTCATGGCTGTTTGCTGATGGACGTTGCCAGCTGTGTTTCTGCTACTGTCTTTCCTAGGGCTGCACAGRTTGCCTTAACCATGGGGCCCACTGGGCTTTCTGCCTTTCCTCTAGAGTGCAGGAGGGATGATTTTCTTGTATTTGCTTTTACAAGAGCTTAAAATACTTCTCTGCCCCAGATTAAACTGAGACGGAGGCTTTAGGGAGGGATTGCTGAGAAACCCAGGTCTCGGGGCCACGTGTTTGAGGGCGTGTGGCAGCCCATGCCCTGGGCTGGGAGGGGAAGGGCTCTACTTCTTCCTGAGGAGGATCCAGATCTCTAAAGAGAAGAAACCGAGAAACTGAGAGAGTCAAGCGAAGGCGATAGCCCRTGGCTGCCAAGCGCAGGACCTTGTTACAGATAACACGTTGGCAAGGAAGATAAAWGCTGTCTTTGTCAAAACTGGCAAGTCCGTTTTTAAGGAATGGGCATTTCTGAACAAATTCATAAATCTCTTTGCTACTTCTCCTCTGCTTTTCCAGTCTTCAGCTGTGCCCAAGAAGTTGTGAAAAGGAATTACTGTACATTACCTATATATACTTCTGTATGAAAATCTACATGGTCTGGAAAGAAAATGAGTATATGTATGCAAACTGGTTTTATTCGTCTGGATCTATCCCTTTCTAGTAGAGCAACGTGGGGGATATGTTGTAACTAAACATTGTACAGCACGGCTACTTGAGATGTAAACCACAGTGAGGTGAGTGTGAAGGWCCTTCCTCAAGAGACATAGGAATGAATGCAACTGGTTATGGTGTCAGTAGCATCCAGCAATTAGGTTTGTCCAYTCAGTCTTATTTTAATTTTGTCCTGCTTGCAAAAGTCTTCATAGTAGTAAGTGACTTTTGGTGGTGTTTCCCTATCTGTAAGGCTTTCCTTTCATTATTGAGAAAGGTGCATTCCCAAGGCTGAGTTTTGAAACTTCTGTAGACTGACTTTGCATGAAGATGGAAGGAGGAGGAGCTGGGTCTTCAACAGTGTAACGCAAAACCAAAACTATGCTGGGCCCAGGATGTGATGCACTAAATATGACTGACTGATATGAATAAAGATTTTAAGATTCTCTGCTAGTGGTGAAGCAGAATTAAAAGCATCACTAAAATGCCTTAATAGCTAAACCTTCAAGTAAGCATCCGTAATCTAACCTGCGAAATGGTGTGCAAGTAAATGCTCAGGCATATGCAGCATWTTATCAACCTGCTGTGTCAAAACAYCTCCATCTCTGACGTGATTAAGCAGGTCGGTGAATTCACCAGGGTGCAAGAGCTGAGACTTGTCCAGCTTCATTAACTTGAGCAAAACGTTCAGAAAGAGAGAGAAAGCGTGTTTTGTGTGTGTGGCAGTGCTGGAAATCATACGAGATGACCAGTCTCTGTACAAGTGTGCAGTAGGGCCAGGTGAATGGTAAACTGCAAAGCGTCTTGTGAAACAGCTGCAGAAATGGGGAAGGTTGGTGTCATGCTAGTTCTGGGACRATGGGAGGACTCCTTAGATCTAGAGTCATAATCCAGTGAGTATGTTTATAAATCCTTCCTCTACATTGCCTTTTTATTGCTCTTCTTCATAAGGGAAGAGTAAAATAAAGGGGGAAAAGTATAAAGCTGCAAGTGTGAGCAGCAGATTGCATGGTTTCAGAAGTATGTTCCTGTGTTACCACCGTAAGGATTGGCTCCTGGGTGGCAACTGTTGCGCTGTGGAAAATCTGTGTTCCTGTTTACTTCAAATTGAGCGGGGATGGAGGTTTTCCCAAAATCTTGAGCTAAAATCCGGGCACAGGATAGAACTCAGTTATATCCTGGGACTGTTGGCAGGGAAGGTGGCAGGGCAAGTGGCTGGCGCCTTGTGGGGCTACAACCAGCCTTGAAGCAGCCCCGCTGCACCTGTGACTCCCAGCCTGGATCRGCAACAGCGCTAGTATGGAGCTTTGGGGTAAACATCTGTCTGTAGACACAGCCCCTGGGGCTGTGGGAAGAAGAAACCCCTCTCTCCTGGTTAATAGCAGCCCACGTGCTATTTGATGATGCTGTGATTAGTCCTAGTCTAGACCACTGGCTAGATACTGTTACGTGAAATAGCATCTAGTTTTGCATACGTATCTATATATCCTCTGCGTATCTGAGGGTGTGGATTAGCACCCACTAGATACACAGAGCATGGAAGAAGAAGAAGACTGTCCCGCCTGCAGGTACACACAATGCAAGGGTGTTTTATCATGCATTTCGGAGTTCCTTCAGCCTGGCTGTGCTGTATTGAAGCAATTGATATTTATATACCGAAAAAATGAAGCGTCAGCTCAATGCATCAGCAAACACAAACTTTTCTTTCTCTCTTTTTGCAAATGTGTGTGTCGGAATTAAAGAGGTAACAATCGGCGCCATAAAGTGCATCGTACCAAGTATTACCCTGGGTGGTTGGCGTTATCAGGGCCAAAATTCTTTCACGGCCACAGAAATTTGGTTAGCAAAGACTGAGCAGCAGCAGCCCTCCCAAGGTGTTAATTGGTCCCTTATCAATCCAGTGCAGYGGTTGATCCTGTCATTGATGCTTCATGTTTCAGTCCGAAAACGAAGTGTGTCAAGATACGGGAAAATCCAGATAAAGAAGTAAAAGCCACTCTAAACATTTTTTTTGGAGCATGCAGTAAAACCCATTTATGAATCAATAAAACTATGACTTGGTGTTATGATGTTTTTCATCTTTATAACTGTGCTTTAGAAGCCAATGAGCTGATCCAACAGGCACCAAAACTGGTGTAAAAGCTCCCGTTGATTCTCAAATGGACTTTGGACCAAATCCAGGTAGCAGTTTTGAATTCCTACAGAGAGGATCCTGATCCAAAATAGAAATGAGTATTCAGAAATTCGGTTCCAGTGAAAACCTACACCAACAGATGTTTATTCCCAGTTTGGTCCAGTGCTTGTAATACTGCAGAAGGAGAATGCTTTTTTTGTTTTTTTCACTTTTCTTTTTTGTTTCTTTAGACCTTTTTTTTAAATGTTCCTGTGGTGTGTCACATCTAGTAGGACTAGAATAGTGACACTTAGGCTGCGCCTAGACTTGCGTCTGACGGTATTGCATGCTGCTCAGGGCTGCTCCTTGTCTTGTCATTCCCGTTTTATTAATATGGGYGAGTTTTCCCCATCGCCATTATCCGTGCACCAGTATCACTGGGCGTATCGCGGGGCTTTAAGTGAAAAAAGGAAGATGTTTTGCAAATAGAAGGGAGCGCAGCAGTGAAATCAAATGCACAGTCTTGAATTTCACAGGTAGCAGCAGCGTTCGTGCAACGTTTGCCTGGAGCAATGTTGCTGATGCAGTCCAAATTGTTGATTCCAGTCTCTTAGTTAATGCATTTTGAATCACGGCTGTTTTTATTTCTGCTTGAAAAGCTTAAAAGACGTGATCCTAACCATGGACTAAGTGCGGTGCCAAGTGCACAAGCTTCAGCTGGCGGCTCTGGTTAGAAAGCGAGGCACAAAATGAGYGTTTCAAACTGCAAAAATGTAAGGAATGAAGAAATAAACCATTTAAGCCCGATTTAATTCTGCTGCAGGGTACAGCTCGGTGCTGTAAGTTCWGTGATGAAGTACATTCTTAGGCCTTTTATAAACTTCTAGAAAATAGGCCTGTGAGCAGCCAATACCTTGTTTATAAACAACTTTTGATGCAATAGCTTCAAGTAACATTTTTCTAGAAATAAGAGAGAAGCTCTGCTCGATCTTTCCTTCCTTATGCCATTACCAAGCATTCCTATAACTATTTACTTCTAAGTTCAAAAAATGCAGGAAGTATATGGTTTTTATGAGAGACCATAAAATCTATTGCTAGYAACTTCAACAGCAAAATTCTTCTCCAACTTTCTGTCCCTGCTTTAGGAGTGGTTAAAACTTCATTGGCACAGGCAGAGGCGATACGGCAGCGGGGACGGATGTGAGACTAAAAAGATCAAAGGACTAGGTTGCAAGGTCTGGGAGGCAGAAACAAGGTTTTACGCTGTGTTTCCTCAAGACTTGGCAGGGGAAGGGCCTACTCTGCACTGCAGCCTCTAGGCACTACACAGACGGGTGTACGTGTAGAAGGTAATAGTAGCGTAGACTTCCTCCACTGTAACAGCAGCATTGCTCAGTCCCCAAGAACACGTATCTTCCTGCAGCCCTCATTTGGCAGAGCCAGGTGTGCAGGCAGGCAGTACTAGATCTCAACTCTCTCTTAAAATCAAGAATATTTAATTATTTCGGGGTCTGAGAAAGGRAAAAAACACAATGGAAGGAGAAGCCGAGCAACTGCTGAACCTTTCTGCCTTTTCTGCTGAGAGCATGAAGGGATGTCCTAGCGGGAAGGACTCGTCTGAAACTGTGCCTGCGCGCGTCGGGATTGCAMGGAAATCCGACAACGCGGAGTTCGCAAGAGGCTGCGGTGACAGCTCTGCGCCTGGGAACAAACTGGAATCACCGCGGCAGTAAAGCTCGATTGCTGCGCTGACGCTTGATTGGATTTGCCACTGTGGGGTCCTTCTGGAGGCAAAACAGTTGAAAACACGCAGCTACAAAGCAGGAAAGCACATTAAGCGAAGCCATAATATGTTCCGATGCAGATTCAGTGCTAGTGTTTGAAAGTGAATTAAAAAAATGCTCCAAGTCTGGGAATAAAATCTAAGCAATATCAGGCTAGAAAGAAAGGGTTTGGGGGCATCTCATCTCCAGCTGCCGTACGCAGCGGGAGGGCCCAGCTGCTGGCATTTTGCAGGGCTGGGAGCTGCATGGCCATGAGTTTCTGCGCGGTTTCGCTGTGTTTTGTACTCTCCGTGTCTTCTCTGGGAGGAGCGAGTGCCAGCACGCTCATTCCTGGCCTTCATTTGGCTGCAAGGAGTTTTGTTTGCTTGCTAAATTAGGGCTTCTCAGYAGACCTCTGTGTTTTGTACGAGAACCGCTGTGTAAAATGCGTTTGAAAGTCCCTCCCTTGCTCCTGTCCTCGCCAGAGAAAAGCTGTGATTTGCTCCTGGGTTGTCAAATCCGTGACTGCAGTGCAGAAGCCCAGGAGCGGCTTTCAGGTGCTGATGCRATGTTTTATAACCCTGTAGCCTGATATGAACCCTGGTTTTGTGCTAGGGCTGAATTCAGAGCCAAACTCTGCAAGAAAGTTGGGATTTGAGCCACCTCTCTTTCCTCCGCGTTTTCCGTTGCTCGGTTTAGCTCTGAATCTCCTGCCAGAGAGTTGACTTGACCAATTTGATTAGAAGGAGCTTAAATGCAAAAGTCAGCACTCAGGCTGTGAGACCCACTTCCAGAGGCTGGAATTAGGTGACCCAGACCTGAGGATTTAGGTAAATCCAGGTTTTCCTCTTTTTCTGCCGCAATCTGGAAAGAATTACAGCAGAATGGCTGCTAGTTTGGATTGAGAATGATTTTTTGAAGGGGAAAAAGCTTCTTCTTTTTCTTGCAGAACAGAGAATACTTTTATTTTCCATGCRGAAAAATAAAATCGTTCAATGAATCCAGAAATCACATTTTTTTTTACTGAGAATGCATCTCTGTTGCAGCCCACCCAGAAGACCTTCTGGGGAGGCTAGCGAGGTAGAAGACCGCTATTGATTCTCACAAAATTGATATTTTCTGGGATCCTTTTCTTCCCCAAACAAGAAATAGAAAAGAAAAATCTTTGGCATTGATTTGGGGCTGGATGTGCTTCAAAAACCCGTCTTTGCTGTTTTCCCTGGATAGGRAGTTCCACTTTCTTGTCTGTCCTAGGCAATGACATTTTCCTCAGCTTTCAGGTTTGTTGGAAGACAAATGCGCTGAAGGCTCTGAAGTGCTCGGAGATCACAGCAGCAAGGTCTTGGGAAGCTCGGAAAAGCTGACTCCTACTTTACATGGCAGTACGAGATAGTAGCCAGGCTCTAGATGCTAGAAGAGAAAATGCAGCTAAGTTGTCGATAAATGCCTGCACCGGAACAAACGTTCACATTTTCAGCTCGTATAATTACAGTAGCAAGTTTTTCGAGTGTCATTCATTCGTTCAAGTACACGAACCTCACTTAATTTTTGGCATATATGATCATCGCTTCAAATCAGACAGCAATTAGCCTTCCAAAATAGCTTTAGTCTTACGTCTCGCTAATAATAAACAGTATCACGCTCGATGCATGTGAGAACACTGTAATRTAAAGCCGCTTTGGGCCAATCCCCTTCACGTCCAGTACAAAATCTTGCAATTTGACTGATGTTCATTTACGTGCTTTGGGGAGTATTCTTCCTGCAGCACTGGCCCTGGCTGCCCTCGCCTTTTGGCCCTGGAGATGAGCAGACCACGGGCGATTTTTTCTCCCTGCGATAGTGTGTCCACGAGCCGCGTGCGTGGGGGGAGCCGTGCGAAGAAGCGGCGCCGTCGAGCGCGAGGGGCTTCCTCCGCTGCGACCAGAGTGAAGGAGCGAACCTTAAATCCTTGATTTGATCTTTTATTGCCGTCCTTGTCAGCCGCCCCTGAATTAAGAGTTGCTCCAGACAATTTAGGGCCATAGTAATGCCCTGAAACCGTTGCGGTCAGAGCTGCTAACGAGCTACGGAGCTGGTTTGTATTTGAACAGGAACTATGCTGACATAGAAAAACTTAATTTTAATTCTGAAGTCCAGATCCTCAGCCCTGAAGACCCAGATACTGGAAAACCTGACTTATAAACTCAATTATCTGTTAAACAAAAATCACGCCCTGTTCAGATGATGGCTGAGTGCTGCTTCACTCAGCCATCAAATATAAAATCAAATATAGCATTAAATTATTACAATCCATATGTTATAAAGACAATGCAGTATTTAGAATTGTCTTTGCATCTGAAGCATTTTGAGGTTAAATATAAAACTCAGTAAAAATGTTTTTATGTTTTCTTGACATTTTTGCTTAAATTGTTTCTTACAGTATGTGGCTCTTTTTTTGTTCTTAAATCTCTGCAGTAAGGAAGGAATTTGTTCTGCTTCTCCACAGAGGGATCTTTATTGTGTTTTTCCCCCATGGCACTTGTTTACGTGGCAGAAAGAACAACAGTGAGTGAGGGAGAAAGAGAAATTACCTTCCTTCGGAGATTGATTGAAACAGYGACGGCATTTTTTACCTGAAGCGTATATTTTTGTCGAATGTTTACTAGCAGCAAGAGCCGTTTTGCAGCGGTCCCCGGAGATCTGGGCACTGACAGTGGCGGCGCTTTTCTTGGTGGTGTCTTTGTATCTACTAGGAGAGCAGGAAAAAAAGCGATAGGGTGGCCGAGCGGGACGGTGGAGCCGTCGCTGGGTCCTCRGTCCCCTGCGTTGCTGTGTCACCCATTTTTTTCCCCTCAAGTTGCTTTCTCTGTGAGCGGTGCCAGGGGGCTCGTGAGCTAGGATGGGCACCAAGAGTCAATTTTCCAAAAAAGTGAAAGGGGAGGGTGGGAGGGAAGGTAGCAATTTGCTGATCGCTCCCATTGCTGTGATTTACGGATTCTCGTTCAGATGGTTTTTCAGTCCCAGGGCAGTTTAGAGATGCAATATGTAGGATTTGAGGGCGAGAGGATTGGCAAGCATTTCYGCACGAGGCTTTTGCAGTGCCTCCGTCCGCCTGTGCGCCTTCGAAGCAGGCCCGGGCTGCACGGCGCTGCCGCTGCCTCCTCCGCAGTTAARCAGCGTATTGCAGCTGACGGGGACTGTATTTTGGTGTAATGCACTGCTTGTTTGGTCACAGAGTTACCAGCTGATTAAGTGGATTTTAAAAGTTTATTTTAATATTTGCTGATTAATTAAAAATGATGTTTAACACTTCTCAGCAGACACGAACGCTGAATTATTCAAGCTTTCAGTTTGCTTTCTGAAACAGCTAGTCCTCAGGCATAAATAATGTATTTAAAGTATTGATTAATTCCCAGTCATTCTGCATTTTGTGTGGCATCCCACAGTGTGCAAAAAGGGAAAAAAAAACCCAGCAGTGGGCGTCTGGTGAGGCTCTGCAGTGCACAGGTAACTTCTCGTAGCGTGTAAATGTCAGCATGATCCTGGTTTTCACTGCCTGTGCTGTCTAATGGGCAAAAGGCAGTGGATTTGTATCCTCTGCCAAGCAAACCCAGCAGGCTTTCTACCTCAGACTTCGCATTCGTGCAGGAGTGGCCAGCGGCAAGACGGCGTGCTGTAATTCCTTCAGCCGGCTTGAAAAGGGCAGCATCTCTCATCGCAGTGACAGCTTCGGCGAGAGAGCGCTGAAGATGCSCATTAAAAAGTGCAGACCGCTGGTGAGCTCCCCTGGCTGCCGTAACACCTCGTGGCCACGGCCCCGGTGCGCTGGAGCAGGCCTAACCGCTCTCTGAAGTAGCAGAAAGAAAAAGAGCGTCGTAGCAGGCAAGTACTTTTCTTTAACYGGAGCTCCAAGGTATGTAAGGGAAGAGGAGAAGTGCCATTTCCAGATGCTCCATGGTTCTGCTTGGAAACATTTTGGATGGGAAACACCTTGAACGGAAAACACCACATTTTTCCTTGAGAAATGATCAGCAGCCTTTCCCTAAGGAGCATATGTCGAATGATATTTYTCTGTGTGGCCAGAGATGTGGTTTAAGGCGTCTGCTTTGTGCCTTTTTCTCAGCTGAGCTCACGGAGGACCGATCTGATGCCGAGGGGAGGCTGGAGCACAGGCAGGCTGAAAGTTTTCCACAAAGATCTTGGCAGCCTTCCCGCTTCCGGGCTTCTGGGGTACTCTCCGCAAGAAGTTTGCTTAATACTGAAAAACTTGAATAGAGTAGTTTTGGGGGAAAAAAATCTAACCAATGCTGTGGAGGACGCGCACTGTGCTTTGTATTTTACCAGAGCAATTAAATCCAAGCCGGTCATCAGCCGTCCAAGTTTCCTCTGAACTGTGTGGATTTCTGTACTGTAATTGTGAAGGCAGATGAAGTCCAAGCCAACCCTAAAGCTGCTGAGCCTGGACTTCATACCACATGTGCGTGCCCGCACACATGTCCAGGTCTGTACGCACGCCTGTGTTTTGCACTGGCTTGGAAGAAATGACTTGGGAAGGAGCAGGGTCCAGACTAATTCTGCATCGGGCCGCGGGGCTCATCGAGAGTGGGGCTGGGTGTTTTGTAGGAGCAAGTAATGGTCAAGGGCTGTTGAAATCCCGCTGCTAGGAAAGTATACGTGGTGGCACTGAAAAAAAAAGGGCAAACGGGAGAGGAGACGTGCGTCTGGGAAGGAACATGAGAGAGAAGTCCAACCTGTTAAGACTGGACTGTAAGTCCAGCCTTGCAAATCCGGGGAGCTGACAGAGTGGACGGGTACAGGCTTGATTCTGGCACAGAAGTCGCTGTTAATCATGTTTACTGTAGTAAATGACCATCTAGTGCGCCGGGGCAGGTTTGCCCCTGAGGCACRTGGTTGCCCTTTGCGCATGCGTTGCAGCTGACGCTGCTGTGACGTGGATGTGTCCTGCATATTTTAGGCTGCTGAGTTTACTAACTGCAAGATTAATTGCTATATACTAACTTGAAGTGTTTCGATCTTGCTGACATCTTCATTTGGACAGGAAAAATGTCATGCATAAAAATTGTATATCGACATTTATTTCACAAGGGTAGTTATCTAGCTATCGGTAGCCTGCAGAGTGAAGGCTTGTCAAAAATAATCACTTCCACTTCTCGTTTTGGTGAAGTTAAATAGTCTGAAGGGGGCAAAACCTGCTCACACTCTTTAATCCTCTCATTACTGCAGTGTGAAAAGTAAGCATATAAAAATRGGGAAACTGAAAATAAATCAATATCATAATATATTAGAAAACTGAAAAATGGTTTCTGGAGCAGATRAGATAGTCTTCAGATAAAACATCGCTTGTTAGCATCAGATTTTATTTGCATCGTGTGGTTCTTTAGAGTGATGTCTATTTAAATCTGAAGAACTTTTCTCTATAAAACCTCTTTTTTTTTTTTTTTAACCACTGTATAAACATCTTTTTCTCAAAAAAAGACCCTCGTATGACCTGGAAGTATGGCCTGGYCAAAATACTGCGAAATGCATCTATTTCTCCAGTCTGTTGGGACAATCTAAAATTCAGCRTAATCAGAAAATCTAAAGCAGTGATGGAAGATATTTGACCTTTCTTGATGTTGATTTTTTCCAAGATCTTGACGCACAGACCACGTGGTGGCCGTGGTACCTTTCYCGTGTAAGAACGCAGTTAATAACAAATCGTGGCTTTTGCCCGAGCTTGGCACTCCTTCCTAGCTCTCACGTGCGCTACCTGTTGGTGTTGTTTCACCTCGTAGGGGCGCGCTCAGGGCTGTGGTTACGAGTGCCACACCGAACAGGAAAGTAGCTGACATACAAATTGTACATAAATCATTTTCTACAGTGATGGAAGCATAATAATTTAAACTAGGCGAGGAGAAAAATAAAGCACTTAAAAGTAATTATTACAGTGCACACTCARGCCACCTCATGTCCCACGAAAAAAATTAAATACCATTATAGCACACTAATCGTGCTCAGCAGCTGGTGAATATGGACCTTCCCTAGGCTTTTGTAATTAGCAAGTAAGTTTTCTGATGAATGCTCTGGCTGGGAGCRAAAGCCCCGGAGCCCGTGGTGAGTGGTGGAAGGGCTTCAGCTAGCTCTGGAAAGTTGGTAAATGGGATCCATTTCTCCATCTTCTCTTGAACATGTCATGAGGAATAGGAACTTCAGAGATACTATTTTTGGTGGTTAGATAATAATAACCCTCTTGGCRGAGATGATCTCTCTATAAAAGAGATTATAGAGCGAATCTGGCTATAATCCCTTTTGTATTAAAACCACAGGATTGATATTTAGCTCGTGATGATAGAGGTGAACCCCAAGTGCCTGGGGAAATATGTGAAGCTTCTGGGTCATTCATTTGGCTTACTCAGAGTTTCGAGCTTTGGAAGAGATCCCTGAAATTGCAGGGCATGGAAAAATATCCAAAGGTGCTATTGAACTGTGGTTTTTCGACACGAGCCTGACTTCCCAGTCTGCGTTTCGGAGGCRTTTTCCGTAGAGCTGCAGGCTCTCTGCTGGCAGCCGCAGGAGGGTCCGGCAGCCCCCAGGGCGCCGTCTCTCAGCCGGCGCCGTGTCGGAGCCGGCGACCGCTTTCTCCGCCCCGGCAGGTGGGGGGATGTAAACAGGAGGCGTTGCTGTAAGCGCCGGAGCCGCCGTGAGTTATGCCCTAGGAGAAACGCTAGCCAAAGAGCTGCGGATGGCAGGACGGCAGCGGGGCTCTTCGCGTCTCCTTGCCTGCTYCTTGGCGGCAGATTTGTTTTTGAAATTTCCCTCTTTGTTGGTATTTGCCARCTCAATCCAGATTTCACCTTTTCTGCCAGAAAGCCCAGATTTTGTCACTGAAAGTAGCAATTCGCAGCTAGTGGATTAAATCAAAACTTCTGTGCTTTTTGCTYGGCCTGTAGCTCCCGGGGTTGCGTGAGCGGGCAACTCTCCTCTCTAAACTGCATCTCCGGGTACGCAGTGTTTGGTCCCTTTTCAAAGAAAAGCTGTGTTAAAACTAGAAGCTTCTTTGCTTCTTCAGTAGCTTGTGCAAGCGTAATGCACTTCAGCTAGACAGCCAAAACTGCCTGCGCACAATGTAAGAACAGCGTGGGCCCCGATCCGGCGGGGACTGCCACGGGCTTTCCRTAGCGGATACCTGCCTTCCACGCCTGGCTTTAGGAACATGTCAGAAGTACTTTTGCCAACCAGCTAAAACATTAATGTTTTCCTCTTGGGTAGGGTTAAGACAAATTGCAGTGCCTTTGCAGCAGGCAAAGTACGATCTGTAAAAGGGTTGGCACAAATACCAGAGCCCTTGGGCCTGCGCTGCGGCCCCCGAGGGGAGGGCTCCCCGCGAGAACGTCTCAGCGTGTYACTCTCCTCGTCGATCAAAGAGGGGGGAAGAAATAAAATCCCCCTTTAAAGTACCCCTCTGTCCAGGTGGTAAGTGTTCGACGAGACTAGGTTTCAGGCTCTTCGTCGTCGCATTGGAAGCGCTCGGCGGCCCGGGAGCGTTGCCAGCTGCTCCGCTGCAGGAGCCTCGAACTGGCGGGGAGAAGACGACTCTTCTTTTTGTATTCGATGAAATCCTTGGCACCCTGTCACAGTGTGACATACGCTGCAAGAAGATTTTTGCTGGCATTCAAATGCCTTGTCAGGTGTAACTGACACTTTATTTTTTAGGATGATTTTTGAGTAGAGAGGCTCTCGAGTAGCAGTTATTCCTTGGTCCACRTGCACCTCGGTTTGGGCTATCTGTATTTCGTTTTTTCTTCTTGAATTAGAAACATCCTGGAAATCCACTCGTAACCACAAGAATGGGTGTACCGCTTAGGCAGCGTGGTCTTTAAAAATGACCTGTGGTTTGAGGCAGAAAAGGGCAACCTGGCGCCTGCCGGTCACGCTGCAGAATCTCCCCCTGCATCATCGGCAGGGAGGGACGGTGCTGGAAGATCTTGGCGCCCGCTCTGCCCAGGCTTCCTCGGGTGCTGCGCAGGCTGCAGAGATGCGGGGAGGACAAGCGCCTCGCTCGCCGGCTGGAGGGCTGTGGAGTTAAAGGGGCGCGTGACGCGTTCGTTGCTCGGCCTGGCTCACGGGCGYGGGTTCGTCCGCGGCGCCCGGCCTCGCGCCCCGGCGGCCGAAGGGGCGTTCCTGCCAGAAGCTCTCCGAGCGGTGCCCCTTTGCAGAGCGCGAGGCGAGAACCGCGCGGAGGTAGATGCTGGCAGGGTTTAACCTTCCTCACGTGCCGAGGCAGGTCAGTACCTGCAGCCTTTTAAGGCTTTGAAAACCTCGCGTGGATTAAACAGAAGCGAAAACTTAGAGGAATATTTGCAGGGGAATTAGTTTAACTCTAGTGACGTACTGTGTGTGTATGTGCACGATACAGAAAACATAGCAGTAGAGGAGACAGATAACGCTTCATTATGAAATTGATTTTATTTCGTAAGGTACTTTACAGTGGTATCCGCTTCCAAATTTCAGGTTATGTTTTCCTGTTGTTTTACTAAAAAAATTTAACCGATGCTGTTGGAAAATGCAGTCTGTTTACCTGGACGTGTGTTTGAATGTAGCAATGAACAGCAACCTGCAGCATCCCTGCGCCTTGGATCCACGCAAAGCATAGAGCAGCTCTGTGCCTTGGAAGAGCTAAACCTGAGGTAGTCAGTCATCTCCTTAAACTTCTGTTTTATTTCAAACATCTGAATTCTTTTTTTAATAAACATTCTGTAAATGGCAGTAGGTGGGAAGAATTTCTAATCTTCTGGTTTTAATGTTTGCCCTACATGCATTTTCATTGCTAAAAACCACAGTTTTGATCAGTATTCCTTCCATGTCCGCTGTCCTGGAATAAAATAATTCACTTYAGGACAGTTTAGGACAGTTTTAAACAGGGAGACAATGTGTTGAACTTTCAATAATATATAGGGCTGTTCTGATCTGCATTTTTAATCTAGCTCTAATTGGAACCAGTCCATTGCAATTAAAATCTGACTTAATTTGGCATGGTCTTATCCTTTAGGACAGTTTTCTTTAGAAAATTGTATACTAATGGCTTTTTAAACCTATTGCATCGTGCTGCCTATGTGGATACAAATATATTAGCAGAGAAGCGTCTGGTTTCTTACTTGGCTGGCCATTTCAGTTGCTGTCTTTTTCACAGTAAAGGTTGCCTTAGTCTTAAGTGTGATTGTTTTTTTTTTTAGTTGTATTTTTTAGTAGTTGAAACGGTTATTTTTTTTCAAAAATTAATTGTAGAGATGTCTATGTATTTGTTTGTTTACTTGTTTGTTTTCTGCCATTTATTACCACCAAAATGGCAGTTTAATTATTCATAAAAGACCAATACAACACTCTAATGAAACTTCGAAGGGGTATTAACATCTTATTATGCTGGTGGAATGTGTTAAAGATTTTCAGAGCTCAGTTATATATTTGAAAAAGATTATCCCTTCTAACTTCTCATTGTTCAGGGCTCTCAAGAGCTTCCAAAGTTCTGCAGTTGAACAATTTCTCCAACCTACAATATGGAATGGTTTTATTGAACCATTAAGTTCTCTCTCTTTTTTCCCCTCTTTCCTCCAAATCAGAAATTGCTTGATTTGGAGTCTTGTTTGCTTAATATGAGGCTGCTGTGAACTTCCCATGTTTCAGCAGATGTGTCCTACAAACCAGTCCTCATCATCATTGGTGCAGTGTTGGTCCAGATCTTCTTTGGCCATTCAAAGCTGGAGCCAGTCAACATGTATTCTAAAAAAAACCTGAAAATAACTGAGTTTTCCATGCCAGCACAAGTGAAATTTTGAGGCCAGCTGGTGATCCCTGAAAATTTGGTGAAGCAGGCTGTGCAGCCACTTTAACATAATATACACCAAAGCCACCTCATGCCAGCAAGGATCCAAACCCCATTCCTCTGCTCTGCAGTAAAATCTTTCCACTTACAGGAGGGTGGAAACAGTGATGATTTAGAAAGCTGCAGCGGTGGCCAAGGGTTGACTTCCCTGGGCCATACTGTTTATTCCCACTGTCACAAGTCAAACGTGAATCAGACTTCAGCTCCACGTTGGTGGAGTCTTCTCCATATCCAGTCATMCTTCTTGCTAATGGTGCAATTAAAACATGAATACTCATCAGTTAAATTGTTGGGAAAGTCATTACAGGTTTTTAGCAAGAGACTGGGATGAAGCAGCGTATGTTGCTGGCCTTATGAACAAGAAAAGATCCTGATCTTATTTGCCSCTGGTTTTCGATGAGGGTCCGAACTGAATTGCAATCTCTATGTTGGAAAGAGGAAAGAACGCTTTACATCTTGCTTCAGCCTTGTTTTTCCTTCTGCTCTGCTTATSAGGGGGGTCCAGGTCATGGACAAGCTGTATCAGTGCCTTTTCCTCTGATCTAAGCTCCAGAAAGCAATGTAGCCTAGCTGGCCACAGCGTTTTCTCACGGACTCACGCTGGTTTTAAGCCTGCTTATTCACTGAATCTACAGTAAATCTGTGCAGACATTTTGCAGTGTGAACAGATATATTCTGCATCTTACAAAATCTGTTCCTGTTCTCAGTTCACATTGACTGTAGTCAGACATTAGGAGCAAAAGTAATATTTTAGAAATCAGTTAGTACACCTGAGGTGTAATTTTCACTGTCTATTGAGAATCTCTCCTGCCCTGACCGCATGCAGTGGGGACGGATACAGTTCTTGCTTATGTTCAGTGTGAAAAACTTACGTGAATTAGAACAGATTTTTGGGCAATATGGAAATTTATAGCAATTTATAGCAATTTATGCTCCAGGCACGAGGTACCAGAACCTGAGGACACAAGTGTTTCTAGACAAGGCGGAGGGCTGGGAGCAGAGGCTAAGGATTTTACTTGCGTTTCCTA
The DNA here is from genome assembly GCF_003343005.1 of Rhea americana. Classification (NCBI taxonomy): domain Eukaryota; kingdom Metazoa; phylum Chordata; class Aves; order Rheiformes; family Rheidae; genus Rhea; species Rhea americana. The sequence goes on along the minus strand of NW_028185961.1, from coordinate 1,146,738 downwards.
GTTGAGGTGCATTCTTGTGTCCCTTGTTTGGTTAGAGGAGGGTAGCCTTGTGAAGGCTTGCTATTAAGTTATGGATGTCTGTCATAGCTGTGGAAAGGGATACTGTGACAGGAAAAAAGAGTTAACACGGAGACTAGAAATTCTGTAGGAATGAAGCACAGATTGAGTGACACAGATATGAAATGGGGGGGGTCAAGATAAGGATGGTACGATCCCAAAGGGACCAGTAGGACGTACATCTCTCCTCGGTATGATTCTCTTGCTCATGAATATCGGCCATGTGTATGGCATTTTGCTTTATCCTTCGCTCCCCCTCAGAAAGGCTTTTTGCGATGAGCCAGTTCCCCATCCTGCAGCTGAGCACAATGGAGATACACGCTGTGATAATACGCTGGCTCACTGTGGACTTTATGCGATAGTGCCACCGCTCTTCTTGCTCACAAGCAGTGGAATGGGAACAGAAATGCTGTTGAAAAGACAACTCAAAGCAAATAAGATAGGGACAGTCTGATATCTTAATTGCTTTCGCTAGCAGGAAAAAATATTTAAATGTTGTCATTTAAATGAGTCACAATGAGGAAAAACAGGACTAAACTGTTCTGCCACTGCTGTGGAGTACAAAGGCATGTTGGCAAAAGTCCTGAGCAACTGTAACATGGTCTGATAGGAGCTTGCACTTTGAACGAGGTCCTTTAAAGAGGGTACATATTTTAAGATGAAGTGCAATGGCTAGATAGTGCAAAATCCCAACCTCACTTCGTGCAACTGTGCAATTCAGAAACATCAAACTGTTACTCCTGAAATAAAAGTAAACAAATGGTAAAATCTCTGGGAATCTGATTTTGCAGATCAAAGGAAAAATTAATGGTCACGTTTTTTTCCCTCTGTGCTTGAGCCACTGCCCCTCATTATTTTCCMCATTTCCTCCCTATTTTGGCATAGCATTGCTCTTCAGCCTCTTCTTCTCACAGAAGTTACTTTCAGTCTCACGCGCGGAGTTCCAAGTGCAGCAGATCTCGATGTCAGACCGGCTGGCGGCCCGCTTGTTCTCGCCCTCCCGGTCTGGTAAGCTTTCTGGAGCTCACCTGGCCTCGGCAGACGACTCTGCTGCTCCCGTCAGCGGTAGCTGAAACATGTTTGTTGTCTCTTCAAGAACCAGCTGCTTTCATGTTCCAAAAGCAGTCAGGAGTCTGGTGTTTCTTCTTTCCATCTCTTTTTGGCTTGCTCTGTTTTGTGCCCTCAGTGTGCACTGAGCAAAGTATTGCTACCTGCTGTAGTACGTTAGCTGGTTGCTTCTTCTAGACATACGTGCCTTCCTTCATTACTTTGTGCCAAGTTTCCTCTCTCCTGACATCTGCCAAAGGTATCTTTCCCATAAGGATGACACATGGGGGTAATTTTCTTCCATCTGCTAAGACCCCCAGTGTAACAGTGACTCTCTGCTTTTCTTGGCAGTACTTTCGCTGTGGACTGATTTGGGGCTTTTACTATGCACAGCAGTATTTGATGGTATTCCAGAAAGGACTACTTGTTTGCCCCAATAAATATGCATGAGTTTGGGTAGACCGATAAAATCCTGGTGATAGTCAGCTAATTTTTTGGCATAGATGGATAGCAGTTTTTGTTCCAGCACRGCTCCAGGGTGCGCTGGACCGTACTCACGATAGTAGCTATGGAGAAGTTTATAGCATTGACAACCTTATCAGCTCACATGTAATGGTTATTCTCTCATTTTGTTTCTTGTGAACAACTGCTATCATGTGCTGCTTGACTCTATCTTTGTTTTTGTTCTGTTCCACAGTCAATGCAGAGAGTTACCATTTTTGCATATATTTTGCAGCAATTACTTTAAACGTATTGCTGCGACRACGTCAAACTTTGGCGGTTTGTCTGTTTTGGCTGCGCTTGCCCAAGGTGTTGATGTTCGATGTATGCAGCAGAACCCCAGAGCCGTGCAGCAAAGAGCAGGAAAGGCAGCACAGACGGGGCAAAGCCTCACAAGGGTGCTCACAGCATGGTTTGCACAAGTCACATGAAGCCAGGGCAGACTGAAACCATTAATTGCCTATCGGACAGTTGCATYTAACTGCACAGGGAGGAGGAAGAGAGCTGAGAGGCCTCCCCTTTATCTTTCCACTCCATTAGCATCAGTCATCATGGGATACACTTGCAGCATGTCACTCGGACCCACTGATGCTGGCGGCAGAAGCAAAAGGCACGTTACCCCTGGCAGCTGTTTCGTGGCAATTACGGCGCGTGGCTGCTCCTGCTCCCGGACAAAGCAGAGATAATTTACCCCGCTTCCAGTGAAGGTCTGAAATTTCCTCAAAATCAGCCTTTATAGCAAGTGCCACGCTATCAGCTGCTCCTTCATGCTCAGATGAAGCTGCTTGTGTATTCCCACCCGGTATTCTCACCCCATATTCCCACCGCCTTCCTGTTGGGCACATGGGGGCCACGGGAAAACTTGCAACACCTTCCTGTATGCTGAAAACACAAACTACTCAGTGGCAGACAGTTCCCCTTCTTCCCTCTTCCCCAGTACACTATTCTGGGATCTTGAATTTTAAGTGATAGGAAAAAACCCYGTTGCTTAGATTATTGTAAATACAGGGGAAAGAAACAGTGATACTTCTGCTCTGAGAGCAGTACCCAGTGGCTCCTAACTTGGCTTTCTTGGAGCCTTCCTAAGAAGAGGAAATGCAGAGCTGCAGGGCTGCTTGGAGATGCTGGTGAAAARCAACATATTCAGGCCTCCCTGGCCCTGTTGGTCCCTGCGCAGTGAACTGTCCCCCCACCATTTCCTAATTATCCAGTTTAGAAACTCTGCGATCAGATCATGGCAGGGAAAGGCCAGGCGAACCTGGGAGACAAGGGGCAGACGCCAGCGTAGTGGTGATGTGGGATAGGAGATGTGCTGGCCCCCGGTTTCTTTAATTCCGTTAGGAAATGTATTTTCTATTTACATCAAAAATAAGAATCCATTTTCTAAAATATTTTCAGTGCATTTTTAAGTATTGAGTAATTCCCACGGCAAGAAAGAAGGACAAATATCTGCATAAAAAATGTATGCACACATGCACACATCTCTAATATAATGGTAAGTACATTTCCTCATAATGTGCGCTTGCACATGTTGCATCATCTGTAGCATTTTCCTTGTAGAAGTGGTAGTGAGAAACTGAAATGATAACCTTTTTCTTTTTTACTTTGGGATTTTACATCTTATAAGCTCATTCTTCTTGGAGAAAAATTGCTAAAGGACTGGCATGCAGAACCTTTGGTTACATGAATAATTAATAGTAAAGGTTGAAAGTGTAGAAGATACACATTAAAATGACAATTGACAAAARTGTTCTTCATTGGGTTATGCAGAGGTTGCAACCTTGAGGAGCTCAAAAATAAATGCTATTTTGCTGTCTGTAAGTAAATGGGAAGAATATGCCCTTTTTTGCCCTGCAGGGATAGTGTGACTAACAAAGCCATTCAGAATCACTGAGCATTTAAAACATTTTTACAAAAGGGAGTTACAGCACTATCATCCTTCCTTCCAGGAACTAATAAAACAGGCTGCATGTTAAACCCTAACGCATCTCCTGAGCTCTCAGGAGAAGAACAAAACCAAGCTGCTGTCAGGATTATAAAGGCTCATCGGCTGTTATGTGCTGGATAACTCAGGCTCCTGCTGACCTCACTTACACCGAAGGGCAATATTTTTTGCAAGGCCGAACTACTTCTAAACACTTTCTCCACTGAATTAAATACACACACGATTTCCCGGGCCAGCTTCCTACAGAAATACTTTATTACAGATATTTAATTTCTCGGTGGAAAACCCTGTGCTGCAGTCTCAGCACTGCACAACATCTTCATGTTACAAAGTGGTAATTCTGTACTGTGAGGCTCTGTGCCAAACCTTTGCTCAAGTCTSTCTACTGGATGGTGTTTTTCCTTCAAACCACACAGCCTAAATCAGTGACCTTTTCTAGTAACACTGCCCTTCCGAGGATTGAGACTGAATTGTCGTTTTTGGCATGTAAAGCTGGAARAATGATCATTTGTCCCACTATAAAACATTGACAATATAGCAAAAGCTTTACAGACATCACAAGGGATCATGTCGGGTTCATGGCAAGAACTGCGTTGATGCTTTGTGGCCTTTCTGAGAAGTTCAAATAATGAAATCCCTTAAACTGTTTTTATCTTCTTTCACCTGAATAAACTAGGGCATAAACGCTGTCTCCTGGCCCTAACATTTCATTTTCCTTCAGCTCCATTAGTTTTCTCAGACACCCTGAAGACAGCTCATGCCTCCTGTCCTCCCTGGATCTCGGTACACRATCTCCACCGTCCAAATGCATCTGCCTCTCACCTCCCTTTCGACCTTCCTTGTGTCCCTCTTGGCCTTCTACCTCCTGCTGCCACTAGCTGTTTGAGATATATCTTACATACCTTGGACTATTTTGATCTTTTTTCCCTCTGTTGCTTTGATGCCCTAATCACACTTTATCCATTCTTGTTTATTCTTAACTGCTTCTGGCCTCTTGAATCTTGCCCTTTTCCCCAGCCTAAACACTTCTTGAAAGTCTGTCTGCACTGAAACCGAGTGAATTTACTTTCTAGAAAAACCTGGGTGAGGGTGATTGCACAGCAGGTTTCCTTATATTTATATAAATGTGATACAAAGCACTGAGGCTCTGTACTATCAAATCGTTTGGGTATTAGCCCTCATGTGGCGCAGGGAAATGTTTGTTTTAGTTGCAGAAAGCACAAGTTAGAAAAGCACAGAAAATCCAGTATTTTGCACGCTGGAGCTGCTCTGTGGCCATCTGGTTCCTTTCCCCCAGAAACATGAGAGAGAAGCAAGGTCACTATAACCTCTAGAAATCTCCTAAATTCCTGTAACGGATCCTTTTAGTGGGCTGACCCTTAGGGAGGTCATAACGAAGTGCTAACAGGAGTATTGAAGAGCTTTGCCTAATTTCCATCGAACAAAGTATATTTATGCCTTAGAGAAGTACAAGAAAGCAAGAAATGCAGCAGAAAGAAAATGACGATGTGCTGGCATGMGTAAAATATTGATGAATGGTTTTTACCCATACTTGAGGGATTACCATATTCAGTAGAACTGTTAAAATATTTTGAGAAGACTCCAGAGAGGATATTATATTTTTAAAGTAGTAAGTATCCTGCAGATACAGAAACTAGTTTTGTTATACTGAAATGGAATAGACTTAGCTGAAAATCTATATAGGCATCAACCCACAACTGCACAGCTGCTTYGCAGTGTGGAGTAATTGCACAATATGGAAAAAAAGAAAGATATTCTTGAATACATGGCTTTTTGGTAAGCAAGTATGTAGCCAATTGGGAAGCACAAATGCTCTGATTTGTCACGATGCTACAAAAATCCCTTTGCATGCCTCCAACTTGTACCATTATGTTGAATTTGTTACTACTTTCCCCTGGTACCTAATTATATGACAGTGAAAAATACTCTTTTTTTGCCCTTGTCTGAAAACAGTAGTCCTTTCCTCTTACCACCTTCTCATCTCGTCTGGGAATACTTTCTTCCTTTCTTGCAAGTACGCAGCTCTGCACTGAAGTGCTGCCAGCTCCCCAAACATTGTACTCACCTGCTCTTGGAAACTTTTGACAACCCAAAGAGTTCAACTCCTTGTGCTCCTAATGTATCATTTTGTGAGTTTTGCTTTTTGGTTTCAGGCCCTTTTGTGTGTGGAAAAGAAAATCTGCTGAAAATGAGGACTATAGATTCAAAAATCAGGTATTTCTCACCAGTAGCTTCTGAATGCTTGAACTGTCAATGCAGAACATGTGATGTAGTGGTAAGCTGCAGGAGACACAAACTGCTTTCCACAGGAAGGCTTGCTCTAATCAATGYGAGTCCCATCTTTTGGAGGGAGCCCACCTGCCCTTCCTCCTCTCAGTATCTGAGTGCCGGCGGTGTGGAGGTGCACCCYGGTCATGGCCGTTAGTCGTCTGATCTGGGAAGACTGCTCTTTCTTCCTTTCCGYTGTTAAACAGGGTGGATGGGAGACTTTTCATCTCTTGCCTAGAGCTGGTAGCAAAACATCTCTCGGTTCTTCCAACAGCTGCTGGTTTGACCGTGAGGTGAAATCTGGAGTAAAACACAGGAAGGGGTCGGTCTCTCCTAAGACATTAGCTCAGGCCCCTTGTTTCTGCTCCTGATTTGTTGTATGCTACTCTGCGGCAGGCTTGCAGGTGTCTTTTTTCCCGCTGAAACCTTCTCAGCTCTGGAGAGCTCTCATCAGTGGAGCTCTGATTGCACGCGAAGTGCGTTACCTCTTCTTCCAGCCACCACAGGCAGCCACGCTAGCACAGCATTACCTACATAATAAGTCCTACAGCCAGGTGGGACGTTTTGGAGCTTTCTGCAATGGTAACAGCTTTCTCTTTCATCCACGGGGCTTGTGAGGAAGAGAGTCACTAGCCCAGGTCACTGCACAGGCTTACAGGGCTATCATGTCCTACCTGACCATCTGTTACTCTCTCCGTAATTAGACTCGTCCCCCTTTCTGTCAGGCACAAATGATGAGGTATTGGAACTGTATTGCAAGTAGTTTAGACTGGGCTCAAAAGCGCAAGGGATGTTTATGTTGACCTCCTTGAGCACGTCCTGTTCGTGAGAATGTGGATGTTGGAAGATGAGGTCCTGCAAAATTAAGGAGATAAARAAGCCTGGAACAGACAACAAGAAGCCAAGAACTGAATACTAAGGAGAGTCTGGACAGTAAGTGGAAGATCTAGAAGGCAAATGCTTTAACACACGATTAGCAAGTTTTTCCAGCAAAGGAAAGAACACGCCAACCTGCAAGCACTGGCTGGTGTCTGCCACTTTTAAGTGACTCTTTAAGTGAGAAGAGTATTCTCTTATGGTTTGGGGTTTGGGGAACAAATGGAAAAGCCAGTGAAGAGCACAGAATAGCTGAGCTTGCACGGAGTAGAAGGGGTTCATGTCTTCTGTGGGCACCAGACTGAAAGTATTTCGATGGCAAAGCCCTTATTTACAGGGCGCCCCAAGAAAACATTTTAACTTAGGAGTCTGATGAGTCTCTTCCAGCAGGGGAAAAGTGAATGCTTTCACTTTGAGGTTTTCTTCCAGTTTATAAACCTTGTACATACAAGTGATGATATTCAGGAAGAAAAACAGTGCATGCATTTGAGAGCTTCAGAAGAATCTAGGAACAGAAATTACTCTGTGAAGAATGGAGAGAGTGGATCCAGTATTTGTGAGTGGGGGAAAACAGAAACATTAAGGTTTGAATTTCTGTTTCCCTAGCTGTGGTTTTCTCTCAGTCTCAAGTTTTACTACAGCAGTGGCTCTTTGTCCTGAGGATTACTGGCATGTATGTGAAAGTAAACTAAGTCTTCAGATTTTCTGGTTCTTAGCTGACTGCATGCATAAAATGAACAGGTTTTTAACATGTACTGATGTAGCCACTAAGATTCCTGAGGACTTTGCAGAGCTTTGGCTCTTAGTCATCCAAATGATGATATGTATTGCAGATTACAGTCCTCCTAAAGTAGACATGGGAGTTACAAAGCTGTCTTCAGTGCTGTATCGTATATATTTGTAAACGATCATACTTGTTTGGCTTTCTTTGCACTTGACCTTGTTTCCCTGAGCTTTATTAAGCTGGTGGGKTTTTTTCCTGTTGAAAGGAGGTAGATTGCAAATGAGCGCATCTGTTTCTAGATTTAGAATTAAATAAATGAAAGTAGGCAGTAACCAGTTTTTCAAAAGAGAGTAAAGTTCAGTCATGTTCATTACTGTAAAAAAAATAAATCAGAGCATAGTGTTTCTCTTCTGCTGAGTTTAACTGGTGAAAGACTCATAAGCGGACTCTGGATTTACGACCATCCCATTTGCTTAGTGTCAGGATGATCTAGGCAGTTGGCTGGAGGGAGGACATCAATCCCTGGTTAAWGTAATGAAGAATACTGACTGTGTACTAGAGTCAGCCTGGGACCATACAGTATTAATTAAATGCAATTAAACGCTCAGGCTGTGTTCGTTTGGCACTTAGGAAATCTTTTCTAGGAATTGGGTAAAGGTCTAGATAGCTTCTTCGTCATAACGCTTGCTTAGTTGTGCCTGGCTGTCAAAGGGTAATGGAGGATTATGCAATTTTCTTTAGAAAAGCTCGCTATCGGTTGTTCGCTGACAGCACGGGCTTCAGCGGTGTGTTTCTCTTTAAATGACTTTGTTCTCACTTCAGTTAGGTGACATTTCTATTTGTGAAAAGCATCACTAGTTGACTTCAAAAATAGCCAGGGTGCAAACACAACTATACCAAAGTCAAAAACAGGATCATCTCAAGAAATTATTCAAAGATTAAATGCTACTAGATAAGAACCTAAAAAAAAAAAAAGCCTATCTCTTTGGTTCAGCGGTGGGTGAGGGTCACCCCTCCTCGCTTAGGGGATGCCCGTCCCCCTGTGCCCTGCCTGCAGTTTGGCCACAGTAATTCCCTAACTGAAAACCCATGGAAAGYCAGAAACCATCTGTGGTGCGTTTGCTGAGCTGTGGCACTGAGGGTGAGCAGCACCTGCTCAGACACTGCTGTGGAAGGGGAGGGGGACAAGCGCGAGTTACTGCGAGAGAGCTGAGATTTGCTCATTTTGTGTTGTAACGAGGTGCAGCTGAGGGGAATTTACATTCCACACCGAGGAGCTCTGGTCTGTAGTACTGTAACATTGCTTTGCAGGCCCTCTCYGAGCTTGGTGGTGTAGCTGGGAGCAGCTCTGAAAATAGCTGGTAGGTCACAGCAAGAGGAGTATGGCTTTCAATGCAGTTGCGCGTGAGAGCCAGGGATTAATACGTGCTTTGAGGAGTTTTGCTTCGCTGTACTTTTTTTAAAGCTAGGTAAACAATAGAGATCTGAGGCCAGGCAGTCAGTGAGCCGTCAGGGAGACGGCTGAAGATGTGTAGACATGCTTTACTTCCAGCCTGAATTTTCAGCTGTGCCTCAAGCTTTAACAAACTCTGTGGTTTCAGGCCATGTTTCAGTGACCTGGTGCTTGCTCTTCCCATTTATTGCTGTGCAGAACCTTCCTGTTTCTCTTTCACATCCAGTTAATACAAAGTGAGGAAAGAATGGGTTATTGACTGAAAAGAGCTGTAAAAGCTTGGAAATGCTGGTTATAGTGTACCTGCAGTAAAGGTGTGAAGAAATGCTGTGYAACTAATGCAAAATTGATGTTTTTGTTAAACTTTATTAAAGAACCCTTTTTTTTGTTGTTAACAACAGAAGTTGTAYGAACAGAGGATACTTATGCTCTTTTAAAACAGTTGTTTTCTTATTGCATTGTGTTCTGCTTTCAAAGCAACACTACTGAAAACCAACATAGCACCTACTAAACCAGTGAATGTGTAGATGGTGTTGCTAAATCATCAGCTGCTGGTGTTTTGTTTATGAGAGGTGTAGTCCAACCATGGAGAGTGAAAGTGTTTGGCTTCCTAACTCTGCTCTTAGAAACAGTCAGATATTTGGAATGGATAATGGATATGGGGGAATTTCTTCACTGTGAGAGTGACAGAGCACTGGAACAGGTTGCCCAGAGCGGTTGTGGAGTCTCCTTCTCTGGAGATCTTCAAAGCCCGCCTGGATGCAACCCTGTCTAACATGCTCTTGGGGAGCCTGCTTGATCAGGGAAGTTGGACCAGATGTTCTCCAGAGGTCCCTTCCAAGCTTGCTGATTCTGTGATTCTATTTTTAATGTTGCAGCTTTTTCACTCTTCCCCTGCAGGAATCTGAAACAATATGGCCAAAGTTGAGAAGACCATTTAGGAGAAGTCAGAAGAGATGTGCAATGTTCTAGGCTAAAGCGGGGTGGMTAACCTGCAGAAATACCGGATGGGGAACATTTGGAGAAAGTTCTGCAGTGAAGAAACAACATKGCCATCAGTTACAAGGTAAACATGAACCAATATTACTTTGTTAAGAAAAGAGCTAAACATTGTGCTAGGATATAATGTAATAGGAATATTTTCTGTAAGAAGTATAGAAATGATCCTTTTGCTCTCTTTAGCACTGCTAAGAGGATGATTACTGTATCTAGTTATAGGCATGCCTTAGAAAAACATGAATCAGATGGAATTTGTCCAGAAGAGAGCAGCAGAAAGGTAAAAGATCCAGAAAATATGAGCATGCTTTCTTCTCAGAAGGAACTTAGTTGTCCAGTTGATAGAAGAAAAGATGGAGCAAAAGAACAAATGTAACAGGTCACAACATAGGTCTGCTCAGCCCAGTGAACTCTCTTTTATGGTGGCCCGTAGCAGATGCCTAGGGAGGAATATAAAAACTGGACAAGTATAACTTGATACTYTTTTCAGAATGACTCTGGAGCAGTGGCATTGCATTTTCTTGAACTGGTGATGGTAACTGATCTTRTAGCAGTCTTCAACTGCATATAGAACTGATGGAGAAAGGAAGAAAATAAACTGCTATTCATRGTCATTCAGTGGATGTGAAGTCATGGACAGAAATTCTAGCGAAAGAGGTACAGGCAAGCATTCAGAACAGCTACCTAAGTTAAAGATAGTGAAGCACTTGCACARGTTGCCAGGAAAAACATAGAGTCTTCATCCTTAATGGATTTTAAAAATGTTAGACAAACAAGTCGTATCAGTGCAGGTGCATCCTGGAATGGGGGCTAGAGTAGATCATCTATCATTTTCTCTTCCTGGTCTTGTCCGCCCATCATCAATTGTATCTTACTGCTCTGCAGCTATAATTTTAGCAAAGACTCTTTTGTTAAGTACCAGTCTCATACTGTTCATGTGTCTGTTAAGGTGCTTTCCATCTACAGACATTGTTCAATAACAGTACTTACTCTGCCTTTGATTTAGAGAATGAAGAGAAAAAAGATGTCAGTGCTCAGTAGACTAATATCTTTTTGTCAGATGCCAAGCAAAGTGGTAATGGTGGTAATGAAACTTACTCCTTTTGAGTACCGAGTGCTCTTGCAAATTAAAATAATATAAAATGCATCTTTACTGTAGTGAAGTCTGGAGGAAAGTTTAAACTGTAGGGTGTAGAACTCAGTGCAGACTTTGGTCACTGTGTATCTCAGGAGTATGCAGAATGATGCTTAGCTTTAGCTCATCTGCTGAGTGTGGTGCTTGAAATATTTTCTGCCTGTCTTGCTTGGATATTTATTTGTAACATGAGTGTTTATGGGAATTAAGTGCTTAAGCATCTGCATCTTTGTGCCTCTGTAAATCTAACTGTCCTTATCCTTTTTGGTCAGATGCAGAGGATGATGATGTATGTGCCAAACGATAGAGCACCTTGTGTCAGTATTCGTGGAAATCCTAGCTCTGCAGTTAGTGATAGAGAAAGCTCAGCTGTTCTGAACTTGTTTCTTTGTGTTGCACTCTAGACTTGATTCTACCAAATCATCAGTGTTTTTGTGTAAGTTCAGTCACAAAAGAATGTCAGAGGAACAACCGTGTGCTCTATTTGGTTATCTGAAGTTAATGCTCTGCATTTTTACCTGATTCAAATTCTTATGTGTATAAGGAAAAAATTTGCTGTAGTAAGAAGAAAAGAAAAAAYGTTTGAAACTCTACTGTAGTCTGTAATCAATTGGAATGCATTTAAATGCAGCTGCTAGAGAGAGGTTTACAGAAAAGATGCTTTGCCCTCTCTGTCTTGACAGTCTTGATCATAAGTGTTTTGTACTAATGCTTGATAGTACTGGGAGCAGGATGCTACCTAATGTATCCACTAACTGCTGGTGTAATGGGAAGCATGTGTTCCCTTAGCATCTGCTGCCAGATGTTGGCAAGCGCTCAGGGACTGAGGCCGTAACCTTGTCCCTCACTGTTTGGGCGTGCTGCCAATAGTACGTGCTGCCAGTTTGTATGGTTTTCAGGCCGACTGAAAGGAGTGCTTTGTTTTTGAATATTTTTCATTAGCTGCTGTTTTTGTTTGCCTGGGGATGCCTAACAGATCAATGCTGGGACTTCAAGAAGGACCATTAGGATGTTCTTAGATTGACTCTATTGCTCAATATCCAAACTTCTTTTCCACTCCGTCTTCTTTAACTGCTGTTTGAAAAAAATGCCTATGTTCCTCCAACAGATCCCCTGAAGAAGCAGCTATTTTTGAGACATTAGTCTACGGAGAGTGGAGTTTTCTGCAAGAATTTGAGAGTTAATGAAACTTTGAGGAAACTTCAGTCTGCATTGGTCCTCTGCACTCAAAATGAAACACTGGCTCCTCAAGCTGGCATGGTGAGTCCACAAGTTCCTGCTTCCTACCAAGTTAGGAGGAAGCTGCAAAGTTAAGTTCCTTGCATTGTTCTGCTCCCGACAGGCTGGCTTTGGAGATGGAAAGCGCACGCTGCCRTCCTCTCTCTCCACCTTTATCTCAGCACATTTATCATAATGATTGAAAATGCTTATTGCTTCTGTTTCACATCCCAGAAGGCCCCTCGAAATGCTCCTCGGGTCTTGTGAATGGCAGAAGTAGAGAACTCTGTTCAGGGTTTGTTTCCCGAGACTGGAACTAAGAGACATAGAAGTTTCACAGCAGAGATAATGACTGGCTTTGTGGGCTATCAGTTATAAGCCTGATCTTCGCTGTGGATTTCTGTAACCTTAGTTGCYTTTTGCCATTGAACATGACTTGGAAATGTATGTAGCTGTGATGGAAAAGGTTAGAAAAGCGTAAGCTCAAAAAATATCTGTCCTTCTGAGAGAAGTTTCTTTCTGACGCACCAGGATTGTGTTTGCTCTTAAGTAATAAGGTTTGTATCATTTATATTAAGTTTTGAATTGTATCTCTGCTGTACCTATCAATATATTAGCAAGAAATAAGACTGGAAAAGCAGGTTTCTCAATTTTAGCATTCATTTCATTCAGCTGAATCCTTAGATCTGGGATATATGACTATTTTCACAACGTATCTGTACTTCAACAAGATATTATAAACTACAAACTGATTTTCAAATCCCCTCCCCCCTTTTTAAGAAATTTTAAACTTCCTTGTCTTCTTACCCAAAGTTGATGCCTTAATTTTACCACTCGAGAGAAGTCTGAAATTCAGCTGCTTTCTAGTACAATGAAGTCGTGATCGTTCCAGGATTATTCCAAAGGATGCAGTTCGCTTCTTGGGGAAATAAAATACTACTGTTATTTCCTATTTATCAGGTAAAATCCCTTTCTCTTGTCTATTAGTACATGCAGAGGTTAATCATAACAGAGTTTCCTACTCCTTGGAGGAGGTGGGCAGGGGAAAGACAGTAGATTAAAATATAAGCTATTTTTCTCTTAAATGTGCATCACCTGAGAGCAGGACCATCACTTTTCTGAAATGAAACATGAATAAAGGAAGAGTGTGTCTCTCTGTTGTAGAACTCTGAGTTTGGTTGCTCTGTGAAGGCAGTACTTGTTTTTCATTTATTCGAGAGCTCTTATGGCAACTTAGTGACGAGACTGAATTCCAGGTGATTTTTCCTATAAAAGATTAATATAGTGTTTGTGAGTAATAAAAGGTAACTAATGGGAAATTAGCAGTTCTTTCACCGTAACGAYGAATATAGGCTTCTTAGCCAAGTACTGATCAACTCCATACCTCAAGGTGTTGAATCCCAGTGCATGCTCATGGATGAGCTCATAGCAGCACTTTCCGTCTTGGTTTGACCTCAAGATTGTAAATGTTTTTCCTTGTGGTRCAGGCATTGCTGTCGTTATCCATGTTTTACATCCTTACAACTTGTGCTATACCTTAAATCAGTCTAGAAACATCAGCTGGTATAGAAGGTTTAGTATACAAAATAATCTACAAGGAGCAAAGCAGAATTGAATCTTCTTGGCTCCATTTTAAATGAATACTGTGATAACTCTGGAAGGCAGCAGGTAAATATTACCAGTGACAAATGCTTTGCTTTACTGAGCCCTATGTATAGTGACAAGGCAGGCTGACCTACAGAGCCTTGGCAGTCTGACTTAAATGATCTTATGGGATGGGGGAAAGAAATCACTTTCCTTGTGCGCAAAACCTTCTCTTTTCTGTGCCTGGAAGACTTTTCAAAAGGCAATAAATGAGATGAGCACATGTATCTCACAGAAACTAAAGTCCTTTAATTTCCACAGGGAATGGAATCGGCTTTAGTGTTTATGGTCTTGCTGGAAATTCCACGTTGGTAAACAGCATAAGATGCTTTTTTTTCACTTTTAAGATAAAAGGTTGGTTTGTGTCTGCCTTCAGTTTGAAGTTCCAGAGAGAACTCTCTATAGTCTCTCCAGGGAGACTATATATTTGAAACCTTATTCCTTGCCCTGCTAATGCATCCCCTCCGGTGGTACCTAAAAGCTCTACTTTTTTTTTTTTTTCCTCCCTTTTTGTAGAAGATGCTTGTGTGAAACTAGTCATTCCTTCTCAATCCTTCTCAATATAGGTATCTTGGGAGTATCTTCTTCCAAAAGGAAAGCGAGAGAGTTTGCATGCACAGGGACTTGTATCCTGTCCTTAGTATTGTGCTGGGTAGAAGTGGTTGAGAATATTTTTGTTAAAAATTTCATCGTGTGTGCCTCGGATGTGGGAAATTAAAATTAATGCACCGGATCTGGAGCAACAGTTTGAATTTGGATTAGCGCAGCCGACGTGAGTGTGGCCAACAGTACTGGGTAATGGCTAGTTTGGAGTAAGCATTTTTTTTTTTWAATGAATGTTCTTGAAAGGTGGGGCTCCAATTTCACACTTCAAAATTGCAATATCCTTGAAGAAACAGTTTTGTTGTTATTCAGTCAGCCATGGAGTTGGTTTYCCTCGGGATATTCATTGAGATGGAGTGTGTGCTGGGGTTTGCAGCAGGTGTCTCAGCCTTTGGAAAAGTGCTGTGGGATCTCTGGAAACTGTAAGTGATTTGGGTCAGGGTTTTGCATTTTTTCCTGAAGAAGTCACCTTTTACACCAGCAGACTGCCTGACGTTAGGCTGCAGGTGCATTTGCCTCCCAGGTTGCAGAGAAATGTTTTATTACCATCTACTGAACRATCAGCTGTTTTTGTAAGAACTAATTTCAATATACTGGACTCCCACCAAAGCCTTTATGCAAGGTTAAGATACCGAATTTATGAGGTCTAAGGAGACTACAGTTAGAAGCTGTGTACCAGAAGGCAAAGGAGAAAGAAATTAGTTATGAAGTACAAATTATGTGCAGGGCTTACAGTGTACGGCCAGGCTTATTCCCTGACCTGGTAATTAATGTACTTGCATATGTCATGCTGCAGCTTGCTACAGAACAGATATATGAGGTTAGCAGAGTAAGCAGAACAAAGTTTAATTTAGGAAGGAACATTACATGGGTAAGRGACTCTGTGTTTGCTGCGCGGGTTACCTCTCCGTTGCTGTCGTCATAAGAATTTGTCGAAGCGGCTCTGAAGTCCCGGAGGGATTTGTTGGTGAAGAAGCGTCTGAGGAAGTGACCATCTGGTGTAGCGGCTCCTGGGAGGTTTAGCAGCTCGAATCTCTTAGTTTGCTTAGTTTACATCCTTTCTAGGACTGTTTGTCCTTTTGTGTAATTCAGTGATSCAATCAGCCTCCTCTGCTGCGTTCAGCAGATGGTGAAATAAGGCGAAAGGAAAGATGGTGAAAGACGGCGACAGGAACTTATTTTGCTTGGGGGGCCTGAGGATGGTGGCAGGCGTTGCTGTGTCTAAYGGCGCTGCTGCCCTAGGCTTAGAAACGAACGCAGTCTGTCTTCCCTTTGATTGTATACCAGAACTACAGATACTAAATATTTTTGTAAAAGGAGGGAAAAAGCAATATCTCATCCAAATTTTTTTTTAAAGATTTTTAAAAACAAAATCTAATTCTGGAAAGCTGCCTTAATCCTATGATGTGGTATCAAGAAATACTGCGTTGATCTTATTTTCTCTTGGTTCACAGCCAGTACTGACTTCCAGAAGGGTCATTGCTCAGCCTTCTGATCTTGCTGGAGGCTCTTTCATGCCAAAAAGTGAGGAATATTATTTACATAGCAGTAGCCCCAGAGCATCCCAGGTGGAGATGAAGATGCAATTACGTGGGCACCCTGGTAACTGGGAACAAATGCCCGGCATTCCCTGGGGAGTTTGTAATTTWGGGCTTGTGAAAAAGCTATAGAAGGCAGCCAAGAATTCTTGGAGCCAAATCAAACACTAGATCCTTGTGAGTCAAAGTAAGCCCTTTAGGAGGGATGCTTCTGACGCGACCTTGCTTGGGTAAAAGGCGTTCAGAGTGGTTCTTGAAACTGCTGGAGTGAGCTCTGTGCGTGCACTGGCCGTGTCAAGAAAGCAGCGTACAGTAAACATCTCTTCAGTGCGAGATTAAAAAAAAAAGAGAGAGAGAGAGAAAAATGACAAATGGTAAAGCCGCAAAAGATAAAAAGCTAAACTAAAAGGTATTCTTGAAAAGGACCAGATAGTTTCTCCTTCAGAACTRAAACATTTTTTTTGTGTTTTTGTGACTAGGACACGCAGTTCCAGTGTACTATCGCATTTCCCCCTCTATGATTTAATAAGCATTTTTTCCTCTTTGTTCTGTGACCGAACAGGATTTAAATAAACATTAAGTGGTGGAAGAGCTAGCTCTTGCCACAGAAAAAGCAAGCAAGGGTGGGTCACAACAGAGTGACTTACCCTCTTCTGAGAGATGGGCAGAGATGCCTTAGATCATACGCATTYGTTACACTTCAGCAGAATATGTGTTTGTTCGGGCTCAATGTGCACRGAGTAAATGCTCATTATATAGTATCTGTTGACCTTCACTGAAGGTTTGAAGTCAAGAGTAATGATTGTGTTATGTATGTATTTTCTTCCAGAGAGAAGGAATTATGTAGGAAATGCCCTTAAACCCCTTGCCACTTGAAGCCAAACTTTAGTAGTTGAGTTCCCACTGATTCTGAAATAAAACTCCTGAAGATTATTGTATCACAGTGCTTTTATAGGCAATTTTGGGGAGCGTTTATTGCAACAAAGCTTGATGCTTTGTTAGAGGTTGCTTCAGACATGCTTTCCCTTGCCTGGAGGCCCAGGTAGGGACAGCAACAACTGCGTACAGATAGCCGCTATTGTTCTTCCACCTTAGTTTCTTCGGGAGGGAATGCTGATTAAACACGATGCTGCTTGCACGCGTGAGGATTTGCAAGATAAATGCTGGGCAGATAGGGCTTAGCAGGCAGCAAAATCCCACAGTGTGCAGGGGATATGTGGGGAACGTGCTGTGTTGAATCCTGCGGCACCAGAAAGCAAACAGGGTTCAGATGTGAAATGCTGTTTTTTTGTTGTTTTTTGTTTTTTTTWAAAAAAAAACTTCTAAAATGTATTAAAAAGACTAGAGAGTAAATTAAAAAATAATCTTTTTTGTATTAGCTTACTAGTTTTAATGTTATCCTTCTGGCTAGCTGTGGTCGTAACTAATAGCCTGTAATTCTAGAAGCTGAGAGTCCTAGGTGCTTGTTCTGTTTCTGTAGCGGTGTTTGTTTTTCTCTTCTTGGAGCCAGAAGACAAGAATTCATTAAGTCTCCCTCATCTCGACATCTACCTTTCAGGCTTTGTTCTTAATGGTCTTTAATAGTTCTGGGAGCAGTTGTTTTTCCCGTTTTGTTTATTTGTTTTCCTCTTTCCTAGCACAATAAGTATACTAGGGCACACCCAATTAATATTGATCTGCCCTCCAAATTGTGACTCCAGCACTGGAGATGGATCTCTTTTGGAGTGAGGAAACGAAATCTGTCATTGGTTCTAGTGCAATTCAGAAAATCAGCTTTGCAGATCCAGCAGTAGCCTTTGTGCATTATTGAACTTTCAGCAGTGAGATGCAATCCAGTATATTCTCTATATAGTAGCAAAAGCTTCTATGAGAACCACATTAGGTGACCTGCCAGCACCACTAGTGGTCAGCTGCAGATCAGAAGCTTGTACTGGTCAAATGATTGTTGTGCACCTTGARGGAAACATTTCTACTGTTGTTGTGCTGTGGCAGACCTCAGACCAGGCTAATTTGTTTTCTGATTTTCACATTTCTTGCTTTGCTTTCTGCAAGGGGTGGGGGGGGGAGGAACATACTCTTGCACAGTCTTTGTCATTTGCCGCTACTGCTGGTTGTTCCAGGTCTGCAATGCCTCYGTCCTACTGGCAAGTATTAACTTCACCTAGCAACCGTGCTCTGTTGAATGAGGTTGCTCCTGGAAGATGCCTGCCAAAATAACTGCTAGCTTCCCTCCATATTCTCTGCTGATGTTYTTGTGCCCAATCTGTCCAAGCTTAAGCCATCTGGCTGCCTGACTGACAATACTTAGGGGCCTTTCAATTTGCATTAATAATAAACCTTGTGGTGCTCTGGAGGGTTGACTCTGCGTAGTCTGAAAAGGTGGCTGAACTATGCRGAACTAGGATGGAAGTTTTTAATGTGGTTTCACACTCTTCCAGGAAAAGGAAAAAATGAACATTGTGTGATGGCCTCAGGGCACAGCCGCACACCTTGTAGGTAATCACTGGAAATCCTCAGAGGCTGTTCTAGAAAACAGGTGTCAACACAACTTGATCCTCCTAACAGCTGTCCGGGTTTAACTACTCCTCTGAATACTAGGTCTGTTTGGCTTGCTAYGTTCTCTCTAGTTAATAAGTCAGTATTCTGGATGATGTAAAAAGATTTATACCAAATACTGGACTAAGGCATGTCTTGCTGGAGAGGCTTGTGTGGCTGGACAGATGTTCAGCAAATGCACCTCTGAGAGTCCTGCCCGTGTGTCGATAACATCTGTTTCACCATACACGGTGTTTTGGATCAGCTTTGCAACCTTGCAGTGAGCYGATCTCCACGTGAAGACCTTAGGGAACAAAGTAATTCTTCGCTTGTTAGAAAGGAGAGAGGGAGGCAAAGGAGCAAAACACAGAAGCTTTTGGCTCATGACTCCTGTTTAGGTCCTGTAACACTAGAGCCAGGAAAGCCCATTAGGGCAATTTTGCCAGAAATGTGAAAATCGAATTTCTATTGAAGAGATTCCTGTCTGGGTAGACTTTTTGACAGCAGATGTTGCAAGTAATTTAGGTGCACCTTCCCAAATTAGAATGCTGTAAGGGCTCGTTATTTTTTCATGCTAGTGCACTTCAATGCATTTAAATAGACTTTCTTGCCCTTCAAGATTAGTGATAATATACAGGAGGGGRAAAAAACAGTAAAATTAATATTTAAGGAAAAGGTTAAAAAGGGAGATGAAATGTGAAAAAATCTAATGGGCAGAGTTTTTCATTATAAAAATCTCATAGTATTAAGTTTATCTTGCTACCTTTACCCATTGCTTGGCTAATCGGTTCAGTCAAGTAAAGTCTCAGTAAGCTGTAGGTTTTTGGAGTTTCTACGTTTTAGAAGGGTGTATAATTTAGAGCTTGATCACACATGCTCTTGCATTATGGAAGCCATCTAAATATTACCAACTTTTGAATTGTCCTTTACTATTTAACTGAAAACTGGATTTTACCTACAGAATCCCATTATATGATTTTAGAGAATTAATCTTTGGGAAGTATAGAAGTCTAGTCTTCACTTCTCTGCCAGTGTCTTTCAAGTTGGCCATCTGCTGCTTCATCCGCTTCCTGGGTAGTTTTTATAAACTAGTTAGTTTTATCTACATAAACTATCACTTTGTGCTATGAGCTGTCTTATATCCAGTGAGGTACCGTGGACCTCCTTTTTAACACCTCACTGTAGACATCCAATTTTTTGCCTTGAACTTCATGCGGTTAAAATGGAGGCAAAGCCTTTTCTTCTCCCCGTTCTTTCTTCCATCGGTAACGCGTGTCTGATAGTCATTCAGTCTGTACCCGTTGTTTCTAAATCTTGCTGACTAATTTAAAATGCAAGTCCCTCTAGCCATTCAGACAAAAAGAAATCCTTTCTCATTCTCATGACTTCTTTGACTGTCGCTGTCTGCTTTTGATGTAAAACACTCCGAGCTTGCTCTCTTCCATCCATTTAGAAAGTTGATGCTTAGCTTGATTGAGCTGTAAATATAGTCATCAATCTCAAAACTTGCAGTTTGAGGAGATGCAGTGAAATTAAGGGGAGTGTAAACCTGTGCTTGCTTTCGTGGGCTCACTGAGGCACTAATGCATATTTATAGTAGAGATTCTAGTTTTACTGGAACTTCTTGCATTAAAAAAGAACAATTAGATTAGATCCATATCCCTTATCATTGGACAGGACTGCCTTTTTCTGATCTGTTTGTTTCATAGTAGCTAGCTTTCATAAAGAAATGAGAATATTGGTATTCTAGAAAGGCACACATAGACACATTAAAGTTTTTTGGTAATTAAGGCAAAGCAGATGGTTGCTCGCTGCATTTATAATATTGCTTAAATTTTATTTTGATTCATTAATGGAAACCATAAAATCACATAGTGAAGCAATAGGGAATAGCCAAAAATGGAAAATGTACTACTAGTAGTGCTTATATTACCAAACTAATAAAAATTAACAAGTAAACATAGAAAACATAACTGTCACATTATTCATGCAGCTTTCCTATAGCATAAATATTATTGAATATACTAGGTGAGATTGCCTGTAGGGCTGAAAGAATCCAAATTTGGAAATAAATTGAATTGAGATGACTCATTTCGAAAGCTTTTCTAAAAAAGTTTTCTGAAGGAAAAAATAATTGTTTGATTTTTTTTTTCCTTAATGTATGAATTCTCTTTCTAACATGAGGCATTTCTGCTGAGTTTTATTTTTTACTGGACTTCTTCCTGTAGCAACAGCAAGAAAGATTGTATTCCAAATACATTAAAATCTTAGTCTTAAAAAAAAAAAGACTCTTTTGCTCATGAACTTTTTWAGGATCAACCCAAGTTTATTGCAGCGACTACCACCAGCTGTGTAGTCTGTAATATCACCCCAGAAGCACTTTTTCAAATCARTTTTCTCTTTTGCTCACACCTAGGCCAGAGGTGAAGGGGAAAACAGATGGCATCTCTGTGCTGTGCCTGCTCGGGAGGAATTAATTCTCAGAAGCTGATATCAATTGTATAGGTATTTTCTAATCTGATCTTKTGAATAAGGCTATACACTCCTTTTGTGTATAGGGTAGTGTTGATGTCTTTTTAARTTTGTAAATCCAGTGACTTAAGTATTTTTTTTTTTTTAAGTGTGAATTTTTGGTGGGAGTGTTGCTCCSCTCTCATCACACTCACTTTTACTACTTGTGTCTTCCTTTAGTGCTTGCAGCTGGCTGGGAAATTGTTGAAGTCAAACTTATGACACAATGATTTGTCTTTAATTGCTGCTTTACCTTGTCTTTCTACCTAGAGAGTAGCATTCTGCCTTCCTCTCCTTTTTCACRTTGAATTCTCAAAGTTAACAGTAGGTTACTGCATTTCTTGACATACATGCCTTTTACTCTGAACTTTATCTAATAAGCTGTTACGCATAAGACCTATTTCTGCATCCCCASTATTTCTAACAGGAKGTTGGTATGCTGGTACTGAACCTAGACTGTTAACGCTGCTTTTAATTTCTGGTATTGTACCTCTATTTATAGTAATTGCTGCAACAAGAAAGCAGCATATTAGAAGTTAAGCATTTGAATTACAGGCGCTGTGTAACACTATCAGCTCAAATGCCAGCTGTATTCCATAGGTACACTGAGTTCTGTTCTCTGGGTCTGGACTGTCTAGTGATTTCTTGGCCTGCAAATAAACCCTCGAAGGGGTAAATCCAGCAGAAACTCTAGGGTGACCAYGTGTGCGTGAAGTCCTTGATGTATATAGGAGGAGAGGGGATGATTCTTGTCCCAATTTGTACTAAGCCTGTTACAGAACTTAAGTAGAAATCTGTACGTTTGCTTGCTGCTGCTATCTGAGTAAAGACTTCAGGACACAAATCCCGTGTTCACTTGTTG
The DNA here is from genome assembly GCF_003343005.1 of Rhea americana. NCBI lineage: Eukaryota > Metazoa > Chordata > Aves > Rheiformes > Rheidae > Rhea > Rhea americana. Next base: position 1,124,804 of record NW_028185961.1, on the reverse strand, counting down.
TCACCAAGTATTGGTGAAAATGGGATTTATTGAAGTATTTTGCTTGTAATTGTTATGTTATAAACAGAGCAATAAATGTATTAAATATTTTATTTTTGCAAGTTAGGGAATGATGCCGTAATACAAGAACAGCTGTAGCCTCTAACAAGGTAAGATGGATGCTGTATATAAAATCTATCTATATGTGCTGTTTATACAATGACAGTATTAAAATGCAAAAAAGCTGCCAGTCAAAATGCTGACAACATGCAAAACTATAAAATAGTGGAGCAAAGGCTTTTGATATTTAGTGATGAAATAAATGTCTGTCAGCTCTTTCAGTTTAATGGAATTCCGCAAAGAGGAGAGAAAAGGATGTTATGAACATCCATCAATCTTCTTTTCTGCAGCGTTCCAGGTACTTCCTGATTGTTTGCTAGTATCCCAAGCCAGAAAACGCTATTTTTTTGTATCATTAGCTTGCAATTAAATCAGTTTTCGGAGGTGAGGATTTCATATGGTTCAACTATTCTGCATGTAGCTCCAGTCCTCCTTTTCTGAAAGGACTGAAGACGACGCTGGTCTCTGTTTCCATTTTCACTACATGTTTCCTAAACAATTTTTATCAAATCTCTGTCCTGTTGTTTCTTAGCTCTCTGTTGCTGAAGTGGAATATTCCTGCTATTTTGAATATTGTGACTCTACTGTAAACTCGTTGTCTCAACCGTACAATGTCCCGTACTAAGAGGAACCTGATATTGATTGCACTGCTGATGGATGTTACTAGAAGAACTTCGTTGCTTTAGCTGACAAAATTTTAGCAAGATCAAATGCCTGGATATCAAAGCTAGACATGGGGAACTAGGTGCATCTCTTGAGAGTGAATGTAAATAGCAATTGAAACTATTACAAGCACTGGAGAAGTTACTCTCCCTATTATGCTTAAATCAAGATAGCATGCTTTTACAAAGACAGCCAGTTATTTCTTCCAGAAGATATTGGGCTTGATGCGTGAATTACTGGGTAGAATYATATGGCTAGAGGTCAAAACTGATCATTATGGCGCTTCTGGCAATATCTTTTATCTGTTCTCCTAGGTACTTGCTCTCATCCTCAGTCTTTTCTCCAGTCTTTACGACTTCACGACCCTGTCATTAGTTCCTTGCAAACCTTTCTGTCTTGTGTCTCTGCAGCAATCATTTCTGTCAGACCTGTGGCAAGACCCACGGAGAGTTTCCTTTGACTCGAGGTCCCTGAGTTGTAGTGGAAGCTGAACAACCTGGAGCGCCCGGGTCAGTAGGACCAGGGGTCCCTGGGAAGGAGATCAGGCAGGAGAAGGCGCCGCGATCAGAATGGAAATCAAGGGAAGCTGACTCTCAAAACCGAGCTGAGATTCCTGGCCAGTCTGGTTCTGTTCAGGGATCAGGAGTTAGATTGCTCCAGGTTTCATTTCTTTTGGTCTGTTTGGGGCTCTCTCTGCTTCGTGGAGCAGCTCTAGATATTTTCGGCTCAGGACTAGGTTATGTCTTTCTCGCTGCGCATGAAGCCTGGTCTCCCTTCGTCCCAGAGTACGGCAGGTGCCTGGTTCTTCCTTCTCGCTACCTTTCTGTCTTGCCCACGGGTTTGCTTTTCCGTACTTGCCTTGCATATTCATTGTGGTCCAGGTAGCACAGCAACTGGATTTTGCTTTACCAGCATGCAGGTTGTAAAAGACAATTGTCTTTCGATGGAAGCCTGCCAGCCAAATATACCGTCTCAGTCCTCACAGAAAAGTGTCACAAGGACTAAGAGGGTGTGTAAAGAAACGATACATGGCTAAGCTTGTAGAGACTAATATGATGGAGTTACACAAGCCTATTTGCTACAGTCTGGTTAATACCTTGCAGCACCCAACCCTTTCCTTCCATCTGACACATTAGTATGCGGTACAGTTGTCCTGACTCACCTAGGCACGTTAGAAATTCCCTGGAGGATGAGCGCGGTATGGTAGAACTTTGTGTAGTGTCTTTTCTATAAAACATGTAGCACTGGGTGCTTTGCAGGATGAATAATAGAACTACAGAGCTAAATAACATATTTATAGGGATAAATAATACATAGAAGTGGAGAAACAAATTAAGAGGCAAAGGAAGAAATGAGTTTTTATCATTAATAGGAGTAAGAATTGATAGTGCAAACAAGCTACAGATATTGAACTTTCCTGTTTGGTCTTAGCTGATCATTCAAACTTTAGCTATGATAATCACCTTGATGAGAGCTTCACTCACATGATTTAGAAGCCTGACCAGGCTCATTTACAACATCAGGTCAACTGAAATAGAGCTATCTCTGCTAAGACTGTTTTTCCATCTTTGTTTTTACTAGTGTCTGTTGAAAAATGTAGTTTGCATTGCATTTGAAACGTTTGCATTTTTGCACCATTGCAAAGTATGAATGTGGGTTTTTTCTTGCTCCTCCTTTTTTCCTCTCCACTTTTTCCAGAAGGGAAGATGATTAATAAGGAGACTGGAAGAGAGAAGGAAATAGAGCTGAAATCTAAAAGCTATTCTTCAATGTAAAGTAAAATTAAACTCTTCAAATCAATTTGGGAGACATGTAGTCCATCTGAGTTCAACTATCTAATATTCTACATTTTATTTTAAATAGTCTTCTGTATTTTGAGTGCTTGTGTGATGATCCTAAACACACTGTAGACTCTTCTGTGCATTATTAATATTCAAGTACTACCCAGAGACCCTAACTGAGCCCTGCTATGTCTGTTCCAGGCATAGTACCTAGTATTGATTTACTCTTTTCTTAAGGAGTTAGTAGCTGAAAAGACAAAAGAAATGAAAGTAAAATCTAATATGGGAGTAAGACAGCCAGGATGGCAGCACACAACTCTATTCCTCTCCTCCACAAAACCTGAAAGAGAAAAAAAATGGTCAGATAAGTAAAATGTTACTTAACTTTCTGCACTAGTGTGTGTGTTCTGCATGTTTGGTTTATTTTTCCTTTTTCATTTAAAGAAATGTATAGCAATAGTCCTCTGATCTTTGGAAAGGCTGCTTCATTGCTTGTATCCTTTCTCATATCCTTTCTGAGAATGTTTATTTTAAAATTTCATCAGACTAATGAATTTGCAGAGCCTTCTCAATGCTGTGGTTGATAACACTAATCTCTGAAGCAATTAAGAAATAGGAGTAATCGAAATGGGAGTTTGTAGCTCCAAATTTTGGATTAAGGCTCTTTGTGTTGGAAGATAAAATTTAGCTTTGGGAATTACACTAATCCAAGCAAACAAGACCTTTATTTAATTTCAGCATTTCTGTTTTTTTTTTTTTTTTTTTATAGTTTTATTGATATAGTCAGTGTGGCTTTTTTTTTTTTTTTTTTTTTTTATATATATATACACATATATATATACTACGTCCTCACCTCCCCTGCCTCCCCAAATCCATCAGGTTGCAGTGGCTCCATAGCTGCTGGGTCTTTCTTGGGAGTTTACTGTAGCCTCTCTGTCTTAATATTCTTTTTGCTAATCCTCAAGGAGACGTGGTTAAGGCCTCCCACCTATTAGGTCAGGTGTGGTTTGCAGTAATCTTTAGGAAGTCTGGGTTTGGGAAGAAAAAAAATGGTAATATAATTAAAGAGTTCCTCACACTGCATTATGGGCATGTTAAGGTTACACGAAGAGCTGAGAGTTTGTCACATCATTAGATTTCTGAGTTCTTGCTTTTGCCCTGATCACAACAGGTTTCCATGTAGCTTTTTAACACGTACGAGGAGATAATGTAAGGAGAAGTTTGCAGAAGTCAATCACTTTATGAATAAATGCTTATCTGAGTGATAATTGATACTTCATATTTATCCTTTGGATAAAGTTGCTTAAAGATGTAAGTCATAAGCGGACTTGCTACGCTCGACGTCCAGCACTGGCAGCTGAGCAGAGATCCCAGGCTGTAAGTTTTATACGCGACGATCGCCCTATTCTAAAAGCCTTGTCTCAAATAAGCATGCATAAGCGTGAAGGGAGGGCGTCAAGGGGACGGGGCCAAACTCTTTTTAGTAGTGCCATGTGGCAAGACAAGAGGCAACGGGCAGAAACTGAAGCATAGGAAGTTCTGCCTGGACGTGAGGGGGGATTTCTTCCCTGTGAGTGACGGAGCACTGGCACAGGTTGCCCAGAGAGGYTGTGGAGTCTCCTTCTCTGGAGATCTTCAAGGCCCGCCTGGATGCAGCCCTGTCTAACATGCTGTAGGTGACTCTGCTGAGTGGGGAGGTTGGACTAGGTGATCTCCAGAGGTCCCTTCCAACCTTACTGATTCTATGCCATTAGGTGTGAGTGCCATAATAAAGATGAAGGGGAAGAATAATCCCTGAAATACTTGCAGCATAAATGTGAACTGAGGAAATGGATATCTCAGGGAGAAACTCCATTACTGTGTTAAGTGCATTTAGGTGCAGTGTGTATCTATGTGCATGTCTTTATTTGTGTTGTTTATTATAATTAATTAAGGTTAGAGGTGGGGATAAGGGGTTAAAAAATGACTGTGGTCTGTCAAGATGTCTCATTAGAAGCAGCAGTTTGAGCTAACGTGATTGCGTTGTGTAGTGCCGTTCAAGAAGGGATACCCTGGGGACTTGGTAGCCGTTACTTGGCTGTTTCCTGACAGGGGATAAAGCTGTCCAAGAAAATAGTGTATTTGAGAGGCTGAGCCTCGGTGAAGGTGGGAGGTGTTATCACAGGTGATTTCAGGATCAAATAGGGTGAGGAAGTTATGTTAGAGGGTCTTCAGAGTAGAGTCCAGAAAACTGCATTAATGTGGCAGTAAAAACCACTGCAGAGGAAGACTGGCTACCGCTGAGGGTTCAAGGATGCAATTTTAGTTGCAAGCTTCAAAACGCTACTCATATTCATGAACTTCATCGTATGAACTCTGCTGGATCACGTGTTGTTCTTAGGCTAATTGTGTGTTGCACTTCAGCTTTAATTTGACTTGTGGTGCAGAAGAACTTACATGCAGGAATTCAGAGGCATTATAGATATATTGCTCTCCAGAATATCTGTGGATTCACCTGATCTTTTATTTTTATGTTGCTTTTATTGCTATAGTATATCTCAGCAAGATACAGTAAAAAGAAAGGAAATAAAACTTTTCCCACTCAGATTATACATTATGCCAGAGGAGATGTAATTCTTTAATGCTGTGGGAATTGTCAGCTTCAGCTTAAGGCTGGAAGAGCCTAATGCACCTGGTAAACTTCTGGTTATGAAGGTAAGCTGTTCCCTTCCCTCTTTGCTTCTCTCATCCTGTCCAGAATTAAACTAGTTTACCTGGGGAAAACAATAAAAATGATTTCAAAGAGGAATCAGCAATATCCGTATAGCTAGAGAGGCATAAACACAACYGCAACGAGGCGGGAACATGAAAGCGGATTTTCTCTGAGAGGCCGTTACAGTTACGGAGGAGGGTTTTTTTTGGAGCTCTCACCCACAGCCTTCATCGACWGTGAAAGACATCAAAAGCTGAGTGTAAGAGCTTGTTGTGAGTCTTCAAGGCAGGAGCATAATGTAAAATGTTGAGTTGCGAGCCCTGTGGGTTTGCATATCAGATATTTAATACTGTGATTGATAGTGCGAGGAGGCCTTCATGTTTATACCGCGTGAGCGTTAAGGCATCAGGGAGCTAAAGTATCTTTCCTTTAAGCAGCTGATGTTAAAATACAAGGGAAGTGAAATACATCTTGCTCTAAATTTCTGCCTGTAAAATTAAACTATTACATACAAAGGAAAAATTCTTGCTGGAAAATTAAGATCAGTTTTGTATTTTTCCTTCCTTTGTGCTGCAATTGCAACTAGTAAAGATGAATTCTCAGCCTTCCTTCCGTCCTTGTTTCCTGAGTAGCCACATGGATCTAGTAAGTGACCTCCAAAACCCAGATGTTTCTGCTGTATTAAAGCACAGAAATGAGCTTTTAAAATAAACTGAAAGGTAATCTCATATTGGAGTATACTTCTGACTGAACGTGAGGGGAGTATGCTTAAATCACGCGGCAGAAGACATTGCAACCAGCGGCCTCTACGAGAACAGGTTATGAGAAGGTCCRGGTAGGACCAGTCGCACACTTTTGCACAAGTGTTTCATGGTTGTGCTTTGAAGAAATTGAGTCACTCCTTAAATGCAAGGAGGGTTGCCACACTATTTCATTAGGCTTAGAAACGGGAGCGTAAGAATGCATCCTCGCCTCCTGGTTTGTTACGAATACCTGCTAAATGATGCTACAATCCCAATTGCCTGAAATCAAAGAAATACGTGTGTCAGAATCACCCGTGACACCTTTAAAACTTTTCGAAGGGCAATCTTTTGAAGACRTCCGTGAAACCTTCTGAGGGGCTAGATGAGGTCAACTCCCGCGCAGCAGAGCCCCGACCGAATCGGCTCGCACGAAGCTCCGACAAAACGCGCGAGGGTGACGCCGTGGGCTCGCAGAAGCCACGGGGTGTTTCACCGTGGAGGTTAGTGAGGGTAGCGCTGTACGTGGTCTTGCAGGTGTCCCTGTGCTTCTGCCTTTGTGCCTGCTAACGTGATTCATACGGCAGAGACGCAGCTACGGTGCAAAGCCTGTGTTTTTATTATGCGCTAAACTTTGTCTTACTCGCTTAATGACTGGTGTTACAACAAAACAGGAATAACTCAGGATTGTTAGTGTTTTATGAGCATGGGTTTGCAGGATTTATTCATGATTTGGTCATCAAAGCTTCCTTAGCTGCCTTTGTAACTCTGTGGGTAAACAAGCACCGTTGTATGCTAGGGTCTTAAAACAGGCAAGCAACCTCCCACCCCCACAAATTTGCCATCCTCACAAAACTAATACAGAGGAAGGACTGATATCTGTTCTCTAACGACTCTGAACTTTCATACGTTTATTCTTGTCAATTTGCTTAAGCTAAGCTACTGAATTTCTGTAAAGTCCTGCTAGGCTGAAGTCATAGCGCAGAGCAATTGGCTGCGCTTCAGAAATGACCTTGCTCAGGTGAACGTAGCTTGGGAACTCGAAAATGGTGCAAAGCTCATAAAGTGCAGCCACAGCGTAAACCTGCAGCTCTTTGGTGATAATCAACCTCCCAGCATATTGCTGTGCACGCTCGCTTTTACCAACCGCCTTTCAAGGAGCATTTATTTAGAAGGCACAGACCTAAGCTGTCTGAATTCTTGACCATAAAACCTCAGCTTTTATACTGGAAGTATTTGAAGAGAAGAAGCAGCTGGTGTTCTGTGGCAGGGTTTCCTCTTTCATTGAAGCCTCCACTGTATTGCACAGGCTTTCCTTTGTACGCAGAGTTYGTTCTTTCATTAAAGAGGCCTCAGAAGTTGATAGGAATTGCAAACTACCAAAGATGCGCGGAGTGGAAAACAAGATCAAAGTTACTGTATACCACGTGTCTGTTCGAGCTGTTGGGGACAACGAAAGGTCTTAGTTTGTCTTGTCAGCTGTCTGCCAGTTGATTCGCTGCTGTGTTAGCTGCAAATTTGTCCTTTGTAAATTCTGGTGTGTGAATAAAGAACACAGCACCCTGAAAAAATGCTAGGAACAAAAGCCACAAGCGCTTCCTGGGTGCAAGACGGGCGTTGTGTTGTGTTGTATTTTTTTCTTTTTTTTTTTTCTTTAAGTAAAGGTAGGAGGAGGCAACGACACAACTGTCGTCCAGCTTTGAAGAGCTTTCTTTCAAAGTGAAGTAACAGAGAGGAGTGAGGATTTTTCCCCTCCTTCCGTAACTTTGGYGATACATTATGTTCATTGCTCCGGGAACTGAGATTTTTCAAGCAGAGACTAAGCTAGAAATTCGGTGTTAAACGTAAGCTGCAAAATTTGATTGCTACACAGAGAATGTAATGAAGTCCTTAAGGCATTTTAAGGTCAGCCAGTTTTAAATGATCTGTGGTGTATGGCTCTCCAATAAATGCAGCTGTGCTGAAAATCTGTACATAAATGCAGTGAAATTAGCTCTTTGTCAATTTTAACAAAAAATGGCAAATCAGCTTCTTATARCTGGCTCTTTTTTCTTTTGCCAGCTTAGTCTTTCAGGTACTTGGTATTTTGGTGGCCTTCCAAAAATGCTTCCTCAACATAACTCCCGTTAAATATGTTTATTTGGTTAAAAAAGGATCATCTCCCCACATTTCGCTAATTAATTAACAAGTGGAAACTAGCCTCTTCTACCACCTGCCTCTTCTAACAGCTTACCCGGAGCTACTGTCTGCTGAACTCTTGTCCCCTTTGCTACAGCCCAAACGAAGGGGCACCTGCCTGGTCACTGCGTGGCCCACCAAGCGCCAAGCACCTTGACTGCAGCTCACAAATGCTGTCTCTTCCCTATAGCTTGTCCTGTGGAGCGGCAGGGACTGCGGCCCAGCCCTGGCCTTCTCTTCAGGGGCTTCGGTTTGTGCTGGTTGTAGCCCCTCTGGTTCTTCCAGGTGCCCTTTCTTTCCCCGTGTTACTCGCTTTTTCCTCCTCGTGCTCCCCCATGCCTTCATACGTGTGGAATTCTCTTTTGCAGCACTGAGGCGGCCTCTCATGAAATTATACCATGACTACACAAGAAATTGTGGAGAAGGGAAGGAGGAGATGAGATTGATAGAGAATATGTGTCTACACTGAGGAGTCGCAGTTTTTTTGTAAATGGTTCACGTTGGCTTGTTCGTGCCCATTTATCTTCCTTGCTGTTTTTACCTTCTGTTTTGAAAATGGAAGACTTTTTTTCTCAAATTGAAGCTTGGACAATTCCAAAACTGTTACGCAAACACCCTATGAAGGTCAGATGATGTGCATCATAGTCAAGTTTTATAATCCTCGTTGTAGAGCCCGTAGCATCCTTGTCTTTCCACTGGCTAACCCAACAGAAGATARGCAAAACAAACTTGTTTGAATCAGTGTAGAAGAGTAGCAGATATCCCTTTTTCCCGCCTGTTTTATAACTACATACACATTATTTCCAGTTCATCTAACAATTGTTTTGAATTTTTCCTGAGATATTGTAGGCTCCTTCTCCATGTCTCCCCATCTTGTTATAACATCCTTGGTTTGTCCCATTGATGCAGAGGGGCAGCAGAGTGAAGTGCTGCTGCTGCTCTTCCTCTCGCTGATCTTTGGTGGTTGGGTGTGTTTGCATGCTCGGAGTGCTGATGAAGCTCTGCCTATATACTGCGTAGCCCATATAACTTGTGTTTCTGCCTCTCAAACCCAATGCCTCTTTCTGCCACAGACCTCTGTGATGGTGGTGATTATGCTGCTGTGGTCAAACTAGACATAAATTTTGCTCTTCTAAGGTATAAATGTATTTTGGGGTTTAGACACGGTTGCTGTTGGTGGCACTCTGTGGCCTGTGATGGAGTTTATTTCCATAGGGAACAGCCAGCAAAGCTGAGATGAGTTAGGATGTGCAGTTAAGATGCTTTAAGATTAAGTTAAAGTGGATGCAAACCATTTACTACTTCATTAAAGGGATTGCAGTGACATTTAGTATTCTTCATGTTCAAATTTTTATTGAATTCATCTTAATCCTGCTGTATTTTCTATATAGAAAAGCTTTATATTGTGACTTGTTCCGGTTGTCTCATTTTAAAGAAGATATGGGAAGTTCGACAGGGCTAGGGAACAGCTGTATTCGTGATGTACAGCTTGTAGCTGCATACCTTAAGGTAGAAATTGTTCTTTAGCTTTTCCACTTTTGAAAGGTTCTCATGGAAGTGATTGTAGCAAAAAAGGAGAAGATAGTAGGCTCAGGTTTACTCACTGAGCTGGCAAAGGAGTAACAAAATAAGCTAACTTGGAGTTGATACGACCTAATTAGAAACAGAGAAGGGGTGCAATCGGAAACTATTTAATTAACTTATGAAGCCATTGTGTTTGGGTGCTGCTGATTTTCTGGTAGTGGAAGCACCTAAATCAAGACTAGATGTCTTTCAAAAGACCTAAGACTTAAATTTAACTTGAATTTGGCTTTGTGCAAAAATTACCCTGTGGTGTTTGTGATGCAGGGGGCTGGTAGCGGTGACTGTAAGGTCATAAAGTATGTAAGCTTCTGGTTTTTGTATTTTTCTGTTTGAGAACTAGCGTGACTTGAGCTTGGTGCTGGAGCAGGCAGTACTGTCCCCTGGTGCAGGAGGGGGATGCTGAGTGCTGGTGGGCTGGACAGCACAGCTTAGGGGCCCCTTGTTACCATTTAGAGTTGCAGGTGTCCTAAATTGTGATAATATTTTTATCTGCATTTCCTGCACTCATTATTGAAACTTTCTGAGCATAGGTTGGAGAAGAGAAAATGAACATAGACATTACTGTAACATGATAAGGATGATGAGAAGCATCTCACATCTGTTTTTCCTGTTGGTTTTGTATATATTACAACTCTTTTGTAGCACAGAGGCTGGCTTAAAATTGCTGATAGTTATAGGCTTGATAAAAAGGAAGCCCATGTTCAAATCCCTCATTAGAAATATATTCTTTTATTTATGCACAGTAGAATAGCTAGCACAGGCCACTGAGAGAAACCCCCTGTGAAAGCAAATGGATAGGAGGAAGAGAGATTTTTTATTTTATTTTATTTTAAAGGCATTGCCAGATTTCTGTATTTCATTCTGCTGCAGTAAGAGGAATTGCTTCAGATCTTAATTAGTGTGCTATAGCAAAGAGTAAGTCACTTGTTTGCCGCTCAGGATGACCAAGGGTATTGTCAGCCAAATCTGCAGATGAGCTGAAATCTTGTAATTCTCTACAGTTGTCTTTCTGCAGTGGCAGCCCTCAAGAAATGTGGAGCTTTCTGCCTCTTTTCTGGCTGGTTCTCCAGCTCATCCCTCAGAAGGGGCTGCGTGGGATGGACGCGCCCGGGCAAAAAGCTGTCTGTAACCTTGAATTAGTGCGGTAATCCTCTGAGATCTGCAGTCTCCCTGTCTTTCATCTGTCACTCCTTCACAACCACAGCTCTCATCTCCTGGAGTTAGAATAGGAATGAGGGCGTTTTTCAGCGGTCAGATAAATTATGGGGCTTTTCAGGGATGAGGTTTCCTGTTTTCACATTCTCTCACCTCATGTTGACTTGCTGATGTTGGGGAAGTATACATACTTTTTCCTGGATCAAGCAAATGCCATTCAGTCTGTTTCCTTCAGAGAGTCTCTTCATGTTGATGTGCCAAAAACTCTTCAGAAGAGATGGAAAAAAATATATTTTTAAATGTATAATTAAATATAGGCGAGATTGCTGTTGTGTCTGTGTTCCTGTTAAAAACTCTACTCCATAGACATAACAGATTACATAAATTTTTCAGGGTGGGCGAACAACTGTTCTGCTTTGGGGATGAAAGCAAACTGAAACCAATACCCCTGAAAGAAATTCGTGACCACAAAACATGAAAGTTCCATGTTACAAGATTATAAATGAAGTGAAAGAAAAGAAGCCTTTGAAATTCAAAGCAGCAAGTGTCTTCATGTCATAACATAAAAGAGCTTGTACAATTTTCTTTTGATTTTAAATGCACGGAGAAGCATCACAGACGTTCTTGCTTATGTTTTAGACGCCCGCTGGGTGAAGGTGCAGACACCCAGAGCCAGGCTTGCTGTTCAGGGAGCAGCTTCTGCTCTGCCCCGCGGCCTCGGCGCAGTGCAGTCCCGGCGCTGGTCTCTGCGGGGAAGGGCCAGGTTCCTCCGCAGGGTGCTGGGCTGGGTGGAGGATCCTTGGGCCTGAGAGGCGTTTGGAGGAGAATTGGGGAAAGGCATCAATCCTTGGGTGAGTTTTCCTGTGGGTGTGATGCCGCGCTTATGCCGGTGGGGGGCTGGAACGGTTGATCCTGGTTTTAGGAGAGGAGGAGGAGAGGGTCGTTTTCCCACCGCTTAGGGCAGTAGCGCCGAGGACGCTCCTCACTCTTGCTCCGCTTGCGCGAGGTTGTGGTTTTATACGGCGGGTTTCTTGAGGAAAACTGCTACAAGTGCAAACAGATCTCTGAGAACTTGGGGCAACCGGTGAAGTACGTGTGACCTGCAAGCCAAGGCCGTTCCAGCTTTTCTCCCACGTAAGCCGCAACGCGCGTGTGCTACGCGGCTTGCTCTGCGGAGTACACCTGCGGGTCCGGGGAGAGGCGTTAGCTGTCGCGTGGGCCACGTGAGGAACGTTCGCGGTTCTTCAGGCACTTCATGAAGCACTGAAAAAAAATACCTGATCGTTGTTCGAGCCTAGGATCGCTGTTCGATAAAAGTAAATTTTGCTGGCAGATACCGGTCTTCCTGTCCCCATAAGCAGTATAAAGATGGGCAAATTTGGGCTGTGTTTATACAGGCCTTGGTAGCTTTCAGAACTTCTGTTTTTGTGTGTGCTCTCATTTTTGTGAACAGCTACAAAGGTAAGAAACYCGAAGGAGAACCTAAGGGTTTAAGYTTCTATTTAATATAAATTCACAGGAATTTCCAGCAATTTGTTTATATTATGTGCGATACTTACAAATTCATTTGTAAAGTATTTTTCCCTRAAATATTGCTAGGGAAGCAGAGTTAAGTTTTCAAGGAACGATGTGCATGGGATAGGCTGGCCCCAAGGAGGACGAGGAATTTTGGAAAAGACTGTATTTTAATGAAATCCATCATTTGAATTTTTAAAAAGTACTTAGAAAACAAACCAAGCTTGCTCTCACAAGAACCCTCAGGACCGTTCCAGCTAATCAGTGATTTTTAGCTCTAATCTAAGGTATTGGAATGGAGGATATGTGCCAACGAATAAGTAGAAAATTGAACTGTGAAGTTGGGTTTTGTCTTCAGAAAATATTAACCTTGTTCATCCATTAATATAATGGGAGAAGAACTGTCAGAATATTTCCGTAGGAGTGAAATGCTGGAAAGCGGAGTAACCGTTACCAGATCRCTAAATGTCTGAAGCAGCGTACAGCGACAGATGGCTTGTTTTGACACTTAGGGGCTCTTCTTTTTTTTTGTCATCTTCTGTTGTCAGTGAAAATACTTGTCGAGAGCTAGGACTAGAAATGATTGTCTGCTGATCAGGGCTTCCCTGGGAAATTCATTCTGCGTGAAGCTCCTCGGCGGGCGAGCACGGAGCCGAGGGCTCAGCGGAGTCTCGCTTACAACTGGAATTTAATTTGTGTAGTTGTGCTGGCTTCTGGCAGAGGTGAGTTCCTCCCTCTCTGAAAAGGGAGGCTGAATATATGCGCTAAGCGCGGCCGTACATTAAAATAAAGACAAGCAGCGGCAGGCTGAAGATCGTTATTCCGGTCTGCTGCTAAAAGGTGTTTTCAGAAGTGCCTAAAGAGTGTAAAGAACTGAGGAACTCATTGGGATGAGGCTTTTGGATTTCCAAAACGCTTCCTTTTTCCTGTGATGGGAAAAACTAAGATAATTTCTAAGCGGTAAGGAGGAAGAAAAGGGATACACTGCCTTCAGGTGGGTAAATACTCAGGTGTGTGAGGTCAATTCTCCCTCTGCCCAGCTCCAGCCAGCCCTCCGGGGGAGTCATCCCTGGCGTTGGGGTTAGTAGGAGACACGGKCGTGCTCAGACTTCTCCGTTCTGTGTGAATTCAACAGCCGGGTGCCCTCCACCTCCAAATTTCCAGGCTGGGCTTTCCACCCCCGTTGGATCATGCTGCTGCTCCTCGTTGAAATTACCGTGTGTATTTTCACGGAAAGTTCGGCTCTTCACGCCTTTATATTTGCCCCCACAGGAATATTTTGTTGGAGAGAGTCTCAAGCRTGTCTACGTAGGGAACCTTTGAGTCATTGTGAGGGAGTCGAATAGTCCCATATCACTCAATCACATCTAAAAATATACCTTTCATCTTCTTTTCCCCTGCATTTTCCACTGTTGCAGATAAAAATCTGCTGCTGCGTGATGTCACGGGATCTGGGGATTTTCCTTCTCCCTTCTTCTTTGTGAGTCTTGTCGTCGTTAACGAGATTACAGCCTTGCCTGCCRCAGGGGCTCTGGTGTTGCGCAGACCTGGAAGGACGTCAGCCCCAGATTTTCACTTGCAGCTACGTTGTTGGCAGCGAGTAGGATACACACGGCACCGTAGGTGTTGCRGGAGAAAGCAGCCTCCAAAGGGCGGTAACGGTCGTTCCTTCTTGGGGAGCGGGATCGGCCATTTCTCTGAAATTCAGCATGCTGCAGACGTTGCAGTAGTTAAAGACAGCAGGAGCTAGAGATTTGAAAGAGAAAACCTCTGACTTCTTAGCAGGCCTGAAGCACCKAATTAATGCTCTTTCAGAGGTCACCTCTTCGTTTTAGCTGAACGTCCTGTAGTTTAAAACACTGAATTTTCTGTGCAATTCGGAACTTCTTTGGCATAGAGACTTCGGTTCAGCTACTAAAATTACCCTYCTGACAGCTTCGTAAAGCAATCCGTGCAATGCTTTGGCATAGGATACAGCCCTAAATACTCTTCTGTCAGCTAATAAACTCTCCAGTGCAATTCGTTGTGTACACAGGCTTATATACATGGCACGTCGGAAATTTCAAATAGGATTTGCATTAATGGCGTTAAAATCATAAATGTGAGCAACAGCAAGTAAGCCAAGGAAAATAAGGAAGAGAAAATAACTTGAGCTCTTACTGTCCTTCTTAATGCAAGGAAATCTCATTGAGGCTACTTTAGCAAGTACGTAGGCTTTTTTTTTTTTTTTTTTAATCGACTGTATTTAGTGTTAATGGGAGTTTTGCTTGCAGCTTCCCACAGTCTGCAGTTAAGAATGACTCTCCCTTTTTAATGCTATTTTAACCTGATTTTCTTCTTATTTAATTACTTATTGTAGATCACCAAAATTACCAGTTTTCAAATTTTAGCACAGTCTGCTAATAAAAATTAATAAAATCAGGAAACATTTAAAAGCCTAGCTAATGCGTCCTAATGCTAGACTATCAATTACTTTGCACTTGAGTGATAAAGTTAAACTTCCCTATCTAGGAGTGAAGATTTTACAGGAGTGACCTCAGAGTATAATGAGAATGTGCTTAAACTGGACTTCTGGTAGCTCTGCTGTTACGTGGGTAGATCCTCTGCTAAAATTTCTACAACRTGTTAGTGCAGCCAAGAATGAATATTATTATATATGCTTATTAAAAAAAAAAAAAACTTAAAGCGGAACAAAGTTGAGTAAAGTGGGAGAATCCTGTTAAAAGCAGTGCAAAAAAAAAAGAGTATATGACATTAAAATAATGTACAGCAACTGGAAAAAGATGCAATTCAACTGCGTAAGAATAGTTCAAATACTAGAGGAAACAGTCCAAGGATGTATGAAAGGTAAACAATATTATCCACCGTGAGTCCTTGAGAAAACCAGTAACAGCTGTTTGTTCTGGAAATGAGAGAAGTCTGTAACCTTTGACTGGAAAAACGAAGGGAAAACTTTGGGCAATTGCTCTTGGAAAAACTGGACCTTCTTCAGCTTCACGGAGGCATCTTCAGAGCCTGGGGCTTGTGAAGGTGGATTGTCATGAAGCTTTCTGTTCTCCTTCAAGATATTTGAGCAGGGAAAATYATGCATGGGGATTAAAATTGGAAAAAATCAGTTAAGAGGTCAGTCCTGTTTTAGACTGCATCAATTAAAAAAAAAGAATCTCAGCTTTATGCTGATTTGAATGGGATCTTGGTCAGCTGAAATCCTGGTAGCTCCAAAATTTCCCTGGCAAATTTATGAAACAGAGCTACAAAAGAATAAAACTTTTTTTTTTTTCATAAAACTGGGAAAAAAAGAGAATTTAGTGGGGTTTCCGAAGGAAATAACTTTTCTGTGACGGTGCTTTGTGTGTGTTTCCATCTGTCTGGCTCTCAATCCCTTTCTACCAGCACCAAATAACTTTTGAATCTGTTGACTAACTGCAGCAACATTTGACAGAAGGCTGATGTCTCAAAAATACTAACTTTCTGTAGAAACCGTACATCAGGAGTTTAGAGGAATCTCTGTAGCTCCTGGCCAGGGAGCCAGATGGCCTTTGCGTGTCCGGGGCACGTGGTGCCTTTTGCTCAGCCAGACTTAGGGCTGCGTGGACGTTGGCCCTGAGGGATGTTCTTGCGGAGTGCAGTGACACACGTCTGAGATGCTGGGAATGACTCCGGGGTGAGTTTTCGCCATGCACGTTAGCACAGCGCCGTCTGGAGCACAGCGCCGTGGGAAGTATTAAGAATCCTCGTGTGGAGTGGAGTGTCCTAAATGTTGATTAAGAGGCTTGAAACGGAAAGGTTCACACCTCGAGCCCTGCCAGAACGTGTTGATCGAACAGGTAACGTCGATGCTAGGTTTGCAAAGTGCTTTCAGATGGCAAGGTCATTTTAATAGCAAATGGAAAACTATCTACTGTGAAGCACAGGGGAAAACACCAGGGGCAAATCTCGTTGGATGCAGTGAATGGTATCTAATGAAAACTGGAGAAATAATAAAGAAGATTTGTGTCTTGGGGAACAGTAATGAGGGAGATGTCCAAGATGCCTAACACCCAAATGAGAGCAAATATGTATTCGTGATGGGACAATACAAATAGGGAGAGAAAAATAGCTGAAATAACAGTGTAGACCGTCCGAATGAGGAAGAAATTGTTCAAAAATATGACACACACAGTAGATGTTATCTAGTCCAAATGCTGGAACTACAAAACAAGGGCTTTTTTCTATTTGTTCATACTGTTAGAGTGTCTGAGAACTGCTGCTGAGTATGTAATGACTTTTATATTTACCTGTGGTCACGGCACTACTGGCATCTAATTCATTATTTTTTAAAGTGCTTTGGAATACCTTAGGTATTAAAGACATAAAAGCAAATTCTGTTCTTCAGGCTCTTACTCCATTCCAGCATGCAGGGAAGCTACATCATCAAGACTCAAAGGACAAAAACTCACAAAACATTGTGATAAAAGACTTGAAACTAAGGCAGAAAAATTCACTCTGCTAGTCGTAGTTATAAATTCTAGATCAAATAGTTATTTGAATTTACTATAGCCACTCAATCTAAAAGAACTGTGTTCCTTTCAGTGTTTGAAATGTCACACTGAATACTCTGCATCATATACAAATCAGCTTTTAGGTTAGTTAGGCTAACAGTTATGACTTTTACGTATGCTTTCCTTGACTTTCATCTGGTCTGGTTTTATGTCCAGCGTAAGAAACGATGGTCTCGTGCTCATATTGCTGGTCGCTACTTATTTGCATATTCATGCGTTTATTTTTGCATATGTTTGCCTTGTTGCACAGTGAATGAAGTGATTGCTACAAAGCTGGTTYGTTCTTGGCATCTGGTTGCTTCTGAAAGATGTTCAACAACTGACTTGTGGGACTGGGGGAGCGGTGGGGGCCGTTGGCTTGACTTTGTCCTGCCAAACCTTTGCTCTGCCTGAGGAGCCGAAAGACTGGCTGTAAAATGTAATTCCAGGTGTGTTCGCTGCATTACTAGCTGTATTTATAGCAATGGATCGCGTACGTAACTACAGGATTACTGCGATAGCTCGTAATATCTCGTTTGGGGAAGAAGTATGTGTCCCTCTGAACAGTCCATGACCTCKCTTGCATCAACACAAGGGCGAAGACGGTGGCGGTATCTGCATCGACCGAAAGGGCTTAGGCTGTCTCGCTATAAGACTGAGTTTTGGGGTTGTATGATTGGTGTGGAAAGTCAAGTCAGAAAAAGTAACAGTCTGTTGACAGAGAGATTTCCATCGTTAGCAGAGTTTGTTTCYGTGAACACTCAGACAGGATGTTTCAGTAAATGATGCTAAAACTATACCTCTCTGTCAAAGATTGCAAAATCGGGAATGATTTCAGAGTGATAAGTGAATTTCTGGCATGAAGAAAGCCTGTGAAGGTGCACAAAGGAGAGGGGGAAAATGGAGTTAAACTTACCTGAACATTTGGAATTTAGTGGTTTTCGACACCTGATGTTAGTGTAACCGAGCAAGCAGAATGATACCGCTGTGCTCTGGGGCAACCAGAGGATCAGAAGATGCCTTAACACTTGGCCACACGTTAAGGGAAAAACAAAGAAAKAAATAAAAGGGGACCTGGCTTGGCCAAGCCCTTTGACACCAGAGGGGTAGACGACCCGCTGCGTGCGTGTCGCCGTGCCGATATCCTTGGCCCCGTGGGGCCGCGGCGTTGGTGGCGCGGCGAGGATGAGCTCCGGTGCTCGCCTCTGGCCCGGCGCAGCTCGAGCGTCGTTCCTGCGCYCCGCGCGCTCTCCGCAGGTGTCTCGGGGGTGCCTTTGTGGAAGCGTGCCCAGCCTGTAAGCACCCGAGGAACGCGGCCCTGGGTCAGTCCTTGCCCCCGAAGGTTTCTGAATTGGTGTGATACCTGCACCAATGAAGCTCTGGCATTAGCCAAACTGTGCTTGTTCATGTTTTCCTAAGAACATGCGCTTATATTAAAATTTAAGGTCCTGTGGTGTGCCRTAGCAAGGCTGTTACAGTTCTAAAAGTTTTTCTTCTAAAGTTAAGTGTAGCCAGGGTTTTTGTATCCAAGTCTGTTCATAGTGAATGAAACAGTAATTAGATTTTAAATATCTATTTCTCCTTTCTTCTGCTCTATGCATAATTGATAAATTAACATTTTAATAGCAATGCCATCCTGTGCTTCTTTCAGCCATTCCACAGATAGGTGAATTACTCTTTTTGTTGTGGGAAGCTATCAATAGTTTTACAGCTGAGAAGTGCGCACTTTAGTACTGGAAATCTCCAGGATAACTATTCAGAGCATAATTTAGTAATAAATATATAGGGTTTTGCAGCATTTTATTATAAAATTACATATATTTATTTTATATGTATAATTTTAGGATTATATTATAAAACACTTTATATTTTTATTGTGAATTGTATGCCAGTGTCCAGTGCGGATGAGTGCAGCATCCCCTTCTTTACTGTCAATATCCTCTCTTTTGAGTGTGTGTTTTGATTCTTATGGTGCAGCGTCCTGAATGCCTTTGAATGCCTCGCTCTGTGAACCAGCGACCGCCCGACGTCGTGTCTCRGCGCAATTCCGGCAAATGTTTGGTGTGTTTTCCTCTGGCGTTAAAATCCAGAAGCGAGTGGGAGAAGGAGGAGCGGGAGGTTCTGCCCGTGCGTGGCGCGGAGCCGCCAGGCAGCAGGCGACGAGGTAAAACTCGGGAGAGGCGTCCCCCCCCCCGCCGCGCGCCCCCGTCGGCGCCGGGCTTCGCGTGCCGCGCTGGGCCCTGGGGCCGCTTTGGTCATTGCCGTGGGCAGCCCTGGGGAGTCGGGCGCGGGCTAACGAAGAGGGCGGGCTAACGAAGAGGGTGGGCTCACGCCTCCGAGTGGGTCGCTCGGCGGCTCCCTCCGAGCAGCGGCGCCCGCCGGGACCTCTTGCTAGCTTCCTGGGGTTTGGTGCAAGTGACCTTAAAGTTGGCTCATATTTTCATTCATAGATCTTAGCAGGTTCCTCTGTTAGTTCCCAAACCGGGAATAAATTCCCGGACGCAAGGATATCTGCGTGCGTTGTAAGAGAGTGTTGTGTTTGCTCAGGCAGATGCCAAGCCCGTGGCTACGAACATTGCCCCCTTGGTGAGGGTGTTCGCAGTGAAAGCGGTCCTCACTTTCTGCCTTACCGTCTCCTGAGATGGCACGGTTAGACTAGAGTCAGAATCGACATCTGAACTTCAAAAGAAAAAAATCAGGATGTTTTTTGAAGTAGACTCAGCCCCGCATTTTATCTAGTGGGCTTGACTTGGGGGCAGAGGACTGGTAGTGAACTAATGATATTAATAAAAAGGTCTGGTCATTCACGTTCATTAAATGTCGCAAGTCTGACGTTTGCAATAATAGTAATACTGATAGCCTTAAAATCTTTGTTACCTGAAACTTGAATAGTTTATGTAGTCGTTTCATCTACGTCAATATTTCAGCTTGAAAACCATATCCATATCATACTGCTCAGTTCCTGTCCTAAGCTTGCCGCGTTTGCAGGTGGTTCAAGGCTTGCTGCATCTCGGACTTAGCTGTAGGCATACGCTGTAAAAATACCTGCGAGGAAATGCAGGAGGATGTTTTTATTGCAGGTTGTAATACAAACGGATGATTGGAAGAGATTGGTTTGCTCTGGTTACTGCCCCCATTTAATGAAAACATTATGTTTTGTATTCTCTATATTTAAATGCTTTTTTGTTCACAGCCCTGCGCTCTTAGTAATTCAATTATAGTGAGATACCTAAGAATTAACAAGTACTATCTTTTTCTGTAGAGAGCAGAACCAACAACTACTATGTTTTTTGGAGAGAACGGAATCAACCTCTTCGTGTCACCTTTGCGGTGTGATTTTGCTGTATTCAGAACCCAGATAAGTTTTGTAGCTCTACCTCAAGCTAAAGAGCTGTCTCCTAATCTGTAGAAGTTTTAGGTTGCTGTAAACGCTGCATTGGTTTAGAGTGCTTAATGCTGGTTTCTAGGGATCATAAAAAGCAAAAATAATGCCCTGTGTGTGACACGTATGTTGCAAAGCCAAACGCTGCCTTGACCTGTGCTCCCGGATGGCAGCGAACGATGAGAAATCGCCAGTAACTCCTCCTTTAGTCTTCCCGAAATGCATTCCAATAATATTTTGAAACTGCTCTTGGGGAAAACTTTACTAATCCCTTCTCAAAGTATTTGGCAAAAGGCTTCAGCAGGAAGAGTCGGTAAAGAGGAGCTGAGTCGCCTGCAATGACAGAAGGAATCAAAACTCCATTAATGTCAGTGCTGGGTCAGTGAGCAGAAATATCCTTAGTTATCCCAAATAACAGGCTTAAATTTCTGAATCTCTTGGCACAGCGTCTTATCTCTTGAAAATAGAATGAAATCCCGTGGCCGCCTGGACGTGCTCACCCGCGTCGTCCCGCTCGTGCGAGCGAGGCGGTGGTCGGTACTCGCCGCGTCCCCCGGTACGGTCGCCGAGCACAGCTTCCGCGGCAGGTCCTGGAGGTGTTGGAAAGCAATAGYGGGGGCGATACTTCTTTTTTTCACGTGACTGAGACAAAGTCAGAGCGATTGTCTGAGTTCAGCTTTACTGYGTGCCAGAGTCTGGGTGCAGAGAGCCATTACAGGTTTAGTTTGAAATATCTAATCTCTCTSCCACCTCCTCTCCAACCTCCGTTTGCTGTTGTCTCGACTAAACTTCCTGCGTTTTGTCATTGGGGTTGAACGGGGAAATAACAACATCCTGAAAGTGGCTGGCCAGAATATGAAACAGTTCATTTTGAGCATGAATAGCTCGGTGTGGAAGCAGAGATTGAGAAAAAAGACTGAAAAAATACTTTCTCAAACAAACGCATTCCTGCAGTATGGCATGGGTACGGTCTTGTGCAAAAACCTGACGTTCGCCCGTATGCGAGCCAAATGGTTTTGTGCAGTTAGAGATGGTCCTCGTGTCATCCCGACGCGGTTTGCAAAATAGAGTACTCCATATGAACTGAAAACCAAAGCAAGGTTATGATGACATTTTTCTAATAGGTAGCTATTTTATTATTAAGTGTTCGATGTTAGACCAATGGTCCTGTCCTTGGAAATTTCCTTCTTTTTGGGAGAGAAGAAAATAAGTTTGTCTGCTGTCTCTGATATTAACCAATCTTTTCAAAGTTACCAGCAACCTCGCTTGTTTTCTTAACAGTCAAAAGATCTGGTAACAGCATACAGGAAGACTTTTTCTGTAGCTGTTAGAGGACAGTATTTTATACTTGCTTTTTTAATTCTTCACCTCCCCAGTAAAAGAGTTGATTCTTGTGTTTCAACTGTAATACAAAAATTTGTGGTGTCCTCATATTCTTTGAATAATTGGTATTTTTTTCTTTTATTCCCTGGCATTCCCTAGCTATCCGGAAGAATTCACTGGGTGCTCTCCTCCCCATTTAGAACCACRGGTTTCGCCTGCAATTTATCCTTCCTCAGAAATGCTGTTTCAATTTCAGGACCACCTTGTTTCAAACACTTATTTCACAAAGACAGTAGTAACTGGTTCAAAATACAAACTACCATTGCAAAACAGAGAAATGCCCACCTAGGTCACCTACCTTTTGTCAAACTGTTCTCATCAGCTTGCCTAAGAATCCAGCCAAGCTGCTGATATTAGAATAAACAGTAGAAATGTCTGAGTTAATCTATTTTTGTCTCTAGGCTTCCAGAGCAATAAATTAACTAAAGGGTATGTAAGAAATTAATSTGAGTTTTTATAACAAACCTGTCCAGTGTTTTTTTCTTTCTGGGCTAGCTTCACCCCTTAGCTATATTGCATGTTGGAGTTTTTAATATTTAAAATATGAGTTTTATTTTATACTTATTAATAATATACTCTTACAGTGATTATGCCTTGTAGAGGAGCACTGTCCGGAGGCCAGGGCTCAAGCTTTTGTTCAGGACATCCTGTGTACATGATGCAAACTCTCCCCAGCTCCTACTGAGTTGTTCTCTATCGGGCCGGGCAGAGTTAAAAAAGGTGCATAAGGTATCAGTGAAAGATGTCATTTTTAATTGTTTTTTTTTTTTTTTTTTTTTTTTTTTTTTTTTTTTTTGACCGGTTTTCTGGCTCCTTTTATTTCTGGCTCCCTCAGTGTCCAGTGTAAATTGTGCTGTTTGTTTGCCAGAATTGCCTTTTCATGTAAGGGCCCAAAGCTGTGGGCAGAGGCAGGGAAGGTATTAGTGGGAAAGAGGGGCCTCACTGCTGGGTCGTCTCCCCGTGGGATTCCCCGCACCTCTCTGGCTTGCGGGGCTGCTGAGTTACAGAGTTCCTTTTTTTTCTTTTCTTTTTCCGTTTTTTTTAATAGTAACTCATAGATATTTCTCAATTAAACTTTTCTGCTTGGTCCATAAATTTCAACTTCACGTAATTCAAAATCTGGGAGTGCACGCGTTCCTCCGGAGCAGACTGTGGAGCGCGGCTGCAAGTACGAGGTGAGTTGTCAGGTTTCTTCAAATGCTTCTTGAACCCAGAGCTGCCAAATTAACATCAGGTGGGTCCAGATCCTGGGTACAGAGAACAACTGGTTTTGGGATTGCTCTATTTGAAGGCAAGAAATTTAGGATGCAGGATCCTTGGAAACCTAGGTGGGGCCATACTGAATAACGTAAGGGTGTAAAGATCTTTTTCTCAGATGAGTGAGAAGGCAGGACTTGGGAGGAAAGTTGGGCTTCCTTAAACCTTTCAGAAGTACAGGTATTCTATGTAGTTAAAGAATACACGGAAAAGATGAGTGTTGTCTTCACGCACACAAGGTAGGTGTTCCCGTCATGGATTTACAAAGGACTCGCGTGCCCGAACGCTTGTGGTGTCTTTCCAGTTATACCAATTAGGCAAATAGGAGTAACTTTATTAGACTACAAATCTTATATTGCCCTTAAACTACCATGTAATAGGTATATTTGCCTGGCACTTTTCCTGAAGGACAAGCAGTCTATACTGTGTAAAAATCTTCCAGCACTCGGAAGATAAGTGATATCTGATCTTATGACTCAAACTATTGAATATCTGTGCTAATAATAATTCCAAAATGTAATTCCAAAGCTACTGTGCAGTTTCTGCACATTTGTGCCGACTCTCCTAGTGTTTCTTGAGCAAATCTTGACTGAAGGATATTTATTTGATATTATTAAAGATGACTATAGACTCAATGCCACAGCTTAGTTTTATTTCATTGTTCACTTTAAGCCGGCAAGTTAACTAGATGTTCAGCCCTCAAATAGAGGGAGCAGGGAGATTGACTGAGTTAATTCACGTGGGTGTTTTTGAGGGGCGCCTGCTCTCAGATTCTCTTGTTCCTGCAAATACTTCTGCACGTGCAGAATCCTAGGAAATGGTGCTTTGTTAACTCTAATGCAGACTGATTATTTTGTAGCCAAAAACAACTAAAATTTCTAGAGCTTACATCTCGACTCTTTCTCCCTTGACATAGTAACCCAGGCCGTACTGTAATACCTGAGACTGAGGAGCTCGCTTTCATCATGGATTATCTTCAATACATCAAAATGATTTTTATGCCATACTAGTAAGCAATTTTCTAAGACCCTTACTGAACACCGGTGAATAACTTCAGAATCAAATAGCCAGCCTCTTGAGGTGGCGCTGCTATGTTCAGCTGTTTCTTGAGTTAAAGAACTGGCATACTGCTCCAGAGCAGCAGGCCTCTGCTCTGTGACTATATTCTATAAACAGGAAATAGTATTTAAATATTTTTGTAGAAATAGAAGAAAACTAATTAAATTTCCATCAGTTTACGAATAGAATAGCACTGTTTCTTGGGTACTGCCGACTTGCATTTGTGGAGAAACCTGGAAGGGAAAAGAAGAGCTTCTGCTAATATGATGAGATCACGTTCTTATTTCCTTCACAAATCTATCACCTATAATTGGGCTGCAAATTAAAACATTGAGGTGGAAAGAATTGTGTCAGATGATTGCAGCCACATATGTAGCATATTTGATAAATGCTGCTTCGCTCGTGGAAAGCAAGCAGCAAGCGGACAAAGCAGCGTGCGCCTTTAACCTTACAGCTCTGTTTACGCGGCGGTGCAGATGTAGCACTCGCATTCAGATCTCAGTCTGTGTCTGGGGCTAAATCTGCTGTTTCCGTGTGCAAGGACTTGTACAAATGCGTGCCCAGGCACCGTGCACGTGTATTTGCAGAAGCAGGCTAAATGCATTTACAAGCAGACGCGTGTCTTGTATTTGTGAAATGACAACTTGATCGTTTGATTCAAGGGATCGTCAGATGAAGACAGTCACGATTTGCACAGCGCTTGTGACAAGAGCATGGCTATCATTTATTGGCTATCATTTATTGGTGTTTATGCTCTGATAGTGTTCATTAGAGTTTAGTGAGCGTGCAGTGCGTGATTGCTCTTAAAGTGATAAGGAAACACTCTGAAATAAGAGATACTTGAGTGCTGAGACCTTGCAGAGAGCATGCAGTGTTGAAAAAGAAGACTTGGACACACTGCTCTTCTAATCCTGGTTTCCCATACATGCTGGAGATAAGAGAAGTAGTGGCTAGTGTGCGTTTTGGGGTTGTGTTTTTGTTTTTTTCCTGCTTTGCCTTTCTTCTTAAAGATGGCAGCATTACCTCTGCCCACGCTGGCTGGAGATAGGGCGCAGGGTTTGGTGTACACTGCACTTCTGAACGTGGCTCTGATATTTCTTAGTGACTTTTCAAAAAAAAGACTGGGCCAGAAGATAGGATCTGATACGGCAAATATTCCAGAACTGCTTTGATTTTACAAATTAAGAGCAGGAACCTTATTCTGAACCGTATGTGGGAAGTTGAACTGGGGAGTTCAGTTCCTTGGCCTGTATCTGTAGGGGTGAGGAAATGCATGCTTTTATCTTTGAAGCAACTTTTTACTCAAAAAAATAAGATTAGATTTTGCAGAGAAGTGGCTTGCAAGAAAGGGAGAGGTATGTTTTGTGATAGCTAAAACCAGTTTGGAATGTCACTGTAATGGAGTGAATCATTTTAACATTTGAGAAGTGCTTATTTCTTCTTGGAGGAGATGTATTTCTTCGGAGAAGCTTAGCGTGGTGTGGTGACATTATATATCATTCATATCTTTTGTAATTTTTATTCGTGAATTGCCTTCATTGTTACTTCTGTCTTTCTAGGGCATACTGTACCCAATAGAAACTATAAGTAAGCATTGCCTGAGTTATTTTCAAATTGCACATATAAGGACAGCGAAGTAGAAAAAAGTGAATGCAGATTAGGTTCACCAGCAGTGAAAGAAAAACCTTTTAGATGCTTTGATTCTTTTTTTTTTTTAATGTCCGTCTGTGTTTCATTTGACTGGTCATTGGATTGAGATAAAACACATTCCAATTATCTATAATGGGAAACCAAATTACATTCCTCAGAAGAAATTCTGATAATACAATACATGCAGGAGAATGAAAAATGATACAATATAGTGCTGAATTATTATTATACAGTAACATGATCTTCATTGTTCTGATCCGCTAATGGTGAGTCGCAGGTATGGCTGTGACTATATTACATTTCTGTTGTAAATCTGTCTGACACGTAGCAGCCCTGAGAATAATGTACTGTTGTGTCTCTTTTTATTTAGAATGTATTTTAATGGATGTGGTTTTGTCAGCCAGTCAGCTCTGGAGACCATGCACATATCAAAGTGACAAACGTGTGGCTGTTAAAATCCCATGTCATATTCATGAGAAAAACTAAGATCTTTCTTTTCCATAGATTATACAGAGTCATTACCTTTTGGGACCGTCCTGGATAGCTAAACACCTAATCTTGTTTTCTCCCAGTATTCTTTTGCTAAAAAAAAAAAAAAAAAAAAAATCTTGCATCCAGATTCGATGGCAATTTTCATCATTAAAAAACCTTATTTATAGCAAACTCTGGACTGTGGCCGTTGTTGCTAACCTGCTCACTAATGCCTGAGAGTTTAAGGTAAAGCAGCATATAGAGGGAGTTTCCTGTCTTGCACAAAGGAGCAAGCAACTTTATAATAGTTAAAATATCACATTAGGTGACATTTTTATATCACCTCTATCACTCTAAATGAGTGAAAAACAAAGCTGATAGGGTACACTATGAAATGCGCAGAAAAGAAAACAAGCTGAGAATGAAAGCTGCAAAGTCTGGCAATGGTAGCTGGCTTTTTATTTTAATTTTTTTTTAATGCCTTATGCTTGGTACCCAGATGGACAGGAAAGGACAGAAAAAAGGGAGAGAAATCCTCTGTGTTCCCTGTATCTGACGCTTGCTGGTCAGACTCGCCGGCTGGTCTAAGAGCTCGCAGCTCGGCTGCTGTACGGACTGGCTCGCAGGAGCTTCAGGGTGGCTCGGTGCGAAGTGAGGTTTGCCTGCTTTGGAAGCTCATCAGTTATGTGCTCGTGAGGCCGTGGCAGAGGGTTGGCAGAGCCGTACTGATGAGCAGCACGTATGAACTTATCCACGGTTCCAGGTGGTTACCTCCTCCTCCTGCAGAAAGTTTAAGAGCTGGCTCATACCTCAAGTAACAGGTTGACCAGAGAGATTGTGGAGTTTTCATTCCTGGAGGTGCTCAAAACCTACGTGGATGCAGTCCTGGGCAACCTGCTCTAGGTGACCCTGCTTGAGCAGGGGGCTGGGACCAGATGRTCTTCAGGGGTCCCTGCCAACCCCAGCTATTCGGTTATTCTGTAGTAACTGAAAGGAAAGAAGGGCAGTGGATTTGGAGGAATGAAAAGGTGCAGATCAGTCTGGCAACATTCTCTTTTTGCCAGTGTGCTGAGGGTTTCTGTGTTAAAGGAAATAAGGGGAACAGTTATTTTCTACCCGTGTGAGAAAACTTTCAAGGTTGTAGTCAGTCAGCACAGACAAGTATTTTGCATTTTAGAAAGAGAGCGTTCAACATTGCTGAAACACGTCACAAAATGTCAGAGTTCTTAATGTAAACATTTTYTTTGGTTTTTGTGCCCCGAGCTTTCACGGCATTGCTGGAGATGAAGAGGGAGGGAATGCTTGGCTATTTGTTAGCTCAATCGAGTTAATGAGGTTACAGAAGAATTGTTTAAGATGTTTTCTCCATGGATGACTAAATCTTTCAGTGATGTGTGAAAACACACATGCACATTCCAAGTCGGCGTTAACGTTGCTGAACAAAAGATGTCACTAAGACTTGAAGACCTGCAGGCTTCCATTAACTTGCAAAGAAGCATTTTGTTTCTGGTGCGTGAGTGGAAGTGCTAGATCCATAATCAGCTACGTTCAAGGCAACTGAAAGCTGGGAGAAAATAAATTTGTAGAGAGGCTGAACATGGTTTTCCAGTGACATGATTGAAGGGTGAAGTATGAAGCCAAGAGAAATGCACGTGGCCTTTTTCGGATTGTTACGATGTGTTAAGATAAGTTGACATCCTTTCGTGTGCTGTTCCCTTCTCCTCTGATTTTTTCACTGACATTAAAATACTAGTTCTTCACTTCTTCGCTTCACTGAAGGACCTTGACGAGGTCTTTGGGTAACATGAATAGTAAAACAGCCTAAGGTGCGCCCCTCCTTTTGCCGGGCCGTGCAGAGCGTGCTCCTTCGCCACGGAGGCACGGAGACATCCAGCCCTCCAGCAGAGCCACCCTGCGTGCCGCTTTCTGTATCTCTTGAACGAGAAATTCAAGAAGCCTTTCTAGATCAGAAGGAATTGCAGCGGCCTTGCTCGCGTTTGTTGAAGAAAGGAGTCGCTYCTTATTTTTGTGTGCTTTTATCTCTGACAGCTCGTGACCTGTGAGAAGTTAATTCCATTCYAGGAAGGAGTGAGGGAAAAACCTCCCCTACAGCGTGTCCTGCCTTTCCCCCGCTCCRTTCTCCCTCCTGGCTGTTAAAAACCTTCTCCTGGGTTTCTGGCCTGCCGGACAAGCCTTGGTCCGGCGGAGCCGGCGGCTGCTGCTCTTGCAGCCTTGTGCATCATTAGCAGTGATGTTTCACTCTTACAGCGAGGGAAACCGATTTCCTCTGGCAAAGAGAAAAATTCAGCACTGTTTGCAAACGCTCTTCAGGCTGCAGGCATACGTGCCGAATTCATTGTAGCCCAGTGATCTGCCACTCTTGTTTCCCAGCTCTAGTGTGCATACCAAAACACRTTTAAAATGTTTATGTGTTTATGACTAATCACAGCCAGACCCCTCGGATCCATAGCGATGCTGCTGTCTGCTTCCCTGCTTAAATACGACTGCCAGCTTTCAACTAATATCCAGCTGCAGCTGTGCAAAAGGAGGTTGCAATTTTAGTTGCACTTTGCTTTTTTGCACTTAGCTGAACAACCTTGGTCATTGTCAAAACATGGAGATTCAGTTTCAACTGAGAACAAACATGTTCCGTTCTAGGTAGAAAGGTAAAAGCAACCYGAAAGATGGGACTGTAAACAACACAGGAGTCTTTTGGAGAGTTATTTTTGTAGTGAATCAGAAAAAAATACGATGTTTCTCTATCTTTTTTGGTTATGGGAGATTGCACGAGGAAATTGGTGCTCAGAGGAAGCCATTTATTAAAGTCAAGTCGTGTTAATTGGGATATTTTTGCCTTTCAGCTTACTGCTTGGCAAGTCAATAAAACTTCCCCTCTCATCCGTGACAGCAAGCTCCAGAGATTGTTTTCCTTATTTTCTAATTT
Organism: Rhea americana; assembly: GCF_003343005.1. Taxonomy (NCBI): domain Eukaryota; kingdom Metazoa; phylum Chordata; class Aves; order Rheiformes; family Rheidae; genus Rhea; species Rhea americana. Next base: position 1,095,731 of record NW_028185961.1, on the reverse strand, counting down.
AAAAGAAATAAAGTAAAATAGATTTCTGTAGCAAAGCCAAAAAAGGAAGTAGGCTGGCATCACCATGAAGTTCTCTACTTCTTTGAAGTGAAATGCCCTAGGACCTTGTGCCACATTYGAGTCTTGCATATTCTGCTTCAGCATCATAACTACTAACATTTTCTTCTTGCCTACTTTCTTACCTACTACTACAATGGATTTTAGAGCATAACAACTTTCAGTACTTCCTAGAAATACACACGTTACGGTTGGATATTTTCCAGCAATGCAGTGAAAACAAAATGTTGCCTGTGTTTGGTGAGAGCCCACAGGTGTTCACAGAGCTCTCTCTGAAGGTGCGGTGCAGAAATCAGCAGATAAAATCATTATTCTGAATTTTCCTTTCTCCTCAGTTGTAGCGGGGCTTGTAAACTGGATTTGCCAAACATTGATGGGTAAGTCGCGGATACGCTTGCTTGCTGCATGAGGCAAATAATCAACCACACTTTGCTCCTTGGGACAGGTGAGGTATCTCAGATCGCACACCTAAGAAGCATCCAGGGATTCTTAATGAACTTAACCTCCTTTCACTGATGTTTTCTGCATAAAGCTACAGCTGAACCTAAATTTTTCCTTCTCCCTTGGTGTGCAGATTCTTCCCTGTCTTATTTCATTTTTTTTTATTTCTGTTTTTGTCTGCATTTTTTTTTCTTCTGGCATGCATAATGCTCATGACCTTCTGCAGGTGGGAAGTGGCAAGAGAGCAGATAAATCTTTTGCTATATTCTGGTACTTACTGCAGTTCTAGCTGAAATTAGAAGACGTGTTCCCTGACCTTGACAGATGTGTAATTTTGACACCAGTAAGAGTTTCAAGAGAACTGAGGATGTGATTAATCCCTATAAATGTCTGAGGCACAACTGTCATTTCCTAGGCAACTGACTTTCATATCTTAACCTTTGACTATCAGTTACACGTTGAAACTAAACAAAATTTAAAATATTCTGAATATGTTAGCTTAGTTTGCAAATGCTCTGTTCCTACATGTTTTCTAAATCAGAGAGAATGACAGTTTCAAAGATTTTCTTTACAAAAGAATTCAAAGTCCTTTGGCTACATGCAGTTGTTTTATGCATTTTTCTGTCTCTCAAGAAGTTTTTCCTTGGGTAGAAACTGGGCCCAAGAGCATTTTCCGGTCCGGATTTTTCCATGCCCGTTGACTGTTGGAAAGGAAAATATTTTTCAGCATCGGCTGCTGCTGTTCATTATTTTTATATAAATCAAAGACATAATAAAATTAATTAAGCAGAAGAATGTTTTGTTTTTGCAAAAAAAGAATGCGTTCAATACTGCAATGGCTAACTCCAGGCAGTAATAAAGACTGGAGTCCTTAGGAATAAATAATGTCAAGCAGCCTACTGGCAAGTTGCAAAAAAAAAAAAAAAAAAAAAAAAAAAAAAAAAAAAAAGAACTGGGAAAAAAAAATATTGAACAACGCAAGAGAGACAACCAACATGCGTTTTTAAGTTCTTATTTCATCTTACGGTGTTGTGGGAGAGGGGAAGAGAGAAGATCCTGAAGGCTAGTTGCCAGGTTAGGAAGAGAAACAGGTTTTTGCACAGGCGCTTGCCTCYGGGGAGCTCGCTCTCCCCCGTATGACGTGCGGCACCTGGCCCATACCTGAATTTTGGGGAAGCCGAGCCCTACCCCTTGTAGCAAGGCTGCCAGCGTAATAGGGCGCTGGACAGTCCGTAACTCAAACCCTGGGCATCCGGAGAGCAGCAAATCTGGAGAAGAAATGACCCTGACCTGCGATTTAGGTGATAGACTGGGAGAGCTTTTCTTTTTTTTTGAAAATAGTCTCTGCTAAACTGGAAGATTTCTCCTGAATCGTAATTGTTTTGTGTATCAAATGCTGGCATTTGAGTGCCTCAGCAATTCGGTTCAGGGCAGAAGCAGTAACAGCTTTCAAATGTGGCTTGATGTTTCCTTTTAAATGCTGCTTGTGGGGAAATTAGCATTTGAGTTATTAAACATGTTTTCTGTAGGGGACRATGACTTAGAAAATTGCAAAAATTCTGAAAATCACATTTAACATTAACCTGTTGTGGCAGCAGTCCTGTATGAGGTGCGTGGGTTGGACTCCTGGCAGTGGACAGCAGCATTTATTCCCATTATAAGTAAAATTTTTCATTTCTGTTTTTTCTTGTTTCTCTTGTGCTTAGGATGGTTTCTTCCTCTTAAAAGGCATGAAAAAATCAATTCTATTAAAGGCCTGTGTGCTATCACTGGTCAGTGACGTTCTGGCGAATCTTTACCCGTCTTGTTGAATTTTTCATTCCTTCCCCATCCCCTTTTTTGCCTGTTGCAATCGTTACGATCCCTTCTTTAATCACAAGCCTTTTTTATTTATTTAATTTTTAACTTAAAAACCTGTGCACACCACCTAGGTAAACGCTTGAATTTTTTTCCGAGCTCCTCTTYCCCCAAACCTTTACCTTCCGGATGTGTGAAGAACGTTGTCCTCTGCTTTGTAGGTGATTATTTCAACCTCCCACGTAGTTAAGCTGCTGTTCTTGGCCGGCAGAATGCTGGCCCTTGTTCTAATGAACACTAATCTCTGATCGTTGCAAGAAACTTTGAGGCACGAGACAACCGTGGGTTTTAAAATGAAGCTGTATATTTCTGCAGCTCCTTGATAAGAGGCTCAACTGCTGGGAACCTTTCTGAGATTCATAAAAAGGAAACACTGGAGAATGACAAATCCKTTAGTCTGCCACTACAACGCTTCATTTCTGAGCAAAAGCAATACTGAACTTACAAGATTACAAAAAGCTGTAGGCACCATTTATATTCCAGGAAGATATTTGCTGCTGACCAAATGAAATACTTCTAAATCACTTTTGAGAACGCGGAATATTTTAGGCCGCGATCGGATACTTTATACGCAAACAATAATCCGTTCTTCAGCTGTCCTGATGATCATCGGGTCCAATGATGGGTTTTCGAGAGTGGAGGTGTAGGAATAGCAAAATCACTGATGTGTGAGGATTTTAGAGAAGAAGCCAATTACTTTGAGTAAAATAGCTGCTTTTGATCTTTCTGGTGATTGAATTGGTGATGTCTCTGAACAGGAAGGTCTACTGCTCTTTTTTTTTGTATATATRTAAAGTGCTGCATATTTTTCGTGCATAGTAACATCATTTCTGTAACCTTCAGGTGTTTTGGTTGCTGAAAGACCTTTTTTTTCCTTTTTCTGATCTTAGAGCTCAGATGGGTAAACAACTTTGTGCTATGTTAAGGCTGGGAGTTTTATTCCAGCATGAAGAGTTAATTTAATATAGTTTCTCTGAGTCACTTGCTCACAGCACTGTTTTACTAAAAATGACAGGCTTGACAGAAACATGAGGAAGCCAAATATCCTGGGGACGCTTGAGCTGCAGTCGTTCAGCATATGGGTTTTATTTCCTTTGTCAACTGTACACATGTAAAAAAGAATTACACGATTTATCAATCCTCAGCTGCTGTTTGTCCTCCTCTTGTACAAGATTAGCCGGCAGAAAGGGCTATTTACGGCCTGATCCGCGCAGACAAGGAAGTACCAGCGAAAACTTGGTCTGAGAGAGGCCGCGGCGCTTGGCCCCAAGCTGCCTGGGGGCTGTGGGAAGAGGGAAACTGTGCCAAAGTGCCAATCCCCCCTCTCACARCACTGAATATAGACATTAGCTGTCTATATCAACTGGTTGCTCTCTGCAGAGTGTTTCCTGTCTCCAGCTAGCTGGGTAAATAGCAGGAGAATGAGCAGTTTGGGAACCAGTGGGGTATTTCATGCCTCGCTTGCTTCAGAAACACCACCTCATCGCTGGTTTATTTTTTTTCCTGCTTAAATTAAAGAAAAAGCAGCAGAACCAGTTTGATTAGATTGTCTTTATTTCCCCTTTTCTTTGCCTTTCTGATCTTCATCTGTATTTGTATTCACAAATACAAATTTTTAGTTTGACACCTTGAATTTTTGCTTGGTAACACACAGACCACCTACTCTGGCATCATGGCAAAACAGTTCCCACCAATCACCATAAACTAGTGTGGAAAAYGCTGTAGCATCTCCTGTGGGTCGTCTTCTCCTGCTTTACAATTTTTTTCAACAGCGTTAGTATGCCTTCAATGGATTCATAGTTAATCTGTAATAGAGCATACTCCACACACAGTTGTACTTGCTGAGATTTTTACTGTAGTGATTTAAGCCATCTATCTGGAGGAAGGGAGCAGTTTCATGAGATTTATATAAACAACATACCTGTCAATTTTCACAGAATCACAGGACGAATGAGGTTGGAAGGATGCTTTAAAGATCATCTAATCCAACCGGCCTGCTCAAGCAAGGTCACCCAGAGCACATCGCCCAGGACCCTGTCCAGACAGCTTATCTTCAAGGGTGGAGACTCCACAACTTCTCTGGGCAGCCCGTTCCAGTGCTCAGACCCCTTCACAGTAAGAAAGTTTTTTCTTATATGTTCAGACAGAACTTCCTGTGTTTCAGTTTGTGCCCGTTGCCTCTTGCCCTACCCTGGCACCATCCTCTTTACACTCTCCCTTCACATATGTTTATATATATTGCTAAGATCCCCCTTCAGTCTTCCGTTCTCCAGGCTGAACAGTCTCATCTCTCTCAGCCTTTGCTCATATGAAAATCCCTTAATCATCTTAGTAGTCCTTTGCTAGACTCGCTCCAGTAGCTCCATGTCTGTGTCCAGAACCGGACACAGTACTTACTCCAAGTGTGGCCTCGGTAGGGCTGAGCAGAGGGGGAGGATCACCTCCCTGCACCTGCTGGCAATGCTCTTCCTCACGCAGCCCAGGGTACCGTTGGCCTTTGCCACGTGAGCACATCGCTGGCTCGTGGCCCGCTCGTCCRCCAGGGCTCCCAGGTCCTCCTCTGCAGAGCTGCTCTCCAGCAGCTCAGCCCCCAACCCGTACTGCTGCATGGAGTTGTTCCTCCTCAGCTGCAGGACTCTGCCCTTCCCTTTAYTGAACTTTATGAGGTTCCTCTCTTGCAAAGCAGTGTTTTGCAAGCACTAAAKAGTTCASTATGCCCGAAGTGTTAACAGCATAAAGATTGAAGTGATATGTTTTTTTGCCAAAATGTAGTTAACTGGTACAAGAAATGTGCTAATCATTGCAAGTAATTATTTTAAATGAAAGTTGAAATTTGTTTTTTATGTGATCAATACACAAGAAAGACAACAACCTTAAACATGTTTTTCACTGCTTGTATACTTGTATTTTAGTCATTTTAGATATTTCATGATATAAAACAGGAAACATTTCATAAATTAGATACTAACTAGGTTTCTTAAGCAGTGAATGTTTTTAGCTTTGTGGCTTACCAGAAAAAAAGATGCCTACTTGCTTTGGTATCTTCAGTTCTGCCCAAGTGACTAGGTCTTCTGGTCTGTAGGGAAACAGATGTTGAAAAGGTGAGACTGCTAGGTCCCAACGGCTTCGCCACTTGCTGCATGTTGCAAGGCTCATTCTCTGAACGTACAATGGCAGACTGGATTCCTCCTTCCCCTGAACTGTTTTTTTCTGTGTTCATTTTTTATTTAGTGACTGCATTAAATTAGTGAGGGCCTTTGTTACGAGCCCTGTTGAGCATCTTTGGGGTTTCACTTACTCTCTTGCTGTGTACCGGAGATCTTTTTGGACACCAAAAGGTGCTTGCTCCTCTCAGCTTTTCTAGTTCTCAGTGTAGCCTGGGCCTGAGGCAGGACGTTTTGATGCTGGACCCCTCGGATTCAGACGGTTTTCTACAGCCGTAAACAGCGGTAACCTCAAGAAATTCCAGTGCCTTGCGTGTAGGTCAYGGATCTGAAAACCCCCCTACGCTCAAGCCTCGCCAAGGTAAAAAGGAACATCATTACAAAATCCAAAATATACAGAAGATTACAAAGACAAGGCCGTGAAAGGAAAGGTTCTCTCCGTCGCTTGCCCTAGGAAAGAGTAACATGCAGCTAATAACCCCCAGATGCTCACCTAGCCTTCCCGAGCAGGGGTCGGCGCCTGTGCGGGCCTGGCGCGGTCAGGATGGCTGCGCRGGAAGGACTCCCCTCTCTTCAGCGCGTGCCGGTTCCACAGCTTCGTGCCTCCGTGCTCCCCCACCTCCAGGTGACCGACCCGTGGGGCGTTCAGGAAGMGAGTTGAGCGTTTTCTTCCACGCTGCTTTGGTGTCGTTGGGGATGCTCGTACGTAGGGGAAATCAGGCACCAGGTCCCCCATGTTTGACCGGGCCTTTACGCATTGGACCCTCCTGAAGCCGGTGTCTTTTTGCAGAACCATGAGAATGAAAAGAAGCATTACCTACTAAATGGGGTAAATATAAAATATCTCACAAAGGATTATCTCAAAACTACTGCAAGCTGAGGTAACTTTCTCATTTGTCCCTGTTACCATTTTGTGCGTGCTGTGTTTCTCTGTCGCTCCAAACTACATCTACCTCCGTGAGGCCCTGCGCTTACCCAGATGAACTATGCATTTAAGTCTATCTGATCACGACTGTTCGTGTGCAGAGCAGCGAGACCTGTAATTTTCTTTTCTATTTCCTACAGAAAAGTACAGGAAATGAAATTCATATGTCGAGCTTCTGCAAAGTAAGCGAGGATTCAGATATGAGACTATCAGTACAATTTATGGTGGCTGTGCTGATTTATAGAAGCAAACATAGAATCAGCAAACATCACTATTTTGGGCATTGATAAACAGAGGTTATGGTTTACGTGTGGGGATTTTTAATTATTTTTTGGTTTTGCTCGGGTAAGACTGGGAATTATGTCTAGTGTTAGATAGTTAAGTTTCAAAATGAATCAAAACTTTGTGGCAGTGCTTTTAAGCGGAAGGGCRGTAGGCTGTAAATTCTCTCAGTCCTTTCTGATCTCCTTTCTGCTTTAGCTCAGGTTGTGTACTGGAAGAGAACGAACTGTCCGAGATGATTTCCAGGTGCTAGGTAGTACGATGCTAGCACTGCTCCCAGCGGTATAATCCAAAAATCCCAATGGGATTTGGACAACGAGCTGGRAGATTTAGCCCAGTTACTTCAGCCTAACGTGCTGATAAACGTTTCTTCAGGTGTTTGTGCGCCTGAGGAACAGGAAACCCCGGGCGTTAGCGGGCACGGGTTTGTCACYGGCCGAGCTGCCGGGTGCGCGTGCAGAAGCGTGCGCTGGTCTAGCCTGTGCACGTGGGCGCTTCTGGCCGGCAGTAGATTGGATTATCGGCTGTGGGCGGTCAGCGATTTCCTCCGGAGATGAGGATCCCATTGCACACGTGTTAATTGCTCTGGAATGACTGAAAACGGTGAGGGGAGCGACTTGACTGGGTGCAACCCAGAAAAATGGGGAAACAAGGGCGAGCTGGCACTGGGAGAAGGATTGACAGAGAAGGCATAGTCTAAACTATTCGGTTTGTACTGACACAAGTAGTGAAGCTGAGAGTAAGTGCATATAAATGGACTTCATCTGCTTTTAATTTTGGGCCATATCACCTTGCTTTATTTTCTGGTTCACAGCTGTATGCWAACTCTGTTGCTCAGGTAGAGGAAAAAAATTTTTTTCCTTGTTTTAATTCTTTCAGCCAGTATGAAAGAGCTTAAAATAGATATTAGCTCTTGGGACCATTTTACTTACCTGTTTCTAGACAGAGACTGTAATTGCCTATCATCATTCAAGCTGGTGAAATTTTGGCAGCGTTTCAAGAGAAAGATCAGTGGATCGCAAGATATTATGAACTCTTTTCTTAAATTTATAAGCAACCACTCTCGTGAATGGTCCTGCTAAAATCGTTTTCAGTATTGACGTGAACAGCTGCGTGTCAGTGAAAGTAAGCRGTTAGAAATTCAGCTTTCAAACAGCTTCCCAGTTTTGATGAGGGCACCAAAACCGCAACAGCACCAAGAAGCCTACAGGCTGTTGGTTTACCCGAGAAGAGAATACAGATAGGTTACAAGTCACTGGAGAGCAGCCCCATTTTTTTAATATGCTTTTTTTTTTTTTTATGAGAGAGCTTGGTTTAGTGAAGCAAGGATTTAGGAGGGGGGTTATAACTCTCACCACCTTGCTCAGCTCAATTTTTCTCATAAAAGACAAAACTCTATTAAGTTGATGATTGAGAAAGGAAAAYTGTGAACTCTAAACAGATCTACAAAAGTACTTGGAAAATTAARCATAGATTATTCTGTTCATGTACAAAGTCATTTAGATAGTGAATGGAAACCGTATACTGTGAAACCCAGCAAATATTCTGTGTTCATAAATAATTGAAACTCCTCAGGGTAAAATATTCAGCTGCGATAGACACCTAATAAAACCAGAAGAAATAAAAAGGAYGTAAGACCACCGAAGAATATCCAGTACATGATGAAGGACTTCAGTGCGACTGCATGAAATGCATCTGGGTTGCCAAAGGACGTGAAAACAAAACTGACTGACGAGACAAAGTGAAATGATCAGGGAYGCTGCATATCTGCAGACAGATGTGCCTGCAGGTAGAAGAGCCTCGTGCCCAWCAGCAGGCCGGAAACTATGCACAATCATAAGGAAGAAGAGGTTTAAAAAGTTGGTTTCCTGACTTGAACATCTACAATTAGGTACGCAATAGTTGTAACTTAAACATGGGTATCTGGAGATGAATGTTTTAAAAAGCATCTTGCAAGTATAATAAAATATTTGAAGAGGAAGAAGTTGCCCAGAAAGATTGTGCTACTGTTCTGTGAAAAGTCTATCTATAAAGTGACTACTGTAATTCAAAAGCTGCTTGTAATTATTGCTAGTGCTTGCTCAAACAGTGAGACAAGGAGAGCTGCCTGAGGAAAACGTGAAGGGAGGAAACCTCTTTTTAACCCTTTTCCAAAAAGTRCGTACACCCAAATTGGAGGTATAGAGCTCTTTAAATGAAGAGCGGCATTGTAGAGGGCACCGGCCCTGCCGCGGGGAACGGGACAGAGCCCCAAGCGCTTCCAGCCCCAGCGAGCTGGGAGTCACCGCAGCATCGAGCAGGACGTCGTAGTTCCGTTCCTTCCTCAAAGCGGGACGGACGTGTCTTCACTGCTTCAAGCAGACTCCTGTCCTAGGCAAGTACCTGCCTTGGTTGTGTTTTAAGCCACRCCTGGCTTCCAGCCTCTGCCACCCGTGAGGGAGAGAAACAGTGTCTTCCAGGAAAACGCAAGGAGCAGTTGGTTGTAGCTCCTCCAGAGACCTGTTTTCTATTTGGTGCAGAAATAAGCATATCTCCTGGCTGTGCCCTGGAAGCAACACAAAAAGAGAGGTGTCCCCCCGCCCCTTCTTTTTGGATTTAATATCAACTGCCTTGCAGACACCAAAGGATATGGAGAGGTAATGACAACTGTCCCCTTCCCAAGTCTTTATAGGTTTTATTTCTTGCTGTGAAAAGATCTACTTTCAGTTAATCACCCAGTCTCAGAGACTTACTCACATGGCTGGGGAGTCTTGGGGAAAGTTATATGCCTACTCTCTTCCCATGGCATCTGCTCTTGATCGGTGTCAGAAACAGGCTGCTGGGGCAGATGGACCTTTAGCCAGGATGGTCTTATGCGCTGATTTCTAATACCAAGTTAAAGATAGTTCRTGTTTCTCCTGTATGACTCGAACAKGCCGTAACCACAAAAGCAGAGGGGAGGGAGCTTCGTGTTCAGGATTGGCTTTCACTGGTGGAGTATAAAGCTGGGACTGTGTTACTGTTTTCAAGTATGTAGTTAAGTATTACACTTAATTAGAAATAAGCTAAATATATGCAAAACTGAATTTTGCAAACTATACCTTGCATTTATTTGCATGATTAATAGTCTCTTGTGAGTGATTTCACACAGGCTTTCTGTCCCGTGGTGCTGGTGGTTACTTCCTTTGGCGGCACATTCGTTACGTTGCGTCTCCTCGGCGACTCTTCGGTGTGGTGTCAATCAGTTGTGCGCCGTTTATTTCATGGGCGTAATTATTTCCCTTGCTAATTCCCCCTTACCCTGTTTTTGTCAYTGTTTTCTTTTCTAATGCAGTTCCTCAGCTCCCCAGTGAATGTGCTTGTTCTCCACTTCCATTTTTTTTCCCCCTCCCACAGCTGCTTAGTGGTTTTCATCAATTAGAAAATGGATGTGATCAAGAGGTCCTTACTGTGTCAGCTCAAACGGTCTGAAACGCCAACTCCAGCTGCAGGAAAGTGTTGATGGCTCCCAGGAGAATTCAGATTACCAGAGCAATACTTAATAACTCTGGAAACAGTGGCCAAAAGCTTCTGGAAACAGAAGTCTTTTTTTCTTTTTCTTTTTCTTTTTTTTTTTAAATCATTGTTATAACACCAGTGTGCTATTAAGAACATATTGTCTTATGTGGCTCTGTAAGCAAAGAAACGCATGTGTACACACACATATACACACAGATATTTACAGCTGAAATATTTTTTCACCTTGGTGTTTAGTTTTCRTGCAAGTTAGGTGATAGAGGTTTATGGTTTTGCTAAGATAGACATTGCTTCCCTTCTGTGCAGCACACTTTGATCTTTTTGCTAAAATTTGCAGAATCCCACTTGCCTACAAGATGTGGTGGCAAACGCGGGCTGTGTGTGACGTTGCAAAATCCAAATGCAGCCTATGAACTAGACGCCTAGCACTGGCCCTTTTTTCTTGGGGCCGCGTGCTAAATCGCGCCGGACTTGAGTTTCTGTTCGTAGCGCTGGCTCCTTCCGTCTGCTGCTCCTCCACGCTGTTTGCGGCTGCCTCACGCAGTCCTCCTGTATTTTGGCAATTAATTGTGCGTGGGTAGGTATTGCTGTCCTATACATGCGGTGAGTACGCTGCTGCTGGGAGAGCTGAAAATGGTAATAATTTGCTGCTGAGGGGGAAATGTGCACTGAGGGTTGTAGAAGAGCCCTCTGCTTTCCCCACACTCTGCTCTGCTCCAGAGAGAGCAGTTACCTGTAGAGTGGCAATGACTTGGTTGAATAATACGTATAATAGATGGGTTGTTGGTTCAATGGGTTGAATGCTGGTTTGCCCTTCCGTACCAGGTGCCTCTTCTTGACAGCTTTTTTCTTCTGGTTTTCCGAAGTTTACGCAGTTACAGCTTCCTGCCATTCTTGGAACACCACCTGGGACTGAAATTCCAGCCCTGCACGACTAGGTACGCTTCAGAAAYTCTGTGATTTCTTCTCCTGCACCTCTTTAAATTTATAGAAAAATACACTCCTACCTCATTCTTCTGCTTAAGGCAACTGCAGTGYGTCTGGGAGAGCGTATAGGGCATAGCTCTCGCGGCAGCCGCCGTGGAGAAGGCGGAGGAGAAGCCTGCGTGCCCGCCTCTGAGCTCGGCAGCGGCGTGCCGGCTTATACTGGCGGTCGCGCGCRCTGGCAGGTCTGTCCAACCCGTGCATGCAATAACTTGTAGGAGTCAAAGGCACGTAGTAGTTCTGTTATTCAGATCTACTCAATATTGAAGCGGAGGCGCTGGGATACGAACGTGCTATTCCCTTCCAGAGCGGCGCGGAAGGCAGCAGCAGCAGYGTTTTGCTCCTGGTCTGTCCGTCCTGTGGCCTTACTCTGCTATTGAGAAATGATGCAACATAGCTTTCAGCTGAACTCATCAGCTGTGCAAAAGCTTCTCRATTCTTTTACCTGTAATTTCAGCTGGAAAACGGGCCTGAAGGGACACAGGGTTTCGTCACAGACTAGAGATCCTTGCTCTGGGACCTGTGTGGCTCTTGGGGTACGGAATAGCTCTCCTGCCATCAGGGCTGTGATACTTATTTTCTCACCTTCCGCTCTCTGGCTGGGCAAAGGTGTCGATCAGACTGGGAACAAGCCAGACATCCTGGAAAAGGGGAAAAAAAAGACAAATCTCTCAGCTCGCAGCCTACCGTTGGCCGTAAGTGAGCGCAAAGATTGCATTTGACAGCTAGCAGGGAGGCAACTAGGGTTTTGTGCTGAGCCGAGCACTACTGATGCTGACAGGCTGGTGAAAACAAGGGGCCTGTAGATTAGCTGATCCACACAGAAAACCACTGATATTGGTTATTTTGGAAAATCCCCTGTAAACGAGAATAGCTCTAAACATGACCACGTTGTRCCTGACATGCTTGCTGAATGCACAGTTCTGTTACTGATGGAGGGGAGGCATTGAGTATAACATGAGATTAAATCTGTTTTGTAGCAAAAATATGCTTTGTAGTCATTAGAGCACGAAAATTACGGATTACGTTACAAAAATGTGATGTAAAAAAGCAAAATTTTAGATTGTAGCTGTTGGAGGGGTAGACTTCATTGTTTGGGAATTTTTGTTGAGCAGGATGTCAGTGCAGTGTTATTTAGCAYCTTGGCATTTTCTCGGTAAAGGCAACACGACTCTATCATTTAAGGCATAGAGAGAGCAGACTTCCTGGCTGGTGAGGAGGAAAAGTCTGCTCCAAGTAGGTCTCACTTCCCTCAAGGGATCCAAGCCTCCCGGTCAGAACCTGGAAGGAGCCTGGACTCGGAAGGGTTGAGAAGCAATTTGGATTCCTTGGGGAGATCCTGTGCAGCCCTCTATGGAGGGTCCCAAACAGGCTCTATGCCTGCCCTGTGCAGCAGGGACCGGGAACCTCTCAGTGGACAGGGACTTGTCCAGTACAGCAAACAGAGGGTGGTCATGCGCTGGGTGTCCTCCACAATATGCTTACTTCCCATCTTGTATTAAAACATGCAATTGCTGTAATACTCCCATTTCTTAAAAATAAGCTATCAAAATATTGCATTATTGACTGCTACCTAAATCGATCCCTGCTTCTGTCTCGATTTCCTAGTCTATCCTGGACATTATACCTTAAAGGAGGGGAGGGCACGGTCCTTCGGGCCGTCCGCCGCAGGACTGACATTGCCGTCGCCYGACTGCGTTTTCGGCGCGCGCATCGCCTGGCCTCCCTCTGCTCTTTCAGTAGCTGCGATTTTGATTCCGGTTGCTAGCTGGCAGAAGTATATTGATCCCTATATCAAAATACGCAGTCCCCTCGGTTCGCTTGTTCTGCTGTATCAAGTTCTTCCTTTGTACTAGTTTGAAGGGAGATGGGGAGGGACGTTTCAATCCAGGACTCCTTTTCGGTCTCTGCGGTTTCTTGCGGATGAAGTTTGTTTTGTTGCTATCTAACTCAATTACGTGCAACAGTATGCTGTTAGGTGCGTGTACGTTGGATGCCATTATAAGAGCATTCAGAAATCTTTGAGAGTGACGTTTCACCCTCTGGTAATCATATCTATGAATTTCAATGCCAGCAATGCGACTTCAGTGGATCTAYATTGCTTTGCACTGATGGYATTCTATTCCCAGGCTTGCTTTTTTCTTTTTTTCCCTCCTGCAGGTCAGCAGAGAGAGGGCAGCTAAGGAAATTCATATAGCCAGTYCATCTTTCGTCTCCACTTGCAGCTGAATATAGTCTGGATTGGTAGGRGAGCTAGTGTTACTGTTGTTTTCTTTGGTCCTTGATCTCAGTGATTTCTGGGATTCGTGGTCTACAGTAACGTAGTAAAGAAACTGCAGGGACTTTAGTCCTAGTGTTCTTCCAGAAAGGCTTTTAAATTTTTACAGAGGTAAATAATGCCAGCGTGATAATTATTTTATTATGATGAGTGAGGAAATTGAGCTTTTTATCTTCTTAAATTCAATCTAAAAGCAGCATTTCATTCCCTTTTGATCCAGTAAAATAACTGAAAATGGCTTAGCTTGGAAGGTAGATAAGGAAACGCTAGCGACTGAAGATAGTGTTGTGGAACGTCTGGCAGGGTTTAGTGCATCAATAACTGTGACACATAATTAAAGTAATTGAAAATGCCCTGCATGTKTTCTCTGATAGAAGGCAGTAAAAGATCATCGAGGTACCAAAGTTCTTTAACCACACTAGATATATATTTTAAATCAATCTCTTTTTATTTTTAATCTGTTATTTGAGTCCTTTAAATATCCATAAAGGCAAACCTAAACCTGCATCAGTGCCTTCAGCAGTCCTGTTGTGGTAGAGTGGCTCGTATTTCATTCAGTTCTTCTTTAAGCTCAGCAGAAAAGACAGTGTTTCATCTGAGAAACATGGCCAAGAGGCTCCTTGTGCATGCCAGAGTTGGTGTTGTGTCCTTCTTTTTYCTACCCGTTTTCTTCTTCATGTACCCATCTTGAACCCCCTCCTTTTTTTTCTTTTTTCAGATTAGCCGTTCTCATTCTCCTCCTGCCTTTCTGTACCCTTGCCACAACAGTCAGAATTAACCCTAAGATTTTTCCMCAGGCTTTAGGGGGAAAAGCCTGTTATTTTGAATATTTCTAGGAGGGAAATTCAGGTTTTAACATCCTTGTGGGTTTAGGTTGCTTATTCAGATGGGCYACAGACTTCATGGGCCCCAAACTCCAGGTTGTTAAAATTCAAAATCTTTCAAGATCGCCCTGATTTTAACAGAAGAGACAAAGTATCTGCAAATCTGTACCTGACTTTAGTGAATGCATGAGGGAAAGGTGCTTTGTGTTAAAAAGCGTTAGGAAAAGTAGATTTGTTTTGCCTAGAGTTCGGACACCAGCAAGGGTGGAAGTTCTTGCCTTTTCTTCATCAGAAAGTGGTGAGGGCTTCTGGTCTTTAAAAAGCTTGAAGTAAAATGTCAGCTTTCCYCAGAAATGTTCTGATTGAAGTCATTCACCATCTTTCGAGTGCGAGTGCTGGTAGCTGGCAAGAAATAGAGGTTCCTCTCCTTCCCTTCCTCCCCCGCTAGGTCTTTCCTCTAATACTTGTCTCTCTTTTACGTTAATGACACATTGAAATGATAGACTGCAGACTTGGACTTCCACATATGTTTATAAAGATGTCTGTATTTGCCATGACTATGAGCACATAGTGAACTCTAGAGTTTTTTTCAAATAGGAAAAGTAGTTCTTCATTTAACTTGGATTATGCGATGCTGAGACAGAAATCCAGGTAGCTGCTCTGGTTTTGCTGCTGGACTCCCTGGTGGAGAACGCTACATGATCAAAGTGTTTTGTCTGTGGCCTTCTCCCAGGAAAAGTCAACGATATAAACGTGTTTAAAAATAGCTTCTTAAAATTAAGTAAAGAAATATTATAATGAAAGAAGTAAATTGCCAGCATATGTTCTTCTGAAGGATGATGTACATTGTTAATGAGTTTGCTGCATTTTATTAAAAAACCCTCCCATAGTAAGTGCTAAATTGTGCTTTGTTCTTGTACTAAGAAACTATCTCTTGGTTTCCAGAGACTCGATACTGTCCGGAGACGAGTACTTACAAGTGTGAGAGCTTTGAGAGTAATTCCTGTGCTTCTAAAAATGAACAAGGTGTAAGTGCTCAGCTCTTGGCCGGCTAGAGCCGATGGACATGTCCGTGGATCTTTGGAGATGTTCTTGCTGGCAGCATCACTAAACATGGGCTCAAAGGGTAGAGATTTGGGGTGCTAGTGTTCGTGTCATCCTTTTGCACCGCTGAGCTGCAGTGATCAAAGTTTTATTCTTGCCTTGGTAGGAAATAATTAAAATTAGTGTGACTGGAAGTTAAATACAGGGAAGAGAAAATATGTGCTAAACACAAAACTTAATACATTTTCTCTTAATTGGTTTTCAGGGAAAGCACAGGAAATGATCCACATTTCAGTTAGTTTGGGATTGCATTTGCGAAGATCACTTGAGTTAATTAGCACACAAGTGCTTGGACACATTACTGGAAGACTTGGGATTTGTGGAAGAGTGTGCTTCCAAAGAAACGGACTCCTTCAGGGTTTTGCTTCCACCGGTGGTAACCTCGAATGATCACCAGAGTATACGAGCRCTTAGATTCATGAAATCGTCTCTGCCGAGGTTGGGGGATCCAAAGTTAATGGAATTAAATCACAGCATCTGCTTAAATAGATATATTTGGATAGGGATAGAATTAGGCATGTAGGATACAATTTCGAAAACATTAAGTTTCAAAGATACAGCRAAGGATGTGACTTAGCTAATGTAGTCTGCTTGGGTATCTCGTGGTCAAGGGCAGCTGTTTTTACTTGTCACTGTCTAAATATCTCTGTGCTTGTAGTTGAAAGAGTGAAGCTTGGGAGCGTTCTGCTTTTTCACCCAGTTTGCTYTATGTTTGTGGCGAGCCTGTTAGGATCTCCTTAGTTTATCAGTGAACAATAAGCCCAGAACAAAGCAGATCCTTGTCTCGTCTAAAGTACACTGGGGGGGCAGAATACTAAATGTCAAGAAGACTGAGAGATGAGATAATGARAGGAGTGGGTGAGACACTCAAACCGTGTTTATATTTGGATTTTTCTTTTATTGGTAGTCTCATTTTTCAATTACCACCATTAACTCGCTACACAGCTCAACCAGAAGGCAAAGATGATCATACAACCGATAACATGCTCCCTGGAGGAGGAGGAGGAGAACTGTACTCATGCATATAATACCAAACTGTCGTTTCCAGCCAAATTATAACAGAGAAGAGTTAACAGCATTAGCGTCGCTCTGCAGCGTGTTTACATTTGGACGTTAACGCCGCCGTGGTTCTGCTGTTTGAATGCATCAGTTTTTCCAGTGGCCTTCTCTCAGGCGTCTCTGTCTCCTCTCCCGTCATGGGGTTAGGGATATCATAAAAGCGGAGCTGGGAGGGGAGGARGGACGGGGCTGTCCGCCTGAAGGCCGTAGCGCCCATCCGTCCCTCCTCTCTTGGAGGTATCGCGGCCTCTCGGACCATCTCTGCCAGTGCTTCACCACCCGTGCTATGAGAGAGGGTTTTTCTTTTCCCTGACCAAAATCTCCYGTGTTCTAATTCAAAACCGTTGCTCCTTCTCCTACCCGCAGTAAAGTTTATTCTCTCCTTTTTGATAACTACATTTTRTGTGTGATACGTTGCCATCGTATTTCTCTAGATCTCTGCTCATTCCCTTTGCTGCCCTCCGTATGCATTCTTCTTCCTTCAGAAATCCCTTCAGGATTTGCTGCAGCATTGCAGCCTGCTTAAAACAACAACAGCGTTTATGCCCTCAAGAAAAAGCAGGCTTGGCAAAGTGCRTGTCGGCTATCCTGTGCCTCACCTCATATACCAAATGTGGATTTTATCAGTTCTGACACTGGCACCTACAGAGTCCCAAGGGACTGTGCGTGCCGGTTGTGTGACGGCATCGCAGGATGAGAGTCTTAATAGACAGCTGGCACTGAGGGAAGGGACTCTGCATTCCCCTGCGTCATTCCCTGCATCTTTGCCGTGCAACTGTAATTTAAATTTGCTGTTAGCATCATCATCATCAACACAGAGAAATATACAGTGCAGGAGAAGGAGGGAGCAACAGCATGTGTTAGTTCTTAAAACATTTTTTTCTCCAAAGCTCCTTCACCAAGAGATGAAGACAATATAAGAGGAGGCAGATGCAGAAGGCTTTTGCTTTTGTTTGTGTGTACTCTAAATTCAATTCAGGAGGCAAAAAGACTGCTGATAGACTGCTAATGTCTATTCCACCTGGCTCCTTAAAGCCTAACTTAGGGGGGAAAAAAGGCCTAAATTTAGTCCTGCGTAAGAAAAGTCRTATTGGTAAGGTCATTGCTTCGTTTGTCTTTCAGAGAGCTTGCCTGAGCGAGAGGACCTTGRCAGGGTGGGTGTTGGAGGTGGGCACTGAGCATTGCAGTATCYGAGCCCTGGCAGGGTAGTTTTGAATAGCGGGCAGTGTGCTTGCAGGAGTCTGAGTGGACTCTCAGGACTTCAGACGTTGGCCTAGGATTTTCAGACATCCTGCAACGCAGTCGGAGCAAGGGCACGCTATCTTAAAAACCCAGGACATGCTTCACGTACACCCAGATGCAGGTGCACAGGTCAGGTTTACTGGGAAATCTAACCCGGGGTATGAAGCCCTATCACTGATGATGATTCCACCTGCATAGTATAAAATCTGCTTCAAAATTTGGATGCCGGGGAACTGCAGTGCCAGGTGCTATTTGCTCTTGTGTAAATACTCTAACATCCAGTCCACCTGAAACCCCCAAGGCAGGCGGGAATAGGTTCCAGCGACAGGTTGATGAGCATTAGCTCAGGGCCAGACTGTTTTAGCTTTGCTGAGCTCTGGTAGAGTATTATTTATTATYATGAGCAGGTAATGATGGATCATGGTAGTCCAAGGCAGGTGCTAGGSCACTGTATTCAAGACAAAGGTCTTACAGGTAGGATGGCAATGGGAAGGTAGAAGTAACTTGACTTTGTGAACACCTCAGCGTTTGTACATCTTCTTGAAAGCAAGTCAGTGGAGCATGAAATTGTCTTGCAATCTCTTTAACCCTTAAAAACAGGACACTCCTACTTAGATGCTCAAGGATTTA
Organism: Rhea americana; assembly: GCF_003343005.1. Classification (NCBI taxonomy): domain Eukaryota; kingdom Metazoa; phylum Chordata; class Aves; order Rheiformes; family Rheidae; genus Rhea; species Rhea americana. Next base: position 1,077,389 of record NW_028185961.1, on the reverse strand, counting down.
AGGTCTAAGCAGTGTATTAACGTACATCTCTCTTCCCAAACAAGGACTAAGAAGTCAGATCTGAATTTGCGTGCGTGAACTGATGTAGAGCCACAAACAGTAATGACTCCTGAGTGATTTTTTTTCTGGCAGCTGCAGTGAACATCGAAGTAAACCTCTGGATTATTATGCAGCAAAGGTAATTGGATATTTTGGAAAGCCACAAGCAGCACTGCGATAACTGCATGTCTGTTGGTTCTGCTGTCAAGTTCTGCCTTGAGGAATTTTATTTGAAAACTGTCAGCCTAAGGTGAAATACCAGTAAATGAAGTTATATGTGYAGAGTATCTCTCTGATTGCATAAAAGAAAATGGGAGTGGAGAAGTGGTGGACGATGGAAATTCCTGCAAGACAAAATGTTTGAAAGAGTTGCATMGTAAAAACCTAATTGGATATATATATTTTTTCTTTTTTGAGAAGTGTTATGATGGATGCCAGAGAAAGCTGTAAGAAATCTGGTGTCCAGATGCATTTGTTTCTTATGGCTAAATGTAAAACTCCCATTGACAGCTGGTGTCTGCAAACGATTCCAGGAAACAGATGATAGCAGTGAATCACCACTGAGGAAATCAGCCTGACAGGCAGCGAGTGTARTTATTTTACCTGGACCCTCACCCCCTTCCCCACAGCTTCTGAACTCACCGTCGCAACAGAGCAGTGCGTTTCGTGTTGTCGATAGCTTCCGTGAATTCACAGTAAATGTTCACGGCAAAAACCTGAGTTCATCTGGGCAAATAAATTCCCGCTGGCTTCGGTGGCTTTGAGYGTGGCCCACAAAACTGCAGGATTGAGCAAGTCGCTCTAAGTGGGTTTGAGCTGTGGATATGTAGCTCATTTGCAGGACAGAGACTGGACATTTTTATCACAGCCTGATAAATCTGTGTGCGTATGTGTGGGCGTGAGAGGAAGAAAGAAAAAGTGCAAGCCTCAAGGAAAGAAAATACCATTTTTCCAACAAGATGAAAGGGGAATTAGACAGGTTTTATCATTAGCACCATCTAGCTTCTCCATTAACAAGAGTTAGTGAGAATAATAAGTTGCACAGGGAAAATGAGGCCGTAGAGAGACTAATAGGAAAAAAAAYGAGCGACTGGGATACTGAATTCAGGGATACTGTTAGAATACTCTGATGAGTAATCAGCCCGCTGGTAAAATGCCAGGCGTCCTAGTGAGGCACRCAGATATCTTCTTATTTTACCCACTCCATCATCTGGTTAATCTCTGTATTTTCTCTCCTCCATTCCCATTCTTCACCGGCGTATATGTTCCTAAGGCAGTTTAATTAATTAATTAATTAAAGGAACCAGATTCCTAAGTCTTAYTTTTTGGGTGCTGACAGAGTAATTCAAGTGGTGCCAGGAGATCAGTCTGACCCGGAGGCTGCTCTCCATAACCCCTGGTGTTTCTAGAGGTGAGTCCTTACTGCACACCAGTCCTGCTCGGCAARTCTTTCATTTCATCCTCGCAGCTCCAGGCCCCTTTGGAAACGTTCGGGGTGTTGCTTCTGCCGGTGGGCGGCGCGGAGGTTCTGCTGTCCCCAGGGGCGCGAGCGGCTCGCCATGCTTTCGTCGGAGAGCAGCGCGAGCAGAATTCCCAGCAGCGTCCTCCGGCGCGCGGGGGACACGGGTAGCGCCTCGGCACAGCGGGTCCCTTCAGGTACCAGCCACGCAGGCGCCTTCGGGTCTGGCCTTACTTTCACTAGATGCTCCGCTATTTTGGAAGCGTCTTCGAGCTGACACAGCCTTTGCTTGGGAGACCTGCTGCCCTCATTACTCAACAGGCCATGTGGAGACCTCCTGGAGGCCTGGTGGGTGCTGAAAGGCAACCGTCTGGAGTCAGTCATCTACGGGGAGAACGTATTAGTAATTTTACTCTGAAAGAAAGTAAGTTTGCTTGCTAGGGACCAGGCTGCTTCCAGGCGAGGAGTCTGCCTGGCGTGGTCGTGTCCCTCCGTGCCTTTTCTGTAAAGCACGCACCAGGCGGTGGTGAGGAACGAGCAGTGGCTTTGCCCGGCTAGACGTGAGCCTGCCTGCTTTCAGGGTGCGTGTGTCTGGCTGCGCGTCGCAAAGAGTAAAAATTACTCGTGAGTAATCTTTCTCTTATCAGCTTCAGCTGTTTCACTGCGAGAGCAAGGACTAACAGAAACAAGCCTACAACAAGGGGAAAATCCAGGTTTTGGAGGGCAAAATTTAAGACTTGTTAATGGTGGTAGTTATAACTAGAGGCAATCAGACTAAAGGCAGGTGATGGTAGTTGCAATTTGCAATAATGCAACAAATTCCAAAATTCTGTTTCGTGAGCAAGGTATTTGTGAAATGCATTTTCATTTTCTGCAGCGACTGGATTTAAGTTAGCGTCATCATTTATTTAGCCTTTTTAATCAGTAGACTGCTAATTAAATTTGTATATGTATATATTATTTTATATGGGGTTTTTGTGTATCTTTCTTTCCTTTTTTTTTTTTTTTTTTTTTTTAGACTGGTAGCCTCTAAGACAGGCAAATGATTCAAATAGTGGTTAATTCTACTGGAAAGCAATGGAAATTCTAATATTATCTTTTACGTGTAGCAGTAAGGTCCTGTAAAGTACTTTTTGCATTCAATCACTTGAGCTAAACGTTCGATAAATAACTTTGGCTTCCAGGCTAGGCGTGAGATAGAGTTTTCAGTTAATAGGACAACTCAGGGGCCTTTCGCAGGAAAAAAGGAGCAATGTGAAAGCAGAGTGGTTTGAAGTAGAGCAACAGAAGCCATCAAATGGACTGTCATTAATAACGTGCGTGGCAGCGTTGCCRAGCTCCGTGGTACTCGTGGGCAGGTTGAAGCCTATGGAGCCGGCAGGTTGAGGATGGGAGGGCTGAGGCCAGGCTCTCCTCTCGTCCGCCGTCCCGTATCCACCGTCCCATGGGTGCTCACTTCGSGGGGTGAAGCTGGGCAGGAGCGAGGTCTTTTCAGCTGGGCAGACTTCTCTCCCTTCCCTACAGCCTGCGTGAAGAAGGAGAAAGAGGCGCCGGGGAAAGGAGGAAACCGAAGAAACCAATACCTTGGAGAGAAYGGACCGAGTTCGATCAAAGTATAATCAATCAAGATATAAGCAACGTAACGATGAGTTAAGAAGCAGTTGGATCTGCACAACCCGTATGTAACTGATGCAAGAACAGGAGTAGGAATAGCTAATAGTTACTTCGGAGGGTTTCAGCGGGTGGTGGGGAGCCGTTGTGTATGGATGTGCATGCGGATGTTGCCTTGGGGCAGTTCGTAGGGACGTGCTGGGTGAAGAAGGATCCAATCCCGTGCTGGAGAGCAGGCAGGGGGAGTTCCTCTGGAAGCGCGGGCGGCCCAGCAAGCCTGAAATGAAATCCGGAGGGATTTTGCTGAGGGCGTTTAGGTTCCTCAGTTTGCAGTACTACTGTATAGTGTCTGTTTRTATATATATAATACATAYGTGTGCATTTATTTATTTATTTATGTGTAGCATACTGTTTGGTAGGAATAATGAGTTAGCGTTTCAGGTTCCGTGGAGAAATCCAAGAAATCCATATGGAGTCCCATATATATCTTCGATGCCATGGATTTTGCAAGAATGCTCACAGTCTTTCTTCTCTGAGCAAAACAGGAATAATAATAATTTAGAAATCAGTTGTTTTGTTGAAAAATTTCGGACTCTTTCCACTGTCGGTGAACTCCTTCATTAGAAACAGGCACTGCATCTTCCCTCTCTCTGCTTTTATTCCAGTTTTTCTTTCCCTTCATGCTTCTGCTCGCTGTTGTGCATAAAGAACCAGACAAAATGTATCAGRCCTTATGCACGGGAATTAATTCCTTTACTCGTATCGCTTGGGCTCCAAGTGTATTTTGTATTAGCTTATCCAGCTAGCTCCAGAAAAGAGGATGCTTTCTCCTTACATATATATATATACTGAACAGAGAGATACGGTTCCCCTTCTCCCCCCACTTCAGTGAGGGTTTTTCTAACAGCTCGTGTGAGAGCAAGAGAATTTTAYTGTAGTATTTTAGAAGTTAGGTTTGAATTCAGAAGCTACAAAGTCTGGTTGGGGCAGCGAGAAGGAAATCTCGCTAAAATACCGCTCTCTGCAGCAGCGGTGCAGAGCGCAGGAGGACGAGCCCCGGATGAGAGGGGAACTTGTGATTTTGCGCTTGCAGCCTGCAACTCGCAGCGCGGTTAAGGACTACACACTGAGCACGTAGCTGGAGATGGAGTTGCGGTGCGGTTGCTTGCCTCGGATAAGTTCCTCTGGTAGTTCAAAATTGTTAAAGCRTAGTAATGTGTATAATAGCTATGTTAAAGGATATTTTGCTCAAGGCATCTCACTTGTGTGTCTTTTGTAGAAAGGATGCCTTTCACCCTTGAAGGGTTAGAGAGACATTGCTGCCACGACGGCCACACAGGGAAGGATATTTTCTTCCTATAGTGGAAAAAGTAACCCTCCCTAACTGAGAAATCCAGTGATTAATAAACTGAGAAATTCCTTTTTTTTTTTTTTTTTTTTTTTTAAGTGCAAGGTGTAGTCTTCATTGTGTGGGAACTAAAAAAGTTAAAATCTTTCTGGGAGAGAGGGAAAGGAGGAGTAGTGTGGTGGAAGATCAGCTTAGTCAGAGGATGGATGAGGAGAAGGTAGCTCGATATTGATCTCCGGCTGGGAATCAGATGGGCACTGCCTGATAAAACATCCCCGCTTCCCTCGGTGTCATCACACATCTCCAAAACGTCCTGCTTGCCCGCCGGCCRTGGGGCCTCGTGAGCGGGGACCGTTCGGGTACGTTCATCCCGAGCGCTAACGCAGTCCCGAGCCCGGAGGCGGAGGAGGAGGTCGCGTCTCGGAGCCGTTTCTCCCGCAGCTCCTGCTCGGCGGTGGGATCCCGGGTTATGCGGTCGCGCCGGGTTGGAGCTGGCCTTGAGCACTGGGCAGGGRCGAAGAGGTGGCAGAGCTTCTGCTCCTCGTCCAGGACCTCGGGAAATTCAGGAAACCCCCGTGCAGGAAAAAATAGCGGCTTTCCGTGTAGTATGTTTAAAAGGTCTTCGGTTATATTATTAACTAGGTAATTTAGCAACCAAATTAACAGCAATGCAACGTCAGAAATGCGTGAGGAAGACAACCTGATAAACCGTACTGTTCTTAGGAGTCTCATGGTTGTAAATATTAACAAAAGGCGAACTAAATCCTGAGGAAGTCTGTCTCTGTCTCCTAAAAATCGACAATACACGGCCTATCAATCACGGACAGCATTTATCTGCGTTCGTGCTTACCTCCCGTAAAAACCTCTGTCCTTCGGCCGGTAGGGCTCTAAGCACGAACAAGGGTTCTCTGCAAGTGGATCACTGCATTGGGCAGGTGTTTTCTCCTATTGTTTTGCTACTAAGGTATAGTTGCCTTAATTTATATGTAGCGTGTGGACGTATTTATTCATTTGGTAAAGATGCTGGATTTAGTCAGCGTAGTAAGGGAAGATGTCTTCTGTGATTTCTTATCTCTTTGGCTTTTTAAGAAGTCAGTTTACTATTAGCATGAGTTATGTCAACCTCAGTTAATAACTTGATTAGCTCACGTGGTTTGAAGGCTCTTAAATATGAGATCCATGTGAATTATGAAGTACACTAAGGCCTACTCATCACCCACGCTGAGACTATCCTTTAAATTTAATAACATACTCTGGCTATGTTGTGTATTTTCTGTTTAAGCAGGCAAAAGACTGTAGGCCTTCATTACCTATGATGCAGACAAACTCACTTTTATTTTAATGTATTGTTGATGCGCTGAAATGGTTTATTTTCCAAAACACGGGAGTGCTAGTGAGTGCTGCGGCACTGATTCCTTAGCAGCTGCGGGCTCTAGCTGGCAGTGACAGAAAACCAGTGCAAGGAGGAGGGTTGACAGGCATTTAATGAAAAAATGTTTTGATTCCATAAGGTGGTTTGATGCCCAAAGAGCTCATTTGATTAGTAACTTTGTATTTAAGTGTTATACATCTCTGAGACAGTTTTTATTTATGCTATTTGGTGAGGAGAGTATAACATATCAGTCTGAAGTTCTTATTTAGCATGTTTTCTTCATCCTTTTTGAATGTTAAGTGTTGGCTGAGGAAATAGCTGTTCGCTATAAGCCTGTGCAGAACTGAGGCTTAGCAGGAACTTCGTATTTTCTTTCAATTTGTGGTGCAAATATTTGAAAGGTTTGAATATTCCCCAAAGTTTGTTCACAGTTGCATCCACGCTGTCCTTTCCTTCCATCGCCTATGGGCAGGGAGTTACTGCTTAGCTAATTAAGAAATGAAGGCAGGTTCAGAGCACAGCCACTGGGCTTCTGTTTGCAAAGACATTCTGCACTAACCTTTTTCGTGGCTGTTTGTGCTTATAGAAAAGTTAGGTGGTGGTGTTTAGCAGATCTAAATGCGCTCACCTTCCTGAGAGATTTATGATTAAAAGCCCCCAGAAAGCAGACCAGGCTTTTTAAAATCTCGCGAGGTTACRTCAAGAATCCAATTCATTTCTGAAAATGTGCCTTTAAAAATATGCCATTTTAGATTTTATACCTGGAAATCCAGGCCACCACGACTTTTAGATAATTGCGTTAAGGTGTGTCCTCTTATTTTTGCTTTTCTTTCTCTTTCTTCCGGTAATATGACATAGGAAGGCTTGGTCTCGCTTCACCTCTTGAGTTGCCACGACTGGCATGTTAAAAATGATGAATATTCTCTCTTTGTGTTTTGAAATCCGTCATRTAGGAGAAAATGTTCTTGTATTATATGTTTGCTGGTAAGCAGGTATATCCTGGCTCTTTTCTGATAAGAGGCTTTCCTCAAATGCCGATTCATGTTTGCCAAGTCTTTAACGAAGCACTGCAGGCAACGGAATTGCCCTGTCTTATAACAGATTATTCAGAAACTTCATATTAGATGGAGGACAGCCAAGTCACCACCGTGAGTTACAAATAATCCAGACCGAAAGAAACGGTACTCGTGMGGCCCTTTCATATATTAATGCTGCCAGGAAATAAAATCCTTTTGATTAGCATTAATATCTAACTACATTGAGCTTCTCTGAGTGACTGCACGGGTGTATTTGGACAGTGGGAAGGCTCATGCCTACGAGGGACAGGAGAGCATCTTGCTGCAGTGTCTTTTGGAGGTGCTGTCTCGCTCCTCAGAGATCCTCCACAGTGATCACGACTGTCATGATTCTGTGCGATTCAGTGTTCAGTGGTATCAGTATCAGTTTTGGGTGCTTCCACTTGCCCGACTGGGATCCAGTGGGCTGGAGACCGTGGTGAGACCTACTTTCTCTGCAGAGATCTGTCCTTATTTTCTTATCTGGACTGGGTAGCAAAGGGTTATCACAGGTCAATGTCTTCTCTTCCCTCCACTTGACACTACTCTCTGCCTTTGGTCTAGGCCTTGTGATGAGAGCTCAGGCCTGAGCCCCCTTCAGAAGCCCCTTGTGGCTTTTATTGAGGGGGGAGGGAAGGGAATATAAATTCTTCTGCCACACAGATTTACTTTCCCTTAGACTGGTAGGCAGGGTGGCCAGTTGTGGTTCAGCATATATTGTTGCAGCCAGCAGCCACGCTCTTTTTCTCAGCCGCGTAACCGTGTGTAYGTTTGTGACGCCTCATGCTGCATCTCCAGGACTTTTCCAAGCTGGTGCCTGTCTGTGGGCTAGCGTGACATCCATTCTCCTATCACATCATCCTTCTGTGATCCATGAATGACTTTTATTTGTCAGTGGTTTGACTTCATCTTTGAGYGTCAGGAAATGCCTTCTCATCTCCCTCTATCATTTTTAATGSCTGGAGAACCCCTCGGAGAGCCGGCTGACTCCCCTGCATCTGAAACACATGCCATCTGGAGGCCTCAGCTGTGCAAGTGATGATGAACGGTGGCTGTCATGCCTTACATGCATTATGCTGGGGTCCCAGATTTCTTCTGATCTAGTGTCTCACCCTGCTCCCCTACAGATCCGTCCCCTACAGGCCAGTAAGACTTGCACAGGACYGTGAGTCTAGATTAGAAATATGAGATCAGATCCAGTAATCTAGTTGATGTCACTCACAAGCAAGACCAGCCCATAGGGAATCTTCTGTACCCAAACAACAGGAAACATGATCACTTTGGCTCAAGAAAGGGTCGTTGTTCAGGATCCCTTTCCAAATTGTTTCTGCTTCTGTGGTCAGAGAGGCTGCTGCACATCTTTGCCTCAGTTYCCCTTCTTCCACAGGTCCTGATCAGGGCAAGTCGGGATAAGGGCCTCACTATCCCCAAGGGCTCTTGTTTGGCTGAGACTCTTTTGGTTCTGGGACCTCCTCCAGTTGTCCATGAGAGCTCCAAAATCTCTACTTCTCCTCCTCTCGCTGTTSCAGGACCTGAGACATGTTACACATTCCCGGCCACCAGATGTGTGTGAGCCTGAGTACCCGACACAAGYCATGCTGCAGTGTGAATCCTTTGTAGATGCTACATTACGTGGCTGCTTAGAGATGCCCAAAAGCCAGGGCATCAGGTTGCAGGCGGAGCGCCGTGCTGGCACAGCCATGCTGCTGCTGGCACCTCATCTAACACGGCGATTAGCAAAGTACTACTTTGTGCTGGACTGCAGAGGAAMAACCTGTAGAGCGCTTTGAATTAGGTTCCAAATTCACATTGAGGCACTGAAATCGCGTGGYCCTATTTTTCTCAAGTGCTGAGACCCCATTGTAGCTCCTTACGYTAATGACAGTTGCACAAGACCTCTGAAAATTAGGTCAGTTCTTCAGGTCTTGGAATGCTGATACRAACAATAAGTTTTGCACTTTTTTGAAATCTTGACTTGTGGTTATTATATTTTCCATTTGATTTTTCTCTGCCAATATTTTTTTCATATTTTGTGGGATTTGAATAGTGTTGTCTGTAGCCTGGCTGATGTCCTTTGTTATTGTAATTCAATAAAATAGAGAAATCTTTCCAAGATGAAGAAAAAGGGAATTGCTTTACTTTTTCATTTACTAATCAATGTCATAGTAAATTGGAAAATATGAGCCTGGGATCAGCAACACAGTGACAAAGTCAAAATATTAATTGAAACAATCAACTATTGTTACACTAATTAATTGTCATTCATTCCGGCACTTGCAAAGCGAATGTGAAATAAATTAATCCTTGACATCTAATCAGTATTTCTGCATAGACAATTTGTTGTATTATTAAAAATACTGCTACCTGAAAACCGGCATTGGGTTATCCCCAGGCAGAGGGTTAATACTTAATCAAAGCATGTCATATTAGAGAAGACCTCTATTAATCAGAAATGAAATTGTTTGTAAAGCTGATTACTTGATTTTAACACAGCAAAATTTGTTTATTTTATGAAAATATTAGCGTACTGTTCTTACCATACTAATTTATTGCAATTCTGCAGAGTTAGTTATGGTGTGGTAAAACTGAACTGGGTTAGAAATGCAGTGTTTGGAGTTGGCAAATCTTTGACTGGTTTCCATTGCTTGAGAAGGCAGGACACTTACATAGCTAATTCTAGTCATTTGTAAGTTTTATCGTGCTGAGAGTTTCTCCATTTTTGAGTCTTCATGAGAGTGCGATCCAAAGGAGGGGATGTGACAGGCGAACGCCGGAGGAGAACTGGGACTAATGAACCTCCAGGGACTGAGGCAGCATCTCTTAGCYTTTCTCTGGACCCATCCCAGTGGCTCGTCTTGAAGCCTCATGGAGGGGGGGCGATGATGAGGCAAGGACGAAACTCTTGTTTCATCCTTGCCGTGTTGCTGTCGGTCCAGGTCAGGCCTGCCACCCTCCCACCCCACGAGCAAGGATGAAACGGGAGTGGGAAGGGTGATCCTAAAAGCTGTACAGAGCTATTCTTCATCCCTYCTACTGGAGATGTCCCAATGACTGGATGTATCTCTGTGTTTTTGTATTTGCAAACTCCAATGTTGCAGTTCGTAGCTTCAAAACAATTATTAAGGTTTTGGTTGTATTTTAGAAGTGGGATATTGCATGGCTTCATTCCCTTAAAMGGGACGCGGGCTCGTGACGCATCATTGCGTTGAAATACGGCTGTTGACCAGCTGTCTGGTGCTCTCTGATTCAGGAAGAGAGAGATTTAAGCTATGGGAAATGCAAGAAAAGTTAGAATCTCCTAAAGACGTAGTAACTGCCAGGCAGTGAAGTGTGTTTGGAGAATATGCTTTGCATGCACAAATGCAGACGTTTTTGTGCAGGTGGACGTTGATATAAAATATCGTCTGTGTGTCTGTACGAATCAGGTTTCACCACTTTCACCAGATTTTATTTTAGTTACAATTTTATTTTCCTTCCCTTTGCAGTAAAGATGCAAGCTGTTGTTTGTTTGGCCATACAGTGCTTCCAGCAAGTTGGCTAGCGGTACGCTTGGGTACTTTACATAAATGTCTCTCTATTTTTCGTGATGCACGTTGTCTYGTTTGGTAGTGTTTTTTGGAAGTCTCTGCATTAGCCATGTCTTGAAACCATTTTTAGAGAATATTGTAAGTGTAAAAAGATGTTTTATATCTACTTCTCAGCAACAAAATGCCCCGTTTTTCGTTGTTCTGTGCTCAGGGTAGTTCAGAGTGTGTTACGTATCCATGAAGCAGGTCTGTGGGAGGGTAGCAAGGTGTTGCCAGCAACAGTTTAAACGAAGTGGAAACATAAGCTGAGAAGAAGCTCAGAAAAATKATTGATATTTAGTCTATTTTTGTGGCAGAAATATTGGCCAGCAATTCTGGGATGTTCTTGGGTCCTCAGAAAGACTGAAGAGAACTGAAGACTGAAAGACTTCCTTTCCAGGAGACGATTAGCACAAGGCTCTTGTTCCTGCGTTTCTCTTCTCTATCAGAGAACAATATATTTTTTTTTTTGGGGGGGGGGGGAGAGAATAAAGAGTGATTCTTACCTCTCTACAGCTGTGGCAGAAGTTAGCTTTTCTTCAGAATTAGCTTTGTTTCACAAGACGTAATTATTCCTTCCTTGGATGCTCACTAAAAAGTAAATTTTTAGACAGCTGCAAAAAGTATGGTGAGCTTAGCACTAAAAAAAAAAAAAAAGAACGAGTAACACGGCAATGAACAAGTGGAGATGTCCAAACACGTTCAGTTTAAAATTTGTCATTAGTGCCTCTTAGGAAAGTTGAAAGAAAGCCAAAAAGAAAAGCTTTCATGAAGTATAATTCCTAACTAGCTCTACTGCGCTTACAAAAACTAATTGGAATTTTGGCCTCAGCAGTAGGAATGAATAGCTTTGCCATTGCACATGATAAATTACTTTAATGTTTCTGTGTCTCCTGGGATATGGGTGGGAAGGTTGAAGATGTTACGTTTTTGTTTTGGTCTGGCTCTTTGACCCGCGGTGGTGGTGGTGTCTGGCTGCCAACTCATCTGATACACACCTGAAAATCTTGTTTCAAATTCTTTCGTTTTTGTGAGATGGCTGCTTAATACTGTCTGGAGACCTGGTATTATGGACTTCCAGAAGAAYTATGGAAGCAGCTGTAGGTGCAAGATTGAAAGGGAACTGGCATTGCGATTTCTGCTGGGAAAAGAGCTCCAACAGCCAAGATCTTTGGTCTTTCTGATTTGCAAGGTTTCTTTAACGTCACCGGGGCTGGCCTGCTTTCTCCCCCATAAATGTTAGGTGCAGATGTATATACACTGCTGGGTTTCCTTGCACAACTCAGTCTGTCTAGAACGTCTGTCTTAGAAAACATTTTTTTTTGCTGTATTGTGTCCTGAAGAAGATTCATCTCTTCCATGAGTCTCATCTCCCAAGATACATGCCTTCCCACAGCTGTCGGAACATTAAAACGCTTCGGAAAAGAAAAGAGGAATTACAGTAAGAAACAAAAAAACTAGAAGAAAGAAAATCATTACTGAAAATAATCCAGAAAGCCCAAGTTTTAAGTAAATATAGGATACATTTCCCCAGCCAGCTGTTTGGGATAGATGACTAGCAGAGTTGTGAAAAACTTGTTTAGCAGTCTGAAGCTGTATAAGCCACATACAGAATTTATTACAAGCAAAATATGTATTTCAGCATATAATCAAAATTTCAGCACCATCGAAAATTTTGCCAGCATGTATTTTAGCAAACCTGGGATTGGTATGTAAGCATAAAGATTTAATTATGGTTTTGATGTAAAATAATTTGGAATAAGGCAGCTTTGGAGCCTGAAGTGGCTTCTCTGTAGATGAAGGCTTCCATAAATGCACCAAAAAAGCAAGAGTGCCGACCGTTCCCAGTGCCACCACCGAGGCTTCTGCCCGTGAGGATTCGTGGCATCACATAGGCATGGGGATACGGTTGCTCACAGCCCACCTAGGCTTGAGTTGTGAGCTCAGCCTCGGCTCCCCGGCGCGCAAGGCTGCTGCTCTCGCGGGAACCAAGAGGCCGTGGGGCTGAGGAGCTCGCCGCTGAGCGGCTCTAGGCGAGCACCTTCCCGAATCTTCCTGGACGTTTTATCTGACCTAGGAAATGAAGGAAAAATAGCTAAACACATGTGTAAGTGTTAAAGCTTTCTGTCTACTTTTCTCTTTTATTGCTTCGTGAAGGGAGCTTCGGCATTTGCAATTGCAATTGCAGCACAGTGCATTCATGGCTGGAGGAAGAGGTAGGAAAGACTTGGGGGAAACAGCGACGGAAAGGACTGCGGCATGCAAAAGGCTGGAACAGCACAGGAGGATTGAGGGGGAACCGAGATGATCGGCGTTGGGCTGGAACGGCGAAGCTGCTTTGCCTTGYTGTGCAGGGATGGGGAGGAGCTGCTGCTGCAGGGAGAAGGTCCCYACCGGGTACCTCCACCTTAGCTGTCGCTTCTGTAGGTGCAGTYGGCTTCAGCATCTACTTACTTTGCTCCTGCCTTGCTCCCCCCTTCCCCAAATGGATTTTGGGGGGGTGGGGAGGAATTTGGCACTCTGCATACARCATATATTTTGTCTTACTGAAGGCTTTCCTGCAATTGAAGTGAAGRAAAAAAAAAGGCAACATCTAAAGTAGTCCTGGTGATCACAGAGGAAAATCTCCAGCGTGAGGTGAGTTTACTGTAAAAGGGCCAAAGCTAACCTGTGATAGAGCATATTAACAGTCTAATGACTGCAGTTAAGAGTGTATTTGTACCCCGAAAAGAGTATGTACATACCCCCATAATATGAGCTGTCTTCTCCACGCTTGTGAAGGGATACTCTGGACTGCATCTTGCAAGAGTCCTTTTTTTCCAGGTTTGCACAGACTCGTGGTCCTAAAATTCTTCTTGTATTCAGAGCTTTGATTCAAGAATTGAGTTTAAAAATGGATGATTTGGTAATTAAAACTATTCAAAAGCTGCTCCAATTAATGGAAAGGAAGGAGTTGCAGACTGTAAAACTCCAAGCATACTTTTATCTGCAGTTTCTCTTTTTCCTCTTCTAATGCCAGTGTAAGTCATGTCACCAAACTAGAATGCTAATTTGTGTGTATTTTATTGGAAATCCTTAGTTGTTCTAGGCTGTAAATTGGGCTCCAACGTTTTGCACATCAGCATTTGGTGCAACTGTAGTTGCAGGCTTTTATGATGTGAGCCGTAAGTCGATCACAAAGCTCCCTTTTGTCCGACATAGCACTTCAGTTGAATAGAAACATTTGATAGGAGCGCTTCTTAGAGCAGCGTTTCCAGTGGCCTATTATCGTGGCATGTTGAGACTGAAAGAATTAATTTTGCCTTCTACTTCAACTATGATTACCACTAACGTGAAATTTTTTTACTATTTCATTTAATGAAAAGTCTGAATTCTTCTTATTTCCAAGACAAAGCAAACTTTCATAACCTTAATTTCCTGCAGGACATGATTTTTATTTTCCACCGTCCCTATTCATTAGGCTTTAAATGAAAGCTATTTTCAAGCTAGAAAGCCAGCTATTAACCCTTCCCAAGGTTTGGCTCAGGAGGAAGATGCCTCTCTCTACTTCATGGCTGGAGATTAAGATAATTAAAGTGCAGAAGCTTCTCAGAAGGAGAAAGTGCTCTTTAATCTAGTGAAGCCAGGCACGGTGAGGCAGGCTGACAGCTGAAAATCAGTCTGAATTTGTTTCCTGCGTATGTGAAACCCACCTCTCCCTGCTGCGCATCTGCTGGTTGAGCCAGAAGCGGCGCTGAGCCACCAGGAGTTGAGTAGAGGACCCCCAGCAGGTGACCAGAAAAAGTTTCTGAGCAAAAATGCAGGCACAAACTTGCTCTGTGGACTCCTGAGAGCCGGGGACTTCTTTCTGTTCATACAGAGCGCAGCAGCGTCTCATTCTCAATTAGTGTTTGCACCAATATGAGAAATTATATGCAAGAAGAGGGGCCAGCGAAGGTGGAAATGAACTCAAATTACTATTTAAAACAACAAAGCCAAAATCCTAGGCTTAAAAGGAATTTGTATTCTTTTCACAGCTGACTTTAGACATGAATAAATGCAATTTTGTTCAAGTCAGTAAAGAAAAGCAACGTGAAGTCTTTTTTCTACATATATTTCTTACAATGTTATACATGAAAACTACTGATTGTCGTATTTATTCCAATCAGGGACATGCAACGGTCACATTAAATTTTCTTGCAAACAATGAATCGCTAATGATCACGCTGCTCGTGCTTCTAAAGCTATTACCACGTATTAGACAAGCTCATTATCAACATTATGGATGTTAACATGCCATAATAGCTAGCAACCTTCACCGAGAACAAAGGAAAGCAGGCAAGCACAAAAAAAGTTGTTTTTGTCGTGGGTGGTTTTAAAAAGTGCTCGTGCAGAGCGCACTGCGTGCATGCGGGTCCTCCGCCACAGCACGATGAATCCGCAGGCTGAAAATTGCCCTTGCGCGTAGGGAACAATTGCACACAGGGAAGAAAATCTTACCAAAGAAAAGGGCTCGTTGCAGAATCCCTGAAGGCTGTCGTGCAGCCACCGGGCAGCTCAGAGCCTGAGCCGACGGCTTGAAATGGGGGCTGTGCGCCGGGAGCAAGGTGCAACCCCCCAGCCCGCCGCGCAACACCCGTGCCCGGCCTGCGGCCCGACCGCAGAGCTGGGGCGCGGGGGAAAGGYGTCCCTCCAAACGAGCGAGGAGAGGCTTTCGGCGCCGGGGACGCCTTCGTCCGGACCTGTCCTGGCTGCCCCGCTTTGGGCAGGCGCTGTGCTGCTTCGACGGGGATAGGGCTCGAGGCGGCACTGCAGGTTACGTCCGTCCTTCCGAGTGGTTTTTTGCTTCTGTAAGAGACGTTTTTAGGAGGAGGCGTTGATGAGCTGTAGGAGGAGTAAAACTGGCTCGAGCCCAAGCTCGGGGCCACCAGCAGACCCGGCACAGAGAGCCCTGCTTTCAGCACCCCGCTCCTGCGCCGCTCCTCCACAAGCGGCGGTGCCTGACGCGGGCTCGGGGCTGGTTTAGGGGGATTCCCGGGGTCGGACGCGACTCTYGTCCGGCCCCACATGCCTTCGGTGGAGCTCGGCCTCTCTTGCAAAGCTTAAAAGTGTTTTGAAACCTACTTGTTAAGTGACGCACACTTGTATCTTCAACTTGGCGCTTTAAAACTTTAAAAGGAGTTTTTTGAATCCCACAGGTCTTTATTTACGTCTGTTTCCGCTGCCCGACTTCCTTTAGTTTAGGGGCAATTGCAGAATTCAATTAAGCGCGCGGCGTCCGCTGGAATTCATTCAGCTGCTTSCTCTTGATCTTCTAAACCACCAGCAGGCGAGTGAGATTTCCAGGCTAGGGAAAGCTGCAGGGAATGTTTTAAAAATCTCATCTGACAGAGAACAGGTGTGAATTTCAGGAAGCAAAACGGTCAGAATAAATATGCAGCTATATAAACGGTTCTTTGAGGGCAATTTCACACTACTGTAATTTCAGTTTTGCATGGAATTTTCCTGGAATGGCTTTCAACATCAAAAGTGCAGGCAAAAACGTGGTTATCTATTTCAATGGGAAGCCTCCCTCCTTCAAAAGGAGGTTGAGCCTTCAGTAATTTGATTCTAAATAAGCATGTAATTGTTTATTTAGCTGTTTCACAAAAGCACACCCCTCTCTGCGGAGATCTGCGGTTCCGTGCTCCTCCACCCGTGGCTTAGCGGCTCGCGGGCAGTTAGAGCTTTCAAGTAGCCCCGAAGACTTGAGCAGAGCTGGTTCCTTAAATTATTCCTGCCCAACCTAGGGCAGGTTTATCTGAGTAGTTTTTCTCGGTTATGCTCCCTTGTGAAATACTGCAACCCACATTATTGTTACTAATGAAACTTAAGTAGTATTTCAAATCCTGTAGAAAGGAATTAGTTGCCTTAATGCAAATATTTCAAAACAGGAACAAAATCTTTATCAAAGACATTTGCTTTCTCCCTGTTGAATTCAGGAGCAGCAGCTTCATTTGAGAAATATCTTTAAAGTGGTGCCAGATCAAGGGAACCGAGTATATACCAGGTGATCAGGCCACAGCTGTCAAATATTCCCTAGGAAATGTATGCAAAAAGTCATTTTTGCTTGTTCTCCACCTGATACCAGTGAGTCCAGCAGACACCTTTTGGGGGGATCCACCACAGAAACTGCCAGCACTGAAACGCAGCCGGGAGGCTCCCTGGAACAGAGATCTCTCGTCGTGTGCTGCGCCCTGCTTCTGGCCACCTGCGTCTCGGGCGGTCACTAAAAGTAACTGGCTGTTTCGAAAGCACAGGCTGCTCGCATTAACACAAATTGCTTTCGAATTTGAGCAGATGCGATGCTTGCCAAATATTTCATAACCGAATGCTGCGCTTTTGCAGAAGCAGGAAAACAACTGAGGAAAATCCATGAGCGTCAGGTCTAAGTTGTTGCATTTTGACGTGGAGTAATTCAGAGTTTAATATCTTGGGGAGGTTTGCGTTCTCGTGTGCTCTGCCTTTCTTTCTTAAATACTCTGTCAAAAGCTTGCCATGCTGTTGTTTCGGTTTCATTCATTAAAAAGCTAGGCCAGGTTTTCAGCTGGTATAAAACGGTGCGCGGTGGTTTACACTGCAATACCTTGCTCACAGCACGCTCGTGTAGGTACTTGCAGCTCTTTTAAGTAGTTTTGAAAACTGTTTTGGGAGAAAAGCTGAAAGAAAAGGCCAAGTCAGCCTGGAAGGAGATAGGGATCATCAAGATTCGATTAAAGAGGAGCCGGAGGGAGAGACAAAACAGAGCGAAAGGAGTAGCCGCTTTCTAGCTTCTGCTAAGTCTGTTGTAGAGGATCCCGGGCAGCAGGATGGAAAATGTGGATATGCTGCCTGGGAGCCCGGCCAGAGTCGGGTCTCCTGCGTCCCATCTCAGGAGAGCAGCCCTGCCTAGCTCCGGTGACTGGGCCGGGTTTGGGTTTGCCTCGCAGCCCCGCACTGTCTCTGCGCCCTGCGGCGTTACAGGTGACTCTGTTTTCATGCATATAGCCTTGCCTGCTTGGGAGGGGAAAGAAAAGTCCATTAAACTGAAAAAGTGCTGATGCTCAAAAGCACTGTGGGGAATACAGAGAGGGAACTTCATCCCAGCATCTCCTATCCTGAGAAGACTTGTCCTTGCTAAGCTCCCCTGCCGCACCTCGGGTTTGTGCCAGTTTTTACTCTTTACTTTCAGGCTCGAGCGCTTGGGAAGGGGCGCAGGATTTCCGTCGCATGTTGTTGGTAGGGAGGTGCGGGCAAGGCTGCTCCCCCGCGATAGGCACACGACCAGAAAGCCGTCCTTTCAGCCCCTTTTACTCCGCGGAGCCCTTGTCATTTCATTAAACATTTCAGGCAATGCCTGTGTCCTCTCTAAGCCAACGTTCCCTGCTTTGATAAAATATATTTAAATCTTCCAGGCTGCGTTAACTATTACTGCATGCATAATGGATGCTGCGTTCGCCTGCCCAGTTGTTGCATGGTGAGTCAAATGCTTGTAAAATGCTTTGATTACCCTGAATCTGAAAGAAGCTGTAGTATATAAATTCCATTTTTCTTCCCGTTGCACAAGAACATTACTGAGCCAGGGGAGAGTAAGAAATTGTGCCTTTGCTGACTATCAAATGCACCAAAACCAGCTTCTTTCCTCCTTCACTCTCACCTCCCACTAGAAGACCCCTAATAAAATGCAGCATGGTACTGGTGTTGCACTGTAAGCTGATCGATCTTCTCCCCCAGAAGTAGGGCTATGAATTGGCACAGCATTAAGCCCTCTTTGCAATTCCTTTAATGTTTGTTTTTGCATTGTTCTGAAATTAATCTCAACCTGGATTAATTTTGCAGCATCAAATAACAAGTATAACACGTTAGGTTTGCCTTAATCGGTTTGATTTAGCAATGTTAAGGGATTTGAAAGAGTCACCAGTCAGAACACACACTTAGGGCAAACAAGCAATTTTGCTCAGTTTTTCGGGGCTTGCTCTGAAAGAGCAAACRCTTTCTGCTCTTGCTGCATCATCCGCACTTAAGCGAGGAGGTGACAGTGCTCCTTTCTCCTCCCTGCCCACTGTCATCTGTTCAGGATTTGTATAAGCACTGTGTTTTCTTAAGCTTTATAGTGATGAAGCCATACCCCTTGCAACCTGGCTCCATATGGAAAAGARCACAGGAACAGATGTTATATTTAATACATGAAAGGTGGCCTAGAAATCTAGGACTTGGCTGCCTTGCAGGAGGTAACTGTGGCTTCCTCCTGCCTCCCTCCCCCCTCCCTACGAGAAAATTAATTTATTTAAGTTTCAAARTTTTCCTCATTTGAACGAGGAAATTGCCAATTCCTTTATAAAGTGCATCAGTGGAAGGGCACTTCTCAGCTGGCTCAAGTGTTTACAGCCAAATTGCTGGAAAAATTGTCAGTGGACATCTTTTTAGGAATGGGTTCGATGGAGGGGTAGCTGGGGTTGGATGGAGATGCTAAAGAAGAAATTGGAMCCTGTTCTGCAAAATGGATGCTGGTGCTCCAGAGAGGTGACGTGGTGCCAACCTGGGTACCCGTCTAGGGGAGAGGGGGAAAYGACAGAAGGGAGCGATGGAAATGCCACGCTCTGCAACTCTTCTCCAGACGAAATGATGACTGAAAGTAATATGCTGTAGAGAGAAAAAAAAATCGCAGTGTATTGGTTGGAAGTCATTCTGCTTTTCTTTATTCGGRGTACCAAGGGCAGGAAGCCGAGTGCAGGTGGGCATATATCAGTAAAGTAGCCATACAGCATTTTGTTTCTTCTCTTTCCAACCAAAAGTTGTAGCACATTGTTRGAGATAAAATAGTGACAGGGTAGTAAAATCCCACCAAAGTAATTGGTGAGGGATAGCTCACAGTTAACAAATAATGTTGTTGTAGTATATGGCTACAAACCTACTTAGGTACAGCAGGGAGAAATAAAAAATACAGCAGAGTAAGTAAAAGGGATTGTTAACAGAGTGAGGAAAACAAAAGTATTTACAAACTGGAGGAGAAGGAAAGAAGAGAAAATCAAGGAAAATGAAAATAACTGCATGAGAAAACTATAGACATGTGTAATTGTGGATTGCTTCAGATCAGGCCCCAAAATACTGATGTTTCCTGAAAAAGGCCCAATCCCGTACTGAGAGAAACACAAACGTAAGCTGACCCTAACAGTGCTCTGCTCTGAAGAGAAAAAAAATAGCTTTTCGTTAAGCCACTGGCCTTGCACCCAAGGGAGCTGAACTCAGTTTCTGACCGCTCACGGTTTCCTGTGGGACGTTGGGCAAAGCGGTGGCTGCACCCCTGCCCGTCTCAGAGCTCATGATCAGAGCCTAAGCTTTTAATGGCATGTGTCCATTTTAACTGGGCCGACGGTAAGGCTTGTTTGGGGTTCAGGACAGAGCTTGGGGGCAAAGTGAGAAGGTTTACCGAGAAGAGCCGATGTCCATCTCCAAGCTGTGAGGAGCTGGCAACGCAGTTGAGTCGCACTCAGCAGGAGTCTGGGGTTTCTCTAAAAGACCAAGCACCTCTTGCAAAGCCTCTCTTGCCCAATTAATATTGCAACTCGTATGAGGTAGAGCAGCTCCAGGAAAGCAGAGACCAGCCTTGGCCTCCCCAAATGTCACGCTATTCTCTCTAGGCCGGTTGTGTCCATATGTTCCTGCTCTTGATTTTCTCCAACTGCAGCTACCAAATAAATAGTGATCAGTCAAGCTATTAATTAGGAACCACTCGACTGGATATGTTGGGTTGGTGGCAGCWAATGCAGCAGAGCTAATCTGAAGATTTACCACTGCCAAGAGGGAGAGCTGGTGCTTGCCCTACTGCCCTGTGCTCCTTCCCTCCTCTTCTCCCACAGACAACTTTCCCCTCCCTTGCGCTGGCCCAGGCCTCCCAGTGCAACCTTCCATAAGCCAGTTCAATAAAATAGTAGAAAAATATCTGCCCTTCCCCTTTTTCTTTTGCCTGATTTTTGTTTGCCRTCATGTTAGTACATTCAAGCAGGGCTTTGCTGAGAGCCAGAGCCAGCAGAAGGTAGCAGCAGCAATGAATAGGCAGGAGGAGGGAGATGGGAGGGGGGCTCTCCTTTTTGGCTACAGGGCTGATGCATCATCTTATCATGTCCTGTGGAGCCGTACCCTGCCAATCACCCACTTAAATAGTTATAATACRAAGGACATGGCTGAAACACAGAAGAGTATCACTGGGAGCCAGAGAAAAATAAGGTAATGTTATGTCCTGGAGGCTGTCCAGCTCCATCCTGTGTAGACTTTGTGCTTTGTAACCCTGGCATCAGCTTTCAGCATATAAATAATGAATTGCTTACCATTTTGACAGTCTGTCCCAAATTCAGCTCACTTCGCGTTAGCTAACTAAAAGCCAAGCCTCTAGTGGCAAGGTAGTTCTCATGGCTCCCTTTACAGACAGAGGAAAGAGGCAGGCACATCTGGAAAGAGATTTATCCAACTGGATTTAAGATGTGGCTTCTCACTGTCTGGAGGTGCCTGTCTCTCCCTCCGAGTGCAGAGGGAGCCTGGAAAGTTGCCGTTGTCCTTGGGGGTGGCTCYGTTGATTAAATGCAGTCCTAACATACAGCTTTGGTTCATCAGTGTTTGGGCTCCGTCCCTGGGGACTGTGTACAGTGCCAACATGCAAGCTCTTATCTAAAGGCAGGCACACTGCTCATCTTCATCTGCTGGATGAAGGCCTCAGTGCCTACCACTCACTGAGAGGAGGATTAGGACGCCTGCCCCAGGGAGCTGAGCTGCTCGGAAACTCCAACTTTGGCAAAGTATCCTCAACGTGGAGGCCTGAATTTACTCAGATAAACACRGATAAAGTCAGATAAAAACGGGTAAACACGGTACCTAGTGTTATTCAAGATGCTCCAGGGAKCATGGGTGTCCTGCGTGGTTGTGTCATGCCCTGCGTGGGTGTCCCAGAAACCTTCAGGGTATCAGATGGCCCTCGACACGTGTGCTTAGGCTGGTTAGGTGCCTGAGTTGCTCCTCTTATGGGTGRCTTTTAGACAGTTGAAGCCTGATGAGATGAATTGCCTCCCCTTGCTGTATTTCTTTGGTGTTAGCTTCCAGGAGATGCTGGTGGTGCTTCTCCTGTCCTGTTTGCTGGTGTTCCTCTTTTCTACGTTGGGACCCCCCTTCTGAGGGTGTCCCTGGGCGGGTGGATGTTTTGGSGTCAGGGTCTTCTGCGAAGAGGACCAGGGAGCTCCACCAGGGGCTACAGCCACAGTGAGAAGTTTTGCCATCTGTTAGGTGCCAACAGCGTTTCTTGGTGAACACAAAAAAATGGGTCTGACTCAGGAGCATGTCTGAATGGCTCGTGTTGAACCAGAAGGAAATTGAAACTTGGATTGTAATTTTTTTCTTCCATGCTATTTGAAGTGTGACTATTTACTGGAAATTGCGTAGGGACACCTTACTTATGGATGATTATATTAGGATAACCCCACTGCTCTAGGAATCTCCTAATTATCTAAGTGTATTTTATCCAAATCCAGCCCCAGGATGGCTGGAGGAATTGTACTTGATAGGAGAGATAATAGGAATGTAAATGGTCCAGTGAAATATCTACAGGAGAAATTCAGATGGGATTGACTTCTCAACAGTATCTGAGGTTTTGTGTTTATTCTGCCGTGTGAGCAATGASTCGATCTGCTAGCGGACCGAGTCCTAAAAAAGCATACGTGTGGAGAATACTCTAAGCGCTTGCTGTAGGTAATGCACACTGTGAGCAGAAGGTACTGGCAAAGGTAAAAAGAAAAGGAGTAAAATTAGGAACTTGAAAGCAAAACAAAACAAATTTTGGTTATGAGACAGTTGCATTTCATCAGGTGCTCGGTGGGAAACAATTCTACTGRGGCATGATTTGATGATATATGCATTTAAATACCAGCTCGTGTTGTTGAAACTTTTTATTTCGGCATAAAAAGGTATGAGGATGAAATATTTTACAGGCTGGATGACATTTAAAGTACAACTGAGTAGAAGGGCTTCAGCACAGCAAATAATAAACAATCCCAGGCTGTACTAGGCTTCCCGTWATCAAGGTTTCAAAGTATTTAGTGAGTCTTTCTTTCTCAGATTATTTTCCTAAAATTCAAAGAGTGAGCCTGACAGGGTTTGTTGGCAGGAAAACAGAAAATTATCAGGAAGGTATTAGTAAACTTAACATAAATAAATAATTGGGTTTGTATTTTGAGCATAGAATATTCTTGATTGAACTATAGGCAGCTTGAGATATTCAGGCCTTTCATATTTATATTTGCATGTGTCATTCTGTTGTTGCAGATAAACAAGTATGGAGTTCTTTGCATATATAATAACGTTATTATCAGTTCTGTGATAAGGCCAAATGAAAGCACATTCTTTCTTTTCTCTTGATGCAGTTTGGCRGCCAAAACATCCCTTGCTTTAGCAAACCTGAAAATAGGTTTCCTGCAATACTTTGCAAAGGAAGGAGAGATGAAGGTTAAAGGCTAAAGTGAGCTTCCTGGTGTGAGAGGAGCTAGCAAAACACTCAGGGGCAGAGGTAAGGGGAAGAAAAAAGTCTCATGAGGACTCTCCCCGTACAAGGAGCCAGGCATTAGCAAGGAAATTAAGAAGCCAAACATTTTTTTCCAGTATCTATCAGATGCTCGTTAGGAGAGCAACATTCCTGTTAATCCTTCTTGCCTTACTTTTGGCTGCGCTCCTGCAAATCCTCGGGCATCCTTGCCCCTTTCAGTGGCTTAGATAAAGGTTTGGTGCTACGGAAAATCCAGCTCGAGAGCGTGCCCCCCGCCCAACGTGTAACATTTACCGCTGCAGCGGTGAGACTCCCTTGCTTTGATTCCCTCTCTAGATAGTAACTGGAGAGCTTGCAAAACCCMGGAGAGATGCATTAGTCGTGAAGGCTGCACTGCCGTGGACGTGCCACCCGAGAGCCGAGCCCGTCGCCGAGCAGGGGGCAGCCGGACAGACGCAGGCAGGCAGGGGGCTGCCTGTCTCTAGCGCTGAGGGAGATGGTGCTCAGCGAAGGGCAGCTGTTGTTGAGGTGGTGGTTTTGGGGGGGTGATGATCGAGTTTGAAATCTTAGGCACTGAAGTGGGATCCTAGAAACAGGACGAAGTGAACCGAGCCAAGGAGCTGCGATACTTAAATTCAGCAGATACTGATTTCACTGAGGTGAACCTCAACTTTTGTTGCCGTGCGAGATAAATATTGACCAAAACCATCTTCCTAACCCTTCCCCATTGCTTTCTCTCTGGAACAGTTTTCTTTCTTTTGCCTTGTTCCTTCCCAGAAAATAATACCGCAGGCTGAGCTGCTCTAATCTCCTGCTGCTTCTGCAGAGCCAGCATTGTTTTCCAACAAGGTGTTGTAAACATCAGAGACAGGAGGAATGGTTGTGACTTTATAAATCAACAAAATCCTCTACCCAACAGCTTTTAGCGAACTCAAAAGATGCTTGGAAATCCAAACAACCTCTTATAAAACAATAATAAAAGCCTCCCTGGCACAATAAAGTTCTTGGATCCTCTTACAAGTGCTAAAAAGTCTTGAAACTATGTTTTAAGAAAGTGATGATTTTTGCTTTTCTAAGGAAAAAATAATAATGGCTTCATTCCTAATACTATCTGAAAAGTAACTATGCTTTCTGATGCACTGATTTTTTTCCGTATCTGTATATTTTCAAAGGGTGAAATGACCCTACGTTACCTTTATGTAAATATCGGTTCACAGGGACACAGAAACTTTTGCAAGTACTAAGAAAGGCAGGAGTTCTTCTTGCCACCACATCGTTTCGTTTGCTATTGAAAATACCTTCTCACTGGATCTGAAGCAGCCTTGAAATTTGGAGGCAGTAAGACACACCAGCTTTCGCTCTGCAGCTCGGGGGAAGTTATTTCTGTTGTCCCAGTGTTATCTCTGGCTTTCATCAATCTGAAATTTTCAGGTCTTAAAATGTAGAAATGACTTTTGTGATGGAGGTAATAACTCGAGATCCTCRGTGCCAGTAGGATTTCTCTCCTTAYGGAAAATTTCTTCTGTGTGTGTATTTGTGTGTGTGTTTGTGTGCAGTGGCCTGGAGAAGYCAGGAAGACTTGAGCCTGCAGCCAGGCGTACCTCGATGGCAGGCTGCGGAGGMGACCGGAGGGGCCGCTGCACCTCCTGCGTTCCCCTGGCTCCGTGCTCGCTAGGAGACTTTTCTGGTCTCACTGCTTTCCCCCTTCTGTGGAGCTGAACACGTGGCTTCGCCCTGGGGAGCTTTGCAGTCAACCGGAGAGCTGCGTGCGGAGAGGACTGCAGAAATCATGTTCAGGAGCGTTTAGCACAGGTCGAATCCTCAGGTGATCTCAGAAAGTTAATGTTAATTCATGCCGGCTGGGCGCTTGGATACGCGGTGTTCAGAAAACTGAAATACTCCCAGCAAATTTGCTTCCTAGCTGCTTGTTTTGTTAATCTCTTCCCGTAGCTAGCTAGAGCTTCCTTGTTTGAACGGGGACGCATTGACAGGGATTGCCCCGCGCCGTGCTGCTTCTGCCTTGCAGCGCTCTTGCTGCTTGAAAAAGGAGGTGTAACATGGACAAAAAGTAAAAATGTTATGGAGGAAGACGATCCTTAACAAAATATCAGCCCGGTCTCTATAGGGCAAAAGTAGTAAGACATGTATAGACCGGGGTCTTAAGTAAAGATTTGCTTTGATATTTTCCCTCCCTTTTCCTCTCTCACTTTTATTATGATTTTCTCAGCAAATCTGTAGATTTTTAAGTTTTATTGGTGATTAAGTCAATATTTTAAAGCAGAAGGCAAACAGATTAGTCTCTTTGCAGCACAGCAAAGTTACAGAAGTAAAGAGGAAAAGATGCTGTTAGGCTTCCGTGTTAGAAAGGTGGCACTGGTTCTGGCCATTGCCTTTAGATCTTAGATATTAGATCGGGTGCCTTTTTCCAGGAACTGCTAGGTTGCCTGGCATACACAATTTTGGTTCTGTTTTGATTTAGTATGGCACAAATGCTTTGAACAGAGTTGTAAGCAGAAACATGGATGTAATGGAAGGGCCTGTTCGTAACTTGGTATCAGGAGGGAAAGCCTTGCCTTAGTAAGTCAAATGAGAGCCACCTCATGCAAATTGCTGATATAAATCTGTATAGATAATTCAAAGAAAACCTGACTTTGAGAGTTTGAATATGGTGTTTATTTCTCACATTCTTATTCATAATCTCATACTATCCTTAGACCAGAAAAACAAATCTTAAAAGACAGAAACTCTTCCTTAATTTCTGGTCCTTTCAGAGTCACAGAGTAATAGGAATCATTTCAGAAAAATCCTGTTCAAAAGATTTGAGTACATTTTCTAGACTGAAGAGTTAAGTGAAGTAGTTCAGGAAAAGGCTTCAGCAAGCATCTGACCTAGCCAACCAACCAACCTGTTGCAGCTCTGATCTGACCTATCTCTGTGAATCCTTTATAGCCCTACAAATGTGATCATGTTTATTTAGGAAATAAAAAGTATAGGAAGTAAAGGAACAAAGCACATACGCGTGCGGTAAGTTTATAGTTGTTCTGGCGCCTTTTACAGCAATTAAGAGATCACAGCAAACTCTGCAAGTTAGGACATAATCAGAGGGAAAGTGTCTTGTGGCCGCATAGCATACTCTAAGTGGTTCTAATATGCCTTAGCAACATTTGCATAAATGAAACCCAGAGCCAAAATCAATGTCCAAATTCACAAGCAATGGTCTACCTACATCACAGGTTAATTGCTTTAKATAAGATGGAGTAGATCCCGTAATGATATTTTTAGTCARTTGGACCAGTCATGGTTGCAAACTMGTTTTGCTATTGGTTTTATTGACTGTTCTTTCAGTATTTCACCCTTGGCAAGTTTCCTAAGTTGTTTATCCATTAAAAGTGGTCAGTGAATTTGAAATGAGAAGGTAAAGATAGGCCTATGCACGCGTTTTCTTCCCGTGGTGAGTTCTCCAGGCCTTTCTCCTCTGCCGTTGCACCTCTCTCTTCCTTCTGTATGTGTGGGAGCAGCAGCACCGCCAGAGAAGAAGCTGAAGGGGAGCACCAACTCCTCCAGGGTGGCATAAATCTTGGCTCCAGCTTCCTCGAGGCTGTGAAGGAGCCACGCCTGGGAGGAGCCCGAACCGGCCCGTGCAGCCGAGTTTGCTGAATGCCTTCGCACTGATGGGCACAGGCGAGCTCTGTCTCAGCGGCAGCGCCAGAGGTTAGCTTGGCGTTTCCATTTGTTTCAAAACTACCGAGATAGAGTTGTATTTTCTAGATTTGTTTCGCAACTCCCACAGTTATGGACGAAAGAAAGAAGAAGAAAAGGATGTTTGCACATTGTTTGTCTAACCCAGCGTAGTGCTAGCAGCTAGAGAAGGGGGCTAAGCTAGCTCTTCTCTGTGGTCTTCTGCTAAGGTCTGTGTTGAAATAAATTTAGAGTGGGTGTGAAATGCACCTGAAGTTGTAATGTATTATTTGATGTACTACCACAGAAGTGATATTTTGGAGGTACCAAGTCACCAACATACTGTTATTTCTTTTCTTGTAATGCAGTTTTAAGCTGAAGCTCTTAAGAAGAACAGACTCTTATTTGAAGTTAATGGCTCTTTTATCACTATAGTTCATATGCAGAAGAACAGTAAGTGCCTGGATTAGGCCACATGGCCCACAGATCTGTTCTTACAAATTCAAAGAATAAAAAYACAATCTCTTAGGACCTGAGAAAGCTAGTAAGTTGAAAATTCRTATAGCATATTCCTCTTCTCTTAGTGTTTTAAACAACTATTTCTCTCTTACTTATGTTTTTTCCTAATGAAATTCTCCCTGAGATGCTCCAGTACCAATCATCATCATACAATCAGTCCAACGTGATTTCTTGTGCTAAACACACATCAGAAGCCCAAGTTAAATGAGTCAATGTGAAGTYATACTTTAAACAGTGCCATCGTATCTTTAGTATGAGAACTGAATATATRTTATGCAATTTTTGTATTGCTTTTGGAATACTGACATATACAAGAATTATAGCAATTAAAAATAAATTCAAGTATATGAACTTGCCAAACTGTTAGAAGAAATCAAAACGGATCTCTTTGGAACACTTAAATCTCAAGATATATCAGTTGGCCCAGTTTAGATTTCCCTGAAACTGAAGTACTGTTTAGACTGCTTTTTTTTAATCGGATAACTTTGTCATAGAGGGAAAAATTGAGATTTTTCTCGTTCTTGAATACGTATGAATCTAGTCTTAGTCAAATCTTCATCAATATCAGAGGAAAAAAGTTTCAAATCTGCAAAAATGAGTCATTAACAACGTTTATAATTTTAAAAGATCTTTGGAATATTTTAGTCCAACCATACTATTCCCRATTGTTTTCCCAGCCTTATGGAGATCGGTGCTGGATCGGGCCCCCTTTTGCTGAGGACAGTGCTGCTCTTCATTCCTGGCTCCGTTAGGGAGTGAAGGATTTTCCCTTCTCTTGAGGCAAGCGATTTCCACGKCTTGGTTCTCGACTCTGCTTCCTGCCACACGACGAGGTCGTAGCGGCTGACTGATCCTGCCGTGCTGCTAAGGGAAACGGTGGCTGCCAGCAGAGGCAGGTTTACAGAGCAGCGTCTGGGTTTAAAGCTGTGAGGCTTTAAGGAAAGGCTTTAAGGAAGGTAGGTGATTTTCTGGAGGCTCCTGTTTCTCTCCACTGGAAAAGCGAAGAGATGGGGCTTAGCCTAACTGGCTGATSTGGCATGGTTAAAGCGAGGGCAGGTGAATCCCGTCGTCTCCCTGCTGCAGGGCCTCGTGTCGGCTTCTCAGCTGTCGGGCAGATTTTCAAATGAGCGTTGAGGCCAAGCTTCCTCCGGCAGCGTTGCAGCTTCTCTCTTGGTAAACTCATGTATCCAGGTAAGAAAACTTGCACTTACTTGGACTTCTGGGTAGGAAGCCGTACACTTTAGAGCGCTTTCTGATTTTTCTGGGCTCAGTTTTGAGCTTTTATGGCTTCGTGCTTTCAACTTCTGACTCCTTCCTTCCCTCATTTCTCGATCATGGAGTTGCACCACATCATTAACTGCACGATGTATGGTTGTAAATGTTCAAAGAACGATGGATTTTATTACTCTGCCAATCCAGCCATGTTGCAGAGGCTGTTTTTAATATATTATTGATGTTCTAAACCATTATTTTTAATAGCGTTGTGCACTGGGAGAAGAAAAATACCAGTGGAATGGCAGCATGGGTGAAGCTGATTTCTAAAGCAGCCGTCCCTCGGCAAGTCGGTCTCTCCGAAGTGTCTGTTTGGTTAGAGCACGTGCACGCTTTTGCTTGGAGCCACTGACTATAGAACAGTTTTACCCCTGCAAATAGGGGATAACTTGGAGGCCCGTAATTAATTCCCATATCTGAAGAAATCACATGGGGCAGAACTCCACGTGGTGGAGGTTTATTGTTTCGTCAGATTTGCCTACGTGAATTCCCCGTGGCAGTAGGCATCAGGAATTACAGGTAGGAGGGCTGGTTTGTTTGAAATGGTGCAGGCASTCTTTTCTCCTTTGGCTGTTCTTCTTTTTTTCCCTAAAACTGAAAAGTGTCATTTCCAAATAACCATCTGTATAGGCAATTTCAAATCTAGAGTTAAATTATGTCTCCGTGCATCTAAGGTCGCTGTCCTAGGAAGGGAGAGTTTCCGTTCCAGTTTTCAGTTCTCACAATCAGAAATTTCCAACCTCTTCCTCGCGAGGACGAAGGTCCGAGTGGGTCTTGCCCATCCCTGGGGGTGAAATACAGAGCCAGACTGAGTGCAGTAAAATGCTCCTTCCACATGGACATCTCAAAAAATGGAAACGTCGGTAACATCTTGGGTTTGGACAGTGGAAACAACACGCTGAGGGAAAAGACACACTGAAATCTTGATTTTATTTCCCAGGTTAAGGATTCTCAGGTCTTACTTAGTTCGGGTCTAACGTTGCCATTTACGTGGCTGCATTTGTGCATATGGATGAAGGAAAACTGCAGCCTGACGTGTGCCCGARGACGGGGCTCCGTTTCTCTCTCGCTGATGTGGTTTCCAAGAGGAGCTCAGCGCGGTTTTCCCTTTCAGAGGAGATACCCCCGAAGCGCCAGCAGTGCCCTAAGACGCAGTGTCTGCACACAAAAGGCAAAGGGAATGGGATATTACAGGTTCTGCTGTTGAGCTAAAAAGGAAAAATCCCCCAGATTTCAGCAGTAAGAAGAGCACTTGCAGGGTCTGGTGTCGGCCGGCCGGTTGGTTTAGAAAGAGTGAAGTTAAAGAAAAGCTCTTGCTAGCCTACAAGGAAGAGAAATGCCCACAAATAGTAGTTCCTCATTTATCAAAGTCAAAAGGCAATTTTKAGAAGCCTCTTAGGTTTCTCATTAGCTTGTGTCCTTTAAAAACCTGCCCTAAGAAGGCTGAAACCGAACCATTTAAAAGGAAAATGGCTGAAAATTCTTGTGAACCTTCAGGCCTCAGAAAGGAAGCAAATTTCACTCTGTCCAAATTGTGGATACTGACCCACTGCGCTTGTTTTACTTGCGCTGCTGTACRTAATTAGGAAATATTAATTGTAATTTTTAGCCTTCGAAAGTATAACTTGCTTCAAAGGTAGTGAAATAAAGGGTCCTTATTGCACACTTCCCAATGATTTTTAGGCTGTTTTAAATGTTCTGTTCTGCAACAGCGACAACATTTTATTCCAGAGAGCCGAAACAAACGTGGAAATGGCAGTTTTTCATTGAATGGAAATCSTCTTTTACGACAAGCTCTTGTCCTGAGACACAGAAGCCCATGAGAAAAAAAAACATAGAGAAGGCATAGATTATATTACATTTATTGTAGTATCTCAAGTTTTTTCGTAATACACTGGATCTGGTTAATTATATGGAAATGCAGCTTTGGATATGATTGGTTTTCCATATGGTGTATGTATTCCTTTAATGAAAGATGTTTTGCAAATACATCATCAACTTTGGCATTATACCTCTCATGCTACTGTTCAAAAACAAATCAATTTTGACATGAACGGTTACGGCAGATACGAACAAAAGACTTCTTGCAAAGGAATCCACGAACATTTGCCGACACCTTCTCCTCCGCGTACGCGCGTACGGACGGCAGCCGCCCCGCCAGGCAGCCCGTGCTGCCCGGGGCAGCCCAGGGGACGCGGGTGGCGGGGCGGGAGCCCGAGGAGGTACGGCGYGGAAGGAGAAAACGGCAGAGAGGGGAGCCGGGTCCTTCCTCGCGAGCGGGACAAACCGTTCACAGTTGCAGCGCTGCGGTTTTGGTGCCCGCGGGTCTTCTCCAGGGGARCGACGCTGTAATATCTCGGTACGGTTGCCTTTCCAAAGGGAGCTGCTAGCGCTTCGCCTAAGGAATTGCAGTCGTCTGTGTCAGATGAGGTTGCTTTGTAATCTGCAAATACTCATTTGGTTAATAAGGTTAATGCATGCGTGGAGATCAGGGCATCAACTGTCACATTTGAAGTTATATTGGGCAAAATATCAGTGTGGATGCAGTGGTTGTGATTTTTCTGAACAGGAGTCTGTGTCTCTGAGTAAGGGCCTTCCAGTTCTACCTTCCTCTGCGCTACCCTGCATGTCTCACCCAGTATGAAATCTCGGAAAGATGAGCAAGAAAATCGTAGCCTATGCAATGAAAATCATCAATTTTTTTTTTTTGTTAGGAAGAGGAATCTCACTGCAAGTGTCAGCCAAATTAGGGCTGTGAGTTGGTGACAGTACTTCCAAAACTTCCCTTTCTTTTTCTTTTTTCTTTTTCTTTTTTCTTTTTTTTTTGGTGAAACATCCATTATTTTCACAGTTACCCTTTCCCTTTTTCGTGTGCAGTACTTTCTATTCCTGTGCATAGCATGGGCCGTATTGCTAGTGGCTTTTCACTTCACTTGTACGCCCCGCTCCTGCAGGGCTGCGTGTGCAAGCTGGCAGAGGAGGTTATGCCCTGTCCCTCGCCCATGCTCCCAGAATCAGTGAGAAACCTGCGTGCTCGTTCTGGGTTTCTGGGCAGATAAAATGCGGCGCTTAATGAATTCTTTCAGATCAGGCTTTTCCTTGGAATAATATTATTACCTTCATTTTTGCTTGGAGGATGCCCCAGTTCCAAATACTGATTTTAAAGAGGACTGAATCAGAAAAGCTGGCATCACTTCCTGGAGGGCACGTATAACTTAACCCCTAAGTCTCTCTATAAAATGAGTATAATGCGTACATGCAGATACCAGTTCAGGTGGCTCTTGGCACAAGAGGCAAATATTAACCATAGCTGATACTCACTTAAAAGTGCGAATTATGCTATGTATTATTGAAAGCCTTCATCTCATTGTCATTGTTCATACTAAAAATTCCRGTGATATTTTTCTCCCTTTAAATTATTATTCAAAAGTAGAGGAAGTTAAAGCCTAAGAATAAAGATATTTCTTGTCTTGAAATTCTCCAGGCTTCCCATGCTGGTTAAACACGTGCTAGCATGAGCTTTGCTTCAGAACTCAATGAGGTGGTAAAAACCAGAATATCAGCTTCACTTAAGATCTGATGGGAGTTGATTACAATATGATTGATATTATGATACGATTTTTCTGCCCTTCTCATTGCCGGTTTGTTGCARATGGTAATAGTTATTTGCCATCCAGTCCTTCGGGGAACTGAATAGCGCTGAACGTTACTAACAGAGGTACTGGCTGAGCACTGCTGTCTTCCTGAAGTGTCTTCCTTGGTTCATCCACTGAGCTACTGACAAGTATAGTCCGAACATTTCGTTTTACTTTCGTCCTTTAAAAAGGACATTAACTTTGGAAAAGTGCTGTTATAAT
Source organism: Rhea americana (assembly GCF_003343005.1). NCBI lineage: Eukaryota > Metazoa > Chordata > Aves > Rheiformes > Rheidae > Rhea > Rhea americana. Next base: position 1,045,090 of record NW_028185961.1, on the reverse strand, counting down.
TGGCAGTTAAGCAAAACTGCTTCTCCTTCTCTAAGCCTTTTGACATTAAAAGTCAACAAATGGCCGTAATATACTCTAGTAAGTCAATGATCCGTGTTACTCATGGTCCKTTATAGTTTTTGCCTTTTTTGCTAGTGTGCTGTTTTATTGAGTTTTTTTATATCCTATGAAAAATTACTTTAGTGTTTCCTATAGCTCTTACTCAGATTGATAATATTTAAAAATTATTTGAAAATATATTGCAAAAAGGTCGATCACCTTGGTTCTGTTATGTAGAAGATATGTTTTAAAGTCAATAGCTGGTGATTCTTTTGACAGTAAGAAAGAAAACTAAAGTGCATCTCTTTTGGGAAAAAAAACTCATTAGATTGCTGTCATTAATCATGCATGAAACAAAGGGCTGTGAGAAACTAATGAAAATGTTTGGGAGTTGTTTTGGGTAAAAATGAGATATTTTGCATGGCAATAGTATTTTTACTCAAAGATAAAGCTAATTTCATGAACCAWGTCAGCCTGATAAATATTCCTAAGTTAGCCGCAAGAGTGATCAAAGGCATTAGCCCCATAATACCCTTTAATTGTAATAGATTTACTTTTATTGAGAATGCCTGCTAGATTTCTTGTTTGATTTTAGAATCTTGAACAAAAGCTGTAATAAATTTGTGGAGTCATAGAAGAATGTGGCTGGAAGGGATCGCCGAGGATCTAGTGGATCCGATTGTACTTGGGGGGAGACCGACAGTAACCCGACCAAGGAGCTGGGGCTGGGATGCGGTGGCCAACAGTGACGGGCTTTCAGATCGGAGGAAGAAGGGGAAGAGCAACCGTCAAGCTAAGCACAAGCAGAGTGCAAAGCACGGTGGCAAACCAAAAGGAGATAAAAATCAAGGACCAGATCAGTCCTTCCTTCCCACTCTTCCAGCCCGGGGCTTTGGGCCATGGAAATCGTTCTCCTATTCTTAGTGTTAGAGAGTTTTCCCCTAGCATCTGCCTTCAGCGTTTGCAGCCGCGGTTTAGGCCCTTTCCTGCTCATCCCGTCCATCACGGGTGTGGAGAAGGGGTTATTCTTTTTCTCGTCGCAGCAGCCTGTTACGTAGTGCGGAGCTGCTGTAATGTCCTCTCCTCGCTCTCCTCTTCAGCTTAACCAGGCTCCATTCTTTCAGCTTTCTGATTTTTTATCCATTCTTGTGCATATGTGGCAAATGGACATTTCATTCCAACCAGAACTAATCCTATAACTATATATATATATATATATAGGATATATATATGTAGAATTTGCTTATTTTTTTCCATAAAAACCTTGATTCCCGATTACTGAGGTTCTTCCACGCAGAGGCGCTTCTGGAGGGAAAAGTGATTTTCGGAGCTGGAAGGAGGCATCCCCGTTTCACCGGAGGAACACAGTTGCACCTTATGCAATTTGAATTTCAATGCTGAAGATGTTAATTGTGTCTTGAGCTGCATCCAATACCGAATTGTTACGCGCATGTGAATATTCTGGAAATGCCAATATAGCTGGGAGACTGCTGGAAGCTTTTCAAGAATTATCTATCTATTAACAGCTTTCTCGGAAGGAAGTGCTGTTAGCAACCTGCCGGGGTCTGTTTAATGGGAGTGATTTAATAATGTGAAGCAAATGGTGAGGCAGAAAAATTAACAGTGYGCATGGATTTGTATTTGCATGCTAAGTATGTGCCAGCATCAAAATCCCTTAAGAATAAGGTTGTTTTTCCACCTCCATAAAGCCAATTATTACACATATTAGGCTGTACTGAACTCTCAGCTCCCAGCGAATGTTATATTTTATGCTGCATGCTTGCATTATTTAAAGACTTGAAAATTTCCAATAATTTGAGGGCAGAAAAGTCAGGAAATATCTGATGATACAGAAAGCTTTAAGTCCAGTATTATAGAATCATTGTGTAATATATAAAAATAGCAAATCATTACTCCAAACAAAAACAATGAAACAGCGACAAAGTGAGCTTAACCGTAAAAATAGTTTCATCTCTTCTTGTCTCGTCACAGCAAAAGGTTATCTTACAAAGAAGTAAAGCAAAATCAGCATTATAGAATAAATTGCATGTATTTGAGCTTGCTAGGGTGCGAAAATTTGGGGATTGAGGTCGAGGGGCGAGCAGGCACTCACAGCATCAGGACAGACGGACTCTCTTTGATCTGCCTGCCGCGCTCGGGGTGAGAAGGGAGATCTCAAAACCGGCCCTCAGCGGGAATGCTGATGGTTTCAAAAGCTGTTAAATCCAGCAGTTGTTCCCACCTGTATGTGTATGAGATTGTAATTAAGACAACAAATTTGCTCGTAGCTTCTGAGCGCCCTTTACAGCGGCTTTAAATCACTGAGAATGCTCTTAGCTCTGAGGTGGTTTTATTTTCGTACCGCGCTCTCTGTCGTTTCCACCAAAATAAGCGGTTCGGCGGCACGACTCCAGGGTGAGCGAGCAGGCGGGGAGGTGAGCTCAGCCGTGAGGCACCGTGCCCTCTCGTAGAGACGTGGCAAACCCTTTGCTGGGATTTTCGTGGCTCTCCGTTTCTAGGTCCGCGCACAGCGCTGGTCCACGTCGCCCGCCCGACGCGATTACAGGAATAAGAAGGCAACGGGCACGCGAAGCCTCAGCCGTGCTGGGAAATCACTGGCGCCCCGCTGAGGGGCCCAGAGCAGCTGCCCTGGTCTTTCTTTCYGCTTTGAAATCAAACTCGTATCAAATTTTACATTTTCAGGAGCTGCGTTCTCCTCTTAGGTCCACACATGCTGACCCTGCTTTTAACCTTTCCTAGTTTAAATGCTTTGAGGTGGCTACAGTCCCTCAAGCCCTCTTTTCCCCTATATACCACGCCTGGATTAAAACCCAGCACAAGGCAGTCCGCTCTCCTCCTTTTCCCTCCAGCTGAAAAAAAGCTCAAACATTAGTGTATCCCTAGTAATGCTCTTACAGCTTAGAGCAAGGGTTTTTTTTTCATATTTCTGTATGTTTTTCTCTAGAATTTAGAGATACTGACATATTTTTTTTTCCTTTTGCAGGCTCTTCTGATTATACCTTTGAACTCCACAGATCCTGTAAGTAACATTCACCCCGTGAAAATATGTTGGGCCTTACTGTTAAGAAYGGTCTGTGTTTGGGTTTTTGCTGCTCACAAGCTTTTTTTGCTTCCTTGGACAGGCAGTTGCCTGTATCCCAGATGTGCTACCAGTGAGATATCTCCTACTGCTTCACACCGGAAGCGAGTTAKGGGAAAATGAGCTTATAAAAAGATTTGCAGGGAGATCAAAAAAAAAAAAAATATTGGTACATGTTCTGCCAGCTGATTCAAGGCATTTTAATAATTGAAACTAGAAGTTTTGTGCAAACTCTGGTAAATTCCCAAGAGAATAGGAACTTTTCTGTTCACAAGCAGAGTGGTGTTTTCAGTGGTAAAACAGCAGTAGTAAATCCTAAAGAACACAATGGATTTTGTGTCTAATACGATTTTCTGAAGGTGTGAATCATCAGTAGAAATGCATAAAGTGGAAGARTATTAAGTTGATGAATCATATATGAAACCAAAATAAAGCACATCAGAGCCTTTGTACACATCCACCCACCTTTGCRCATACAAATACGTTTTAAATCTGAAGAACATCCAGGTCTTTGCTCCTGCAGCTGGAGAAAAGGTTTTTTGCATCTGATAGGTATCTAGATAATTTCTTGAACTGAAGGCTTTCCACAATACCTTTCACAGTTGAACATTTCTATTACACCTCTTATCCTTGTGTACTCTCAATGTATATTTCTTCTTATATCTTTCTTCAATGCTAATAATGATATTACATCTTCTATTATACCCTAAGAACAAAAATTACCCTTATCCGCCTGACTTCCTAAGCTGATTTTCCACTTCTGCTTCAAGGGCTCTTGAAACTCAGAGCTTGGACGTTTGCTCTCAGGCAATTCTAATGCGAGATCTTAGGCAGAAATACGTTGTCTTTTTTTGCAGCGTGTAGTTTGTAGCAGTTTCGTTTAACCCTCAGTTTACCTCTCTTGCTAAGTAGATTATATAAACATTGGAAAGATAYCGCTAACATTTATCCAAATAAAGCAGCAACAGGCAGATGTTCAGCTGAAATAAATTGGCACACTTCTATTGAAATGGGTGTATTTACGCCATATGAGCATTCAGCTCCATTGATTAGCTTAAACAGTGTTTAAACACTCAGATTCAATTTCTTGGATGAAAAACTGAATTCCTGTTGGATGAAATGTTAGTGGCAAAAGTGTTCCGAAGAGTACGAGTATGAATTTGAGTCTGCTTGCATAGACATCACATAAATTCCTTCTGTAAATTACATCTACCTGCTAAGGGAGTAGATAAAATGCTGTGTGACCCTGAAGACGGCGCAGATGGCAACTTACAAAACGCAGGTATTTGAAATAGTAGTTCTCGTCAAAAAAAAAAAAATGGAGGTAGTATGGTGAGATGTGTTCACTTAAAATTTGGACCTAACGAACCTAGGGAGAAAGTTTGCAAGCAGATGATGAACCTAGCACATCTCCAAGATGGTTAGATGGCTTAAGCAGATATTACACCTGTGATATCCTCAAGAGGAAAAATGTCTCTGTAAATCTAGGAATTAGTAAGTCTACAGTATRTCATAGTATCTCCCCAAACTATGAAGGTCCACGGGGAGAGATTTTTCTGATGTTCCAGCTCCTTAAGACTGTAACCTGGAAGTAAAAGCATCACTCAGACTTTACCTCTTAAAATTAGACTGTCACGTGAAATGGGTTAATAGTCATCAGAAAGACACAGAGCATACCAAGAATTTTAAAAACGACCTGTACAAAGCACTAGAAAGTGCAACATTGATGCAGAAGTTTCGGGATAGGGAAATATGCTATTTGACCAAAGGGTGAACTAGTGTTGTCCACCTGCTGTGGCCTTCCTGCGCCTCCCCGGGAAAAAATGACAGAGCCGAGCACCTGTTCTAKGGGGCAATACTAATAATATGTCATTTAATAGACGAATAATATGTCATTTGGATATTTTTGAGACAGGCAAAACTTTAGAATTTACTGCACACATCAGGAGTGTGTAGATAAACAGAAAGGAGTGTGTGGCAAATCTCCACGTTTCTGCCTCCGGTTTGCTCTATGAAATTCCTGCTAGTGCTGCTGAAAACGCAGTGCYGTACACCCCGTAGGCTAAAAGTGGGTCGTCTTGATGGTTTTCTAGTGATGAAGAGCTATCTTGTGAACTCAGTGCCTGGAACCGTTTTGGTAAGGACCTGTTTTTTTAATTTTATTCTGGAGAAGTTAGGGGACCTCTGGGAAAGTTAAGCCTGCGTGGTGTATGCTTCTGGTTCGGTTCTGTAGCTTATGGAGCTCGCTGCTCTGTGTTTTGATTCCTTCTGGTAGCTGAGTTATGCTGCTATAAACCATGAATCTTGAAGAGATGAAAATGGTGATTATAGTATTTGCCTTTTTTGCCCAGCTAACTCATTAAGAAAGAAGCCATGAATTATTGGAGGAAACACCATAGAGTGCATGGCCACTAATTTAATTTGATTTCTTCCCGATGCAACCCAAAAATGATGTATAGATTAATTAAACTTAGGGGCATAAGGACTGYTAGGATTTTAAGTAGGCCAAGTATTTTCATTCAGCTGCTTCTGAACTAAACTTGTGACTTTTGTGTGGGCTAGAGCATCTCTTAACACAGACATTTGATCCTGTTTTGAAGTCTCTAAGTGATAAACAGTCAACACATCTACATGAGAAGTTTTTTCTAGTGTTCAGTTCCACTTCTCATTAAAAAAAGTTCCTGATAGTTGCAATTAGATTCAGCCTCCAACAACTGGTGCTTTTCATATTATTTTTACAGGAAAGCTTCCTTAAATCAGGAGGTATTTTCCTGTGTAATGTATTGTTAGCTGTTGTAAACCATAATCAAGTCATCTCCTTGACCTTTCTTCAACAAACTAAAATAGWCTGRGCTTCACAGGAGTCTCACTGTTATGATTGCCAAAGCTTGTTTCGTTGACACRCTGCTCTTGTGAACGCTTYCTRTTTTTTTTTGGTGTTCTTTCTGAAKTGCAGACTGAGAAAGGGGAGCAATATTTCATTAACAATCTCTTTAATACCTCATGSAGAAGTAGTACGCTTCCTTATTTCTACCTGATATTCCTCTGGTTATTTTTTAAATGATCTTAGCTACAGCATTATCCTGAGCAGTTCTTATCGATTCATACCTGGCAAGATTCCTAAGTACTTGTCAGGGTAAAGACGTTGTTTTACCACCACTGTCTACTGTGATTTATAATCTTTTTTTTTATTAGCTCCCAATAAAGTTAATCGATTCCTAATATTCATTTAAGTGCTGATGTTTGTCCTCTTGAGTCTTCCTCGTGATTGTTTYCTGCTTTATGAAACTTGCTTTAGAGAGGAATGGGCCAGGTTAGCAAAGAACTTTAGGAATGTGAGTTAGGATATAATTATATCGGTATCTTCGTGGCTCTGCATTTAAGCATGCATGAGATCGATAGGGCCATGTCGTACAGTAACTGGTTCTTTTAGAGGATATTGCASCGTTTCCCCTGGAGTGAAACGGGCTGCTGCCGAGTCAGATGGGAGGTGAGTTATCTCCTGCAGAACAGTTAGAAAATTTAGGCAGCAAGGGAGCGTGGCCAGAATAAGAACAAAAAAAGAATACAGAGAAGAAGAAATCTGTATCAGAGAAAACACTTTCTGTAGCACAGGGGCTAGGAAGTGCATTTAGACGCTAGGCACTTTTCTGTAGGTTTGGAAGTAGATGAAAGGAAAGTTAGCAGTGCAGGAGAAGACCGTAGCACTTGGGTTGAGAGGGAGCGAACGCTTCACGGACTCCGTGGGCTCCTGGGCTTGGGTCTGGAGGCAAAGAAGACAGGACAGAGGAAGTTCCATRCTTCTGTGTGCTRTGGAAAARACTATCAAAGARCGAGTTGTTYTGCAGTTCTTAAATTTAAGACAGTTGTTGGACAAGATTACACAGAAGAATGCTTGGGTCAGTGGAGTTTTGTTTATTCCTGTTTCAAGAGAGAATGTTTTCACTTGAGGGAACTGTGTCCAGTTCTCACTCCAGGCTCTGTCTGCGTCTGAAAGATGGGGGGCGGGAGCCTGAGGCTGACGAATTGGCAGCATCTTGATCAAACGTCGGAAGGGACCAAAGCAACTTCTCTTGCTGGAGAGTGACAGGGCTAGAAAAGGCCTCTAGGTGCTACCTAGGCCACCCCCCTTCGCCTGCTCCAGATCAGCTCTCCCCACCCGACTCACCGCCGCCGCTTGTCCATCCTGTTCGTAGCGCTCGGTGCTTTACTAAGGAGAGGACTGCGCGAACACTTCTCCCTGACGGGTAGCTGCTATGATGTTCTTTTTGCTGTTCTCTGGCTGACTTCTGCCTAACTGGGAAGAGTTTCCGGCCCGTCTTTGCAGTCAYAGCCCCTTAGAGCAGCTCGGAGCGATGTATCACTCACCTCTGGTGTTTACAGCCTTCACCTGTTCCCAGTTGATCRCAGCCCCTTTTCTCACTGTTCCGTTAAGCTGTACATACTTGCTTTTTAAAGTGTTTCCCCGTTAGTGTGTCTTTCTAGCCCTTTATCCTTTTGTTGTTATTTTCTGAACTCCATCCAATTTTTCTTTTTTTCTTMCCCATAGTGAGCTGCCAAGAAGTGGTTATTGCAACTTCTCATGGTGTGCGTCTGGGCAGAGAACCCAGAAAGTAAATTGCAGTTTGAAAGACAGAAGCGGTGAAACAGTTTTGAATGTGGAGTTCTGCAAGTGTATTTTGAATTGGTATTTATAAATTAGAAACAGATAGAAAATTGTCTACAAATGATGTTTAAGGAAAAGGTTAACCCTAGAAATAAATTGCTGGAGAGGAGTTTAAAATTACTAGTCCTCAGATACGATCCTCCTAAGAAGTTAAGCTGAAAAATTATGGTGTCTAGAGGACCAAATCCTGCTGGGATACAAGCAAGCAGGACTAATAATAAAGGCTGCGAAAAATTGTTTCTTTGATTGACCACAAAGGAAAGTTTAGTCAGAGGACRTTGGCTGGAGGGAGCATGCGGACTGACACGGGAGTACCTGCCCGGTGTCATGAGGCCGCGCTGAGGAGGTGCTCGTGGAGACTGAAGACCACCAGTGAGGATGCAGGAATCGCAGACATTGCCTTTGCCACCGTTTCCCTTTCCTATGCCTTCATTTTTTCTATGCTGTTATCTCTACATTGGAGCTTTCCGACTCTAATTGACCAATCCACAGGCCTTTTGGTCTTCCCTGTAAATAATCCTCAGACATWAATACCTAAAATGAAAAAGACCTCGGCCTCCTCGTGCACTCTCCAGTTTCCCTGGCTGTAAYTGTGTTTAAACGGTAAGCTCCCCGCACGCCTGTTGATGCAGACACACTGCGAAAGCTGTGCGGARGGCTGGATCCAAGAGTGACACGAGCTGAACGGGCTCCCTGCGGGGGCCCGCTGGGCTGGCTGCGTTTGGTATTTGCTGCACAGAACCCAAACCAAGGAACAGTGTGTGTGTGTGTGACCAGAAGAAGAAAACGGAGAGGATTATGAGAGTAAAAAATTCTTAAATCGTTTGGGTGATTTCCTATTAGCGCTGGAAAAGTTATAAACGAGCTTTTGGGCAGCAGCCTTTTCTAATGGAAAGGGACGTGTTTACTCACATGTTACAGATAGATATGTAGGATATGAAGATCTTACGTTTTCCAKTTGGAAAAATAAATGAAACCAGGTGTATAAGAAAATTCGGTGAGGGCATCTCATTCCCCATGCAATTAGTATTTGGAAGTAAAGAAGAACTAAGAAATTTCTGTTTGAAATGATTTTTGAACCATTTTCTTGGGATACTGAATAACTCTTTCAMATCACCATTGATTTTGCAGAGCAAAGACATTAAGTAATATAAAAGGTTTCTAGAAATCTACCCTTATAACTACTTTGGGGGAATTACTTGTTAGCAGAGGAGTCCGTGGAATCATCAGCTTCTCTGCACTGCGACRTATTGTTACACAAAGAAGTCAGCAGGACTGGATAGACTCACTGGTCCAGAAAAGCTATTAGACAAAGAAGAAAGCTTGATTACATTTTTCGGCTTCAGCACACTTCTGGAAAATGTTGAAAACAGAAGAAAATGGGATGTTTAGATTCTTTACGTGCATTTCTTAAAGGATGCCAGTGGCTGTTGCTAAGCTCTATCAACAGAGACAGTTGAGAAAGGATGTCAGGAAAGAATAGACTACGSAGAGCCTATTTGTCTGGTGTCTGTATCACACCATTTACTAACAAAAAGTTGTTGCCATTTGATGACTTTTGGGTGTCCCACGTGAAATAAATTGGAAGGGTCAGTGCCATACCTACAGGGGAGGTGTCCGCACCAGGAAAAGCCCTTGTCAGCATTCCCTGGGAAATGTTAGCAATCATAGGCAGAGCGAGCTTTCAGTGCTTCAGTGCCCCAGGCAAGGAGATGTGGAGCTTGGACATTAAAAGGAAAGTAAAAGTCGCATTCTCTGTGTGCAAGCACATGCATATTCAAAAGGGAGGTACTGTGCTGTACTGAGGTTTTGCTGGTGTTTGTTTAGTCACAGACTGAAGGCTTCCACCGTCATAAAATGGCAAAAGCAAGGACGCTGTAGGCTGAACGGAGGAGATCCGGGAAGAATCATCCCTGGGTATCTCCATCTTCAGAGCAGCAGCAGGTGCCAATGCAGGGGCCCCAYGGACTTGTCTCACTCCAGAGACCTCAGCTCTTTCCTGCTTAAGTCTAGTGCCTCCATAAACTACCCATGACCTGCTCATGCTTCCCAACTCCATGTCCCTCTCCCAAATTCTCCTGTCCCACAGCTCTGTCCTTCTTGGACACATTGTCCATTGCCCAGAAGAACTGCCTCCCCTTCCTCACTAATCCTTTCTTGAGCCTGCAAGTCTCTCACCCTCCTCCTGTTCTCAGCCTCTCGCTGACTCCCTCTCTCCTTCCTTTCCTGGCTGCCGCAGGCCCCCACTCAGAGACACCTAGCAATTTGCCTCCAGCAATTTGATTCCTATTTGCTTCTGAAAATTCTGCGGCTGCCCCTGCCCCCTCCATGCTCCCAGCGGTGGCCAGCAGCCATTGCTCATCTTTCCACCCTTCTGCTGACCTTTGTGGCCAGACGCACCAGGTTTCTCGATGAAAAATGTCACAGTTCCTCTTTCCGAGGAAATTGTGAAAAGCTGGACAAAGTGGCAGGCATATAAAATCTATCCGGCAAGACTTGACCGCAGACCTGACAAGGCTCAGAGCTACACATGGAGGATGTGCCCAGAGAAGAAGAAAGCCTGGGGTACCTTGCTACAGATTTAGATGTAAATGGTCACTTCTRCTTGTTACATTCAAAATCTTGTTATGCAAAGAAAACACGCTATATATGCAAAGTCAAGAATTTATTATTAGGTGAAAATTTTAGCAATCGATAGTGGACAGTTATTGTGGTTACTCCAGTTACAATGATGCTACTGTAACTCATTATCCAAATCATGTGATTAACAGAAGGAAAAGTCTGCTRAAAATTGTTACACAAAGACTTTATAATCTGTTTCTGTTCTCTGCTGTTATGCTCACTGCTGCATTCTCCGTCTGGATGCTGGTTTCAGTCTGCAGGGATGGTCACAGCGTGCCGTAAGTCCTTTCCCAGTGCAGTGGGAAAAGACTTCCAGTGGAGAACGATGCTGATTGTGACGGTTTCTTCTTCCTCTTTGCCAGGAGCAGCATGAGGTTAAGGTTGATGTTTTCTTCCTYCTTAACCTGGGGCCCATTTTTGTTCAATTTCTAACACGGTTTTACACACTACTCTKTTTTCCAATGGTCTGCAACACCACTCTACAACCAAAGTTACTGTGGAGGTGCTACATATGTTAGATACTTGTTCCCGGTTATTCTTGGTACCCCAAAACCCAATTTTGCCCAGCTCCTTTGCATTCCTTTAGCTTTCAGTAGCTGGCCGTAAACGAGTTGTTGTTCTTAGCCCTGGGGTCTCCATTTTCAAGGCGCCAGCTGTCACCCTGTGCCCAAATTCCTCCACGCYGCACCTTTAGGCTGGCACCAGTAGCGGTTCGTCCTGCACAGAACTTGCTAGTAGTATCCGTATCAAAATTATGGTTGTACCCCACGAGTATGCAAAGCTAAGCAAAAAATACATAGCTGGTCTTTAAAGTTTTGCTGTGACAGTTTAGCAAGCTGAAACAAAGCTCCAGGCAGGCCAGGAGAAGCCCAGAGAAAGCAAGCCTGATGAGCCGCGGTCTCGAGGCCCGGCAAAGTTACCCCGTGGCCAGGTACGACCCGTGGCAATACTGTGTTTCCTAAAGAGCTACGCACTCCTGATTGCTCAGTGCTGCCTTGCTTATGGGCATCTCCGTCAGGAGCCCGCTGCGGTCCACTCCCAGTCTGCTTGGGTTTGGAAACACAGACGCTCTCTTCGTCTCGATGATTTCCTTCTCTCTCTGAGTATTGAGGAATCCTGTATTTCCTGAGTTTTGCAGGAGCTTTATACTTGATGTAAAACAGGCGCTCCTATCATGTTTTCTGAATTGAAAGGTATTACCGTTTTGCTACTGATCTTCATATTCAAAGTGGGGAGTGTCACTCCAGTAAAACCTTATAAAATGGAAGAAACTTTTACAAGGTTGCTGCAAATTAAGTGACTCTGAAAAATTAAATTTTGCCTCCTTTAACTCCTCCACCTTATCCTTCCAAGTCCATTATTGCCGCCCTTCACGGTGCTCCTGGGATCATGATAGACATTGCTCTYGCTGCAAATGCTTTACAGACATTAGGACATTACACACGTATTTTGCAACATTACCTATGCATATGCTTATAGTGCACATCTATTAAAATAATAATTTGCAATCACTGTTTCTGCTAGAGGGTAGTGTTTGTAAATGGAAGAACCCTGAGGGTTTCCCAAGCACAGGTGTCCTGAGCAGTGTTATGGAAGTGGCAATTTGCCTTAAACAGCAGTTGTGTCCTGCATGGAATAAACACTTTTGCATTCAAAACATAGTCAGTCCTTTGTCAACTTCTGCTCTTGGGGCAGAACGTTGTATTTATGTATTGCATCCTACCAACCTGACTTAGATCAAAAAATAGACTTTCAACAAGATGTAGTGCCGCAGAAAACATGAACCCGCGATGGGATGTAGGTTTAACATAGGCTAATGTCAGCCCAGAACATAAGTCACAAACTGTGTTGGCAAACTGTTTGTTTTGCAAAATACTAAATTTTACCTTAGCAAAAAAGAATGTCTTTGTAAACGTAACATTTTGATTCTCTCCGCCAGACTAACTATAGATTTGTTTTCAAGAGCTCCCTTAAATGCAGAGTAATTAGGAGACCTCTTTAATTACTAATAGCTAGCAGGTAGGAAATTACGAACTTGGATGCAAGTGTAATAAAGGGGACAAAAATCAGACGGCATTTTTTTTTTTTTTTCTAGAATGAAAGACAGTGTTATGGTGTTGCTGGCTCGTTTTCCATAGCTAATAGTATTAATTCTCACAGATAATCATACCCTAGAGGGGTTTTCTTGCTTTAACTTAAAACTCAGCCATTCTCTAACATGGAGATCTGGGACTTAAGAATTAAGACCATTATCTGCTAAGATGAGCTGTAGAGAAAAGAACAACTATGGAGGTSGGCTTTCAGGGGGGTTGTTTTCTTTTGTTTTTAACTGTGAAACAGAGTTACAGAATTCAGGATATACTGTACTTGAGTCTACCCTGACTGTATTTTAGACAGCTAGGTAATACAGTTATTCACATGAAATACGAGAACAGTATTAGTTATTCCAGTAATGGATTTTTTTGCTTTCAGATCCACCTAGATTTGCGATGAAGGAATCTCCATTCTGTTAAGAACTGTAGAGGCAAAGAGAGGAGAAGGAAACTGAGTGGGGGAAAAAAATTGGAAATTAGTACCCTACATGCTTTATCTGGTGGTGATATTAGTAATGTCACCTGTGGCTGCTATTCAAAGTTCATTGTAATATGGAAATGAAGAAGTCAGTGAGACAGAAGTAGAATTAATGCTGTTAATTATATGTAATTTGTAAGGYCTTGTGACAGCCTTGCAAAATGTCAGAAATGGGAAATGCCACCCTGAAGCTAGGAGGAACGTTCTGTCTGGATAGCGCAATGGAAATGTGGGTTAAAGGAAGATAGGGATGCGGGGAAGAAATCCGATCTCTTGCATGTGGATTTTGTAACCCAGCGCTCAGCTGCAGGGCATCGCCCCTCCCAAAGCTAGCCAAGGCATGAAGCCCCTAGCAAAAGGGGTTAGTCTGTGATGATGGAGGGATGGTGCTGGTGGAGGGCACTTTCCTCCAAAGAGGGAATGAGGAGATCCCAGCTACCATCATTGGCACTGGCTTCCAAAGGGTAGGCATTCCCCATTCACATCAAAGCTATGATTTAAATATTGTGGGAATAAATTCAGCTAGCTGTTTTCCTTAATTTTCTCTAGGAATGGTCCTAAAGTGACTTAGCAGGTAGTGGATGCTCTGTCCTTCAGGCTGTACTGACTCACTTGCTGTGGTGTGCAAAGTATATGTTAAATTGTATCAGGCCTGGCTGGTGTTTTGTGGTTTCCAGGAGTTAGATCTTACTGGAGTAAGAACCTTTGCATTTACTCACCTGAATCTTATGGATCCTTTCTGCCACAGACTCAAGCTTGTGTCTGTGTGTGCTGTTTTGTGGGTATAATTCTGCAGCTGGACACACAAGCCTTGGTGTGGATGCACTTGTATCATTGTGAAGGTGCTTTATGCTAGTGGAGTTCATCACCTCCTTTAGCAGGTAGGAGAAGTTACATCAATATAGGCTCTTGGGATCTGTAACTGCGTGGTGGGCGGGAGGTGTTTTTTGCCTGTTTGGTTAGATTGAATGAAGKAAAACTTGGCGGTGCAAGTCAACCTCTTCTTGTGAAAAGTCACAGAGGGCTACTTTGTGTCTTCAGGATACCACGTTGACTTTAATAATATTCAACCAGACAGCTTTATAATCTGCATGTGTATGCTGACTGCTTCATTTACTTCTGCAGCACTGTTTGGTCCCCTCTGGGGTGAAATACAGAAACAGCCACTTAGCGATTAACATACAAATCCTTTGCGTTGTGACATCCCTCAGAATACATCTCTATCCGCAAGGAGGAAATTGCATGAAAACGCCTCTTTGAGACCACCGCAGCTGCAAGGTCAGGTGTTCGCCACTTAGCAAGACTTCCTGCATCCTCAGCTCGACGTCCTTCATCTAGCTACAGCGAGATGTACCGTGTAATTGCACTTAGGACATTTTCCCCCAGCATTCTTCAGAAAACGTTAAGAATGAGAGGAACATTGTAATGGAAATTGCCATTTCACTATACATAGAGAGAAAGCTGCAGGAATGGTACACAATGAAAAAAACAGAAACATTTAGTTTCRTAATTGAACTATATTTTTAGAAAGAAGAAAACATTCCTTGTTTCAGGTAATCAAATGCTTAGGTTGACTCAGAATACATCGTTTCCTAGAAAACCGGATGAATGTTCTGCTTTGGTGGAACCTAAGATGATTTTTATTGTTCATATGCTTGCCCTCAAAACATGGATTTTGCTCAGCACTGATTTTATATCTGTCCATCTGTGTGATTTCTTTAAGCTGCAAGCCAAATTAAGAGACCAGTACATGTATCATAAGCCACAGTACATTTAGTTCTGATATTTGTTTTCCTGTATTTTCATCTGTACGTAGCCCTCTGCAAGCATTCTACTTTATAATCCAAAGCAAATATTATAAATCTATAAAAGATAAAAAAAAAAAAAAAAAAAAAAAAAAAAAAAAAGGCTTTGTAAAATAAAAATGCAAAAGGAGATAGATATTTAGAAGCAGCAATAACTAATGGCTGAGGCTCAGTAGCAACTGAGAAGAACACTTTTTTCCATGTAAACGATAGATGAGAGTATAATCAAGTAAATCAGATCGCAGTAAGCAAGAAGCCAGTGAAACGCCTCATGAACAATGCATGAATGAGGAAGAGATTGTTGTGGAGCAAACGATTAACCAGACACTTAGCTGAAAAGTAGTTAATGCCACGGGCGTAATCGTCATGGCTTCTAACGACAACGAAATCGAGAAGGCGCGCTGCGGGGCAGACGGCGCGGGCCAGCCGCTCCGCTGCCTCAGGTCCAGGGCTGGAAGCTGGTGGGAGCCCGACCTGGGCGTACGGCCCGGCTGCCGGGAGAGTCCTAGCTCGGCGCGGGCATCGCGGGGCTTCTCGCCGTGTCCGGCGCGGGGGGCGCTGGTGGTCTTCCTGCATCTCCACGAGTGGCTGGAGCTCCATCTCCMAGAGGATCTGGAAACTCTGGGAAACGTGCATCAAGCTTGGGCTTTGTCCCTGCATCGAGCCTGCAGCTCCCTTGTTTCCTGCTGCGGAAGCAGGCAGGAAAGCAGGCCTAAACCCCGTTTCCAGGGCTCTCGCAGCTCCCTGGCTCTTGGCATTTTCTCTGCGTGTTGTCAGGCAACCTGACAGGTTTCTGATGGGGGATTTAGCAAGTCGGAATCCCTCAGCGCGGCTGTGTCTTGGGGTGAAAAAAACCCAGGAAGGTGCCACAAAACGTTTTTGCTCCTGGTAATTGGTCTTTTCTGAATAAACTGGGTTTGATGGAGATTTTCTGCCTTGCTCTGTGCTTGATGTGACCAGAATGCTGCTTTTTTTGATAGAAGATTACTACTGACTGCCAATATACAGCACCTGAAGAATGGAGATTTTAACCTGTTTTGATCAGTCTGGGTTTTGCTGTTTTCTCCTTGTGCAACCCTTTTCCCATTCGTCTTTGGTCTCCTTTTACATGACACARGAGAAAGCTCAAAATAAAACTGTACTTTGAAAACTGTCCTGACTTGTTTGTGAAGCTCCAGAGAAGAACGTACATAGGCATTTAAAAAAAAATTAAATAAGAAGAGAAGGAAAAAAAAAAGAGAGAGATTTAAGTGAAAAAAGATTGGAGAAGAGATCTTGATATCTGCTAAACTCAGGGCAAAGTGCTGATGGAGCCTGAGGGACAGTCCTTTCAGCATCTGAAGAAATACGGTCTGCAACCACTCTCCCTTGAAACTTCTTAAATTCCAGAGGGTAAAGTTAATGTATCAACTCACTAAAATATTACATTCTAGTATTTAACCTGTATTGAGGGTTAACACTATCAAGCTATAGAGATAYGGCAACACTTCATGCCTTTGGCCCCTGTGTCTGAGCTGAGAGCCAAAACAATCCTTTTGTATTAATTCTGGGAACTTCAGGTGGGGCGAAGCAAATAGGTCTGACGCTGAAACTTGCTGACTTCAAAATGTGGCGGGTATTTGGCAATCTAAGCGTGGCCATGTGCCATGAGAAGAAAGGAGGAGAGTTAATTCTCTTAAATTGTTAGATGACTTTCCTGTCAAAGTGAAAGCCACGTTTCTCAATTTTGCCATTACTAAAATATAGATCAAGTYGCTGATGTATGTATGTATTGAAAAAATATACTTCAAAATATCGCTGGAAAATATCAGGGCACATATTGCTTAGTGCTGGATGGTGCTTGGAGCTGAAACACAGAATATTCATGCCAAGTAGAATATTGGTGTTCTTGTTCTCTGTAGCTTTCTGTGCCCCTTGTCACTTACGTAGGTCTCAGATTTTAATGAAAGGAAAAATTTCCATCTACTAGCTTGTAAATGCCATCTGGGAGTTGGCATATTCCCTAATAAGGAGCCCTGCTAAATTCTCTGCAAGTTTCGGGCTAGCTTGAGTGCGACACGTCTGCTTTCACAAGCTGATATTGCAGGAACTGTGCGGTTTTTCACTCTGCAGTTGTAATTTTTCACCCAGTTCTTCACCCACGTTTGTGCTGGCTCTCCAGGAAGAAAAGTAAAATGTGGCAAAATGCCAATTATATTTTTACTAGACTACACAGATATGATGCTGAATATGTGGAGAGAGCTAAGGAATGATCGCTTTGAGACTGCTTTTAGTTATCCCCTGCTCAAAATGTGCTAAATAATTGTATAAATAAAGTAGAGCACAGTGCTCATTCTCTGTCATTTCCAGAGCTTGCTGCTTTCAGGAATATGTGATTATTTACGATGCAGTAAATTTTGTTGTGCTTCGTTGTAGTGTCCTCCCAGTTTTTTTTACCACTGAGGATGATTTCCAAATCCGTACTTCAGAGTAGTTGACCATAGTGGAGTCCGTGGGAACTGCCGTGTTGTCGCTGGTCTTCTCTTTGATTTTCTGCAATGGTGGTTTTATACAACAGTATGGTATCAACAGGATATTTTGCTAGAGTCACCTTTCTAAAGGGGAAAACTATAAAATTTCTTAAAAATTCTCGTAGAAAAGTTAAAGCAGTTTCCTTGGATAGGACTTTCTTGTTGACAGGTGGAATTAAATATGTCTGGGGTTTTTGGAGGAGTTTAAATCTCCTCTGTTGGGTGCCTGCCTACCTATTACTGAAAAATCTCCATTATTGTTCATGTCTTGAATTATTGGTATTTTTAAAGTGAACTGGCTTGCTGCTTCACTCTTTCCGTAAAAGCCAATCCTCTTCAATTCCTGCTAGTTAAGGAATTGCCAGGTGTGGCAAATACAGACAGCAATCTCTCTTTTTTTTTAGTATACATTTATTTATTTATTCTTACTGATACATTCTTATTGATTGTTGTGGTAGCACGGCTCGTCCTGAGTGCAGGGGGTAGTCATGTCAACCAGATGCCATTTCTTACCTCATTCTCTTCTGCTGAGACCAGTCCTGCTGGAGGACCAGGTTTTGTGTTTCAGATCCTCGTGGAGATTTTCTGCTTTGATAATCAGAGTTAAGAAGTTAAAATATTTGTCCCTTTAAAAATTCAGTTTCAGGTTGTTTTCTTTTTCTCTAGAAGTATGATTAAAAATCATTGAATCACTGAATTCATACTAAGCTTCTATTACAGAAGCCAACTGTTTTTTTTTTTTTTTAATATAAAACCATTAATTCAGCCTTATGTTGAAGCAAAGCCAAGTTCCTTCTCGGGCATCTCTTGTTGGAACAGGGAGTTGAACTGTTGTTCTCCATGCAGGCAGGGAAGAAGGATGTAGTGCTTTAGTGGGCAGCAGCTTCATTGGACCTGATTTTGGCATCACTTATTCCCAATTAGATCTCAGTTTCTTGACTTGAATACTATGAATTTTTCCTGGTATGACTGGAAGGAGAAATGTTGCAAGGCAACTATTCAAATCGCTTTGGGAAAAACAAAAAGTCCAATTAAATACCGTCAGGGCTACATCAGCAGTAGCTGAGGGCCAGTGATCATCTACCCTGTGGTCCCTCTAAACACTGAAGCAGTTAATCCTTTGCTTGGGGCATCTTTAAATAGCTGGGATTTTCCAGGGTTGGATCTTGGTTACTTAGGAAGTAGTTTTGATTAAGCCATAATTTTTATAGGATATTTTCAAGTTGAAATGTACCATATGGCTTGACTGTTAAACTGCACAAACAGTAAAGTATAGTATTTAATGTAGAACGTACATTGTAATTCATATATGTAAAAATGTTTGCAACAAAAAAAAGGGGCTGAAGATGTTCATTCATCTCCAGCAGATGGTGATCACATGTCATCAGAAGTCACAGGTTAATATGTTTTAGACTGGGCCCAAAGGTTTCCAGAAGAGCAGCACAAATCACATATTGGGCAGTGTAGAGGCTTGTCCTCATTTACTGCCATCTGCCTGGATAGTTTTGGCCATCGTYGGCAAAACTGGAAGGCTCGGGCTCGGGCGCCCAGGAGTCGTTCTGCCGTAGGTGCACACTGCAACCGTTCGGGGTTGTCTYGAGTCTTACCGACTTCGGCCCCAGAGCAGAAGGGGCTGAACTGAAATTAGCTTAGGGAAGTCCTGTACCGCTAACTTTTCCTGCATAGGCAGGTCCCCGCTTCGTCCGCGGCTCTGGCTCGCGCCTCGCTGGCTCGCGCCAGCTGCAGAGCCGCTGCTACGGGCTCCTCGGGGCCGGGGAGCAGTGCCCTGCTCCCTGCCCGTGCCTTGGACAGCAGGCGCTTCCCTGGGAACGCAGACGCTCTCTCGCTTACGCTCTGCACGACGTGGTGCAAAAGCAGGTCGGTTGGTCTCAGAAAGTAAGAATCATTCCCGTTACGTGGATGTCAGTCCTGAGTCAACCCTTCCCTCTGCCAGTTGGGCAGGTTTAGCTCACTGCTCCCTTTCCTCCCCCTAAACGTTTATAGTAGCTCTTTGATCCTTTTGAATTCTTATATATTTTGTTTTAGTCCTTCCAAAGTTTGATAGAAGCAGCTAGCAATCCTAGCCAAGACCTTTTAAATAAATGACCTAGGAAATCATTTACCATGCTCTCAGCAATGTCGAATTACTGTTTATGTAGAGCAAATTAGATCCAAGACCTAATCTCTCATCAGTATCCTCTCATGTGACACTGTCAGCTCAGGATTGGTTTGATCATTGCAATTTCAGTAACACTCGTATGTTCAGCAAGTAGCACTCCTGTTTCTTTCATGGACAACTTCGGAGCCTTGAGTTGCATTTATAAATTGTTCTGTTTAAATAGTAACTCGGTGCTCTTGGTAGTTCCAAACCCTGAGGAAGGCTGGTTTGGCTGCGAGATCAGCTCTACTGGTAGATGAAATGGTTTGTTGAAGCAACAAAATGCATGAGCTTTTAAATAAAAATGCATTGGGTTTTGCTTACCTCAAGAACTAGGTGGCATAAAATATAAGAATGATTTGGAGAAGCCTTTTCCAACGAGCGTACTCCAGGTGCCTTCGAAAAACTAGATAGCTCTGGTTCCCCTTACACTTACTGGCTGTATTTCTGAAATAGGAAAAATAAATAACCAGCGTGTCTTTGATTAAATCTTCATGGTAATGTGTCAGTCTCGGCTGAGCCAGGGGATCCAAGAAAGAAGGCAGGTTATATGCTGCACTATTAATTTTCTGAAACGTTCCCATCTTATTCTTGGAGTGTTGCAGGTCAGGGAAGGTCTGAAAACCTCAGAGGCAAAATGCTGTCTACTAATTCTCCCTGACGCCTCCTTTTCTATGAATGCCCCTGGCTCTTCCCCAGTATTATTGGGAGAATTTCAGGCAATGTTCCAAACACAAGAAATAAGCTGTGTATTCGTGTATGGGAATAAAGAGTCTCTCACCTTAAAGGAGCTTGAATAAAAAGAACAGCATAGATCATGGTAAATCAAATAGCTAATAAAGCTCAAGAAAGTGGAAGGAACAGACTCGAAGGCGCCTTCTTTGACCCTTTCTCCCATTGTGCAGAYGCAAGAAAGAAAAGACCAAAAATTAGCGAGCCCAGAGCAAGCACGACCACCAACGGACTTTCAAACTACCGTATTAAGTTGGGCCTTTTGGCTGTCCCGTGTAGATGGGATCAATTACTTCACCTGGAAAYGGAGAAAATATTTCACTTACGTGGCTGAGCAATATAATGTGAGCTGTATGCCAAATGCTTGCAAATTATTTCTGTGGGACAACTACTGTAATCTGAAAAAAATAATGAATTTCACATAATCTAGGAATTGGAGAACTTCACAGTCTTCTTACAAAGAATTTGTTAACAGACAAGCAAAAAAATCTAAAGGCAAAATTCACTTACTAATTATTCACACAGCTCTAGTATAACGATGCCCAGTGGTAAAAAGCCTGGTGGATACAATTATTGCAGGAGGCTTTTTTGTCTTGATATATCTTTTAATGGATTTGCCCTGCGAGTTGTTGCACTCAAGGACTGAAGAACAGCGATAAAGCTGGGCACCGAGATGTATAAACCAATTCACGCTGTGGCAGGATTAACAGATTTTCATTGAGCTGATGTTTAATTATCGGAGATCTTTTGTTCTTTAGTTCTTGTAACTGAATTGATATTTCCGCTCATTAATTAGACTCCCCCCCCCCAAAAAAAAAGGATCCTGAGTGCGTTGTTGCTCAAGTTGGTTCTAGCGGTGGGATTAGGGCATGGTTTATTGCCCCCCCCAAGAGGCACCGCTGCTGCTTTGCTGTTGCAGAGGCCGGGCTGGTATCGGAAGCTGAGCCGCAGTCGGCGTGAGGAGAGGGAAATGCCAGCTTCTGGGGGCTCCTAAGCTTAGAAACGTCCGACTGTCTTTGACCGCGGAGAAGCCCGACTCCTGCAACACGACCGCCTCGAGCGCGCCAGCATCACGGCACGCGGCTTGGCGGACGCTGCACGCGCGCGACGTGGGTTGGGTTTGCCCCGCGGCTGCCGGACGGAGCCGCCGTGCGTGGCTTGCGGAGCTTGCGCCGAGGCCTCCGGCGGTGTGCGGCGACGTTCGCGTCGAAGGAAGCAACAAATCGAGTGAAGAAAACGATTTCTGAAATTGGCCTTTCAAATACATTTGGATGAATATCTGCTCACCTTTCTTCCCTGACGCACAGCAGCTCCACATCAGCAATTCAGTATGTTATTTCCCAAGGACAGAGTAGATTGCTCTGTACATCTTTTTCTTTTTTTTTCCTCTCTGTTTGACACTAAGGAGGGCTGTTTTTCTGGCCGAAACATGGTAGAATGCAGGTGATACCTTGCTATTTTAATTGGGAACATCTCCGAGGTGTATTGCCTCCAAAGAGATGGCAGCACTGCTTTGCAGCAAGGGCTCCCAGATCCTCATAAGGTGCCTGACTCCTGCTAACCTCATAGGAGGTAAATTCCAAAAGGAAGGAGACACTTGGAGGTTTTTTGCTACTTAGCTTACACAGTATGCAAGTATGCTAAGCAAGTATGTCTGCCTCTGTTCACAAGTGCCAGTTGTAAGATGTTTCTTTTACTGCTTATGGTTATGGAAGCAAAAGGAAATGCTCAGAGGTAACGGGTGGAAGGCAGCATGGAAAGSGCTACTGGCAAGGCTTATGTGTAGGCAGTATTTATTTATTTATTTATTTTAAGAAACTTCTAATAGATCTCTAATTTTCAGCTTTATTTTGTCTTCTCATACATTTTCAAAGGAACCTCAGAATAAGCATTTTATTGCCCTGCAAGTATTGTCGGTGAGAGCTGAGTAGGTGCTCAGACTGGTTTYTGCAAATGGGTTTCAGGTGGCCTCAGGTTTGGACTTTCCACTGCATCCTCTTTGCTGTAGGGGGAGGCTTGCAGAGGGGATCGRTTTACTGATTTAGTAATAAAGTAATTAGTAATAAAGAAATATTACTATTTCTTAGTATTAAAAAAAATACTAAAATAAGGCACTGTGGAGCTGGAAGCAGTACTCTTCCCCCATGAAGTGCTTGAAATTTTATGTTCACCTTTTCAGGCCATATAGGAGAAGCAATCCTAGCCACTTGGGAGGGTTTTTATGTGCATGTAATACCTTTTGTGGTGGTGTGATGCTATGGGCCGGCTTGCGTGCGCCTGCAGAGGAGCGAGCCACAGTTTGAATCTTTTCTCCAAGCTCTCCGTGCTTAGGGGGAGCAGTTTACATCTTGCTTACTGCACCGGTTTCATGCAACCATAATTTCTTTGACTTCAGTGGGTTTTCTTGTGACTTATACTAGTGTCAAGTCAGATTCCAGTCTCACAGGTTTTGTAAAACAGGTGGAAATAATGCCAAAAGAAGAAAAAGGTTTCTAACAACATTTACAGTTTTTCATTTCAAGCTTAGGATTAAGAAACTTTGAAATCTGTTGTGTGTGTGTGGAGGGATTCATAGTAGTCTGACTCTTGTTCCACGGAGAAAAACAAAGTGAAGAATTACATAAAAATGAAAAATAATGAGAAGAAAAATATATAGTTCCTACAGTCTTTTGGGGAGCTTTAAAGAGATGTCACTGTTCCTGTGGTTCATGATGTGTGACTGTGTCAAAGTCCTGGTCYTGGCTGTTTTACTGCAGTCGGCTTCAAAATCTGGGCCAAGGATTGCAAAGAGGTTTGGGACCCTTCAGATGTTATGGATGTATAAAACATCATTGTTAAGTTGGTGACAGGTTACATTCAAGATGATACCTTACACACTGAAAGCATTCTCAAGCTTACACATAAATTTCAGATGCAAAAGACTTTACCGCAGCAGTGGCTGTCCAGAGCTTCCATACTTTTGATAGTACCAGATTTCCATTTCTGGTAATAACACTTTGAATTTGATTGAAATAAGCACATACTTTCAGGCATATATTAGCTGTCTCTAAAAKGGCTTTTCTGGTTTCTCCTAGTGGCACTGTCGGACATTAAATGTCTTCAGGGTGTTTTGGATTCTGCTACAAGCCTGGGTAGTGCTGARGTGATTCAGGGATTCTGGGCTTTATCCTCGCAGGGAGGCCCATAGTAACTCTGTTCATGTTACAAATTAAAGGATAATTTTTCAGACTACCATTCCAGCACACACAGCTTGTGAGCTGAGGAGTCACTGATGTTTTAATGGCAACTAGTCGTTGTCATTGCAGCTGCTGAGCTGCAGCAGCAGCAAATGTCCTAGAGCCGTGCCTGRCCAGCATCTCCACAGCTTTTCCCTTTCCACGAGGGCGTTCAAGCAGTGCCCTCGCTCCCCAGAACYGAACCGGCAGTGCTGCATCTCAGCCCCGTGCTGAGCGGCCGGGGACCCTACGCAGCAGCTCGCCCTGGGACGCAAGGAGGACGGCACGCAGGCAGAGAGTGACAGAGGTCAATCGCCCGTTTGTGGGATGAGTTACACGGGGTCTGCAAACAGAGCGGAAGCAGCAGGATAATGAGCTGCTCGGAGGCAAGGAAGCGTCTTCGGTAGCACGGAGAGATGCATCTCTCTGTGTGCGCTCGCCTCATCTTCCAAAATGGAGCTGTTCCCGCTGCGGAGGAGTGCTGCTCTTCAGGGCAATTTTTGCTTTTACAAATATGACACCATTACCCAGTTGGGTCTTGGCTGTGATCTTTGGCACGGTATTTGTCAGGAGGAAAATCGATGTCCTGCCTGCCTTTCTAAGGCACCTGTCATGGTGGTGAGCGCGTGCCGCGGTGTGAAAGCTTGCTTGTTTGTCTCTTTAGCTCTCAGCTGGAGCTGTCAGGATCGGCAGTCTGAAAAGTCATTCCCTTTCAGGTGATTAGAGGAAGGTCACAGATGCGAACGCATAGGATGCTCTGATGTCGTTTCGGACACAGTTGTTCTCTGCAAGTGAAAAATCTGCATGCCGTGGGTTTTCTGCGCAAAGCTGGGGAGCTTTCTGCCTCCCAGCTTTAYGGGAATCCGTCAAAAGCAGAGATTCAAGAATGGCATTTTCTTGCTTTTAGCGTGTTGGACCTTTCGGAAGYGATCATTCTAATGTACCATTTCCTGGTGAGTTTTGGGTATAGGGCGCTCTCTGACAGACAAAATATATTAGTTTGAGCTTGATGTGGCAGTAATGCAGTGCAGCTTCTGGCCACCTTAGAGCATGGGCACAAGAGCGCAAGTCTGCCCGCAAAAGGTAGCGTCGGCATACTCTTCGTCACCCATGG
The DNA here is from genome assembly GCF_003343005.1 of Rhea americana. NCBI lineage: Eukaryota > Metazoa > Chordata > Aves > Rheiformes > Rheidae > Rhea > Rhea americana. Next base: position 1,020,558 of record NW_028185961.1, on the reverse strand, counting down.
AAAAGACTTTCTACCAGGGAGATAGCTCTTGTTAGGACCCCTGCAGGTAGTGATCGGTAAAAGTATGAGCTACTAATATTGTTATAGTGTTAATAAGAACAACTATTGTTGTTCTTAATATATTATTAGGCCCGATGCCCTAATAGGAATCTATACAAGTTTTGAAGTACTGTCACTGCCTTCAAAGGCTTCCAACCCAAGTCAGCAAGCAGGATCTGAAAGATGAGAGAAGGAGCTGAGCCAGGAGTGGCAAGTGGTATAGTCATGCCCTCAGCTGTAAAACAAAGGAGGGAAAGAGCTCTGAAGGGTCTCTGAATTCAGGAAGAGATGTGTGCTAGGGYAGAAGAGAGAGGAACAGTACAGGACTTCAAAGAGGACACTAAAATTCTGAGGATATGGGCAAGCTGAAACCTCTGGCAGCCTCTCGGACAGAGGGCTTTGCTGGTTTAGAAGTACTGGTGTGATGTGACTGATACATGTAGAATTTTACTTGCCTTTCTTCTTCTTCTCGTATCTCTTGGACATGATTAGGTGAAATAAATTATGCAGCTCAAAAGGCAGCTACGTGTTTGCTAGAGCCCGCTGCTTACTAGCTCTGCCGGCTGGGTTGTAATCCAATATAATTCCACTGGCTGAAGATGGTGGCTTCCTCTTGCGGTCTCTCGGAGAGATCCTGACATGCTGTATGTCGTAGTTTACCTGTTTCTTAACAGGTACTGGAAGCTACCACTAAAATGCTTGTTTGAAGAGCAAAAGCAAGATTAACCTCCGAGGTTAATACTTGAAATGGAAAAAACGAGATTTTATTTGGTATCACCGGGATGATTTTATAGAGGACGATGTTCTTTAGGGAAGCRTCTTCTGTGATGGTCTAAATTATATACTGTGGATAACGATTATCTTGCACTGCACATACAGGTCATCCAACCATGAGATTGGAATCATGTTGGCGATAATTAAAAGCATGTACCTGGTTTTGTACTTGAATATACTGTTGTGCCCCATGATTAAACTGTGCAGTATTAGGACGTGAATTTKTACTCTTTCTAGCAATCATTTATAAGTAAAATCTTGCCTCTAGAAGGTGCCTACCCAGTTACTCATTACCTCGTCTAATGAACCAAGTCTATATCCTACTTCCCRGATTATGAAAATAATAAAATCTGATCAAAGGTTCTTATTTATGCTACCTTTCATTTTCTGTGATGAAATTTTCAGAAGTATTGTGACAGTCAACGTTGCACCCGTAGTCCTATTTGAAATTCCAAGAGCAAGCCCACAAGTAAGGGACTTTTCTGCCCCTTGTGAGGAATTTGGGGGTAGAAGGGGAAGAGGAGAAGGAATAATATATCTCAAAATGATTTAAAACACTTGTACAGTGACAGTGGGCTTTTATCTTCATTAATGATCTTCAGCACATGAGCAGACAAGGTAGAAGACCTCCAGAGGACCCTTCTCACCTCTGTTTTCCAATGACTTTCATGATTTTTAAAATAACTTGGAGAAATACAAACCCACCAAAATGGAACTCAGAAATGTGTATGGGAAAAGGGGGCTTGGGATATCTACTGAAGTTYTATAGTAGAGCATAGAAATTCTGCAGACTGACCTGGCAAAGGTTTCACTCTCCCCCTTAAAAAGGAAAGAAAGAAAAAAAATTGTGAGGATGTAGGCTTGCGCAGCTGCCTCACCACTGTAATAATGATCTTATGGTGGCCCTGGAGAGACTGAAGATGTACAATAATGCAGTTTTTTAAAAAATAAATATTTAAAATCCCTAAGAAATAATGTTCCAGTGGATTTTAGAAATGAGCTACTGAAAAGGGAATATGGCCCAGTGAATGAYGGCTTGTTGCATGTCAAGAGATCTAGCTGCCTCCACCACTAAATTGGTCTGTGACCCTGAGAAAGTTTTACATCATTCMGTGCCAGAGACCCAAAAATGAGCTTCCACCCTCCTCCCCTCCTTGCTTTTTTTTATTGTCAGGGAAAGTATTGGGTGGGCAGCTCCTGTTCAAACTCCCCTCACCCGCAGGAGTGCAGGCTAAGGAAGGCTGAGCCCGAGGGCAAAGCAATCATGTTGAGGCAAACRCGGTAAGTAAAATGTTACATTTCAGGATATATACCCTGCATTATTTACATCCATCTCTCCAAAACTGATCTCACGCGTAGCACAACTCAAAACCTTTCTGCAAATCAGAGTGTAATTGCCAACTTAAATTGATACTAGATCACATTAGGAAGGAGATGGCGACATACGCGGACGTATGAGACATATATCATCTTCTTGCAAACACACATAACTTCCCACTCCTCTAAATCCCCTTCGGGGAAAAATATAGCTCTCTACAGGGTTTTGGTTTATGATCGTTTCTCTGAGTCCCTGCTGTTTGTGAAATGCTTCTCTTGTGAGAGTACCAAATAGTTTTGTTTATAATTAATAGAGAGAGCAATCTTGAGGGTAAGTAACATCTCGCAAGGAGAGATGCTGATGGAAGAAGAGCCACCAGCTCTTACTGGGGCAGGTGGAGAAGATGCTGGGGCCGGGCTGCCGGTCATGTCCTAGCGCTCCCATGGATCCCCCGCCCTTCTCTYTGACTGGTGCTTGGGCTGAAGATCTGGCCTTTCTCAGTGAAGTCCAGAAAGGAGAGTATGCGGAGAGCTTTTGCCTGCCAGCAGTTTCTGTAATGTGGCTCTTCCGTGTCCAGGATATGCTTTGTACCCTGCAGGCTGACAGGTTTAAAAAAAAAAATCAAGCAAAAATACCTGTCTTCCAGCAACGGTGAGAATCACAGGAGTGTGTGTGCGTCCGTGTGCACGTGTCTAGATTATCCAAGAAATCCACCCTTGGTTCTGTGACCCCCTCATGCCCCAGGGCACCGTGGCTCCATGGCCTCTTCCCTCTGCTCCTGAGCATCTCCTTCCCCTCTGCCTGGAATTCTGTGTGGGTTGCGAACTACCAGCTAGCCGGCTTTCATATTTTAACACATTTTTTTGACAGAGGGTCTGCTGCCTCAGTGCATGACTAGAAAGCTCAGTTATAAGCTGTTTTTATTTTCAGTTCTGTGCATTTTTGTGCAGTGCGGTATTTTTGACATGTGGTCTGACTCCTCTTYGGCCTCATCGGTAACCGCTGTTGTACAGCTGTGTCAGTGGTGCCTTGAATAGCAATCAGAGGTGATGCTGTGCACATAGCATCCTGCTATTAGGGCCACCCATTCCTTAACGCTAGAGATTGTCAGCAGCACCCATCCCTACGTGAACGGTCTTTTTAAAGGATTTATAATTAGCATTAGCTCCACTCACAATCTAAATATCAGCTTCATGGAAAARTTTAATCATTTTAAAATCTCAGGAAGAAATATAAAGGCTACTTGTAAATTTACCAAAATAAAAAGATACTTAATGGTTTAGCAGCAAGTTTTCGTTGCTGTTGTTGTTAAGCCATTTAGAATTTTTAACTTTTTCTAATRGTTTAAAAAAAATATATAGCAAGAATTATTTTAGGATTCAACCCAGCTGCTTTTTATATCTGAAAGTCAGGGCTTTGTTATAATGTTTTTTTTTTTAATTGTTCACTGAATAAGTTATATTTGAAAACCAATGATATGATGAATTTCTGAATCCCTGGAGATGTCATATTCCGTTCTTCAACTACGCTATGGTTGATCTTGTGCAGTATTAGATTATTCCATATAGTTTTGTACAATATTAGACAAATCAAAGAAAAGGAGGGAGAGCATGAGCAAGGAGAGAAAGCTAGATGTTTTCAACTGATAAATAGTTGTTACTGCAGCTTTTTTGATAACATTGTTAAAGCTGCCCTCAACTGAGAGGTGCTTGTGATGGGTGCGACAAGATAACACCAGTAGAGTGAAACCAGCAGTAGTTCAGCCATGCACAGAGGCAACTACGAGACCAAAAGAAAAAATGAAATGTATGTTAAGTAGAAACATTGTTCATTTTGGTATATGAAGTGAAATCTTTGCGTCRTGCCCTCGGTCTGTGTTAATAGGTTTAACTTCACCAGTGCCATTTCACTCGCTGGCCGTCTGGGGTGGACTCCTTTGTGCTTTAGGTGCAGCCGTTACCTTGAACAGCTGTGTATTTTCAGGATACAGAGCTGGCTTCTGTTTTTCCCCATTTAGGAAGCTTCTTTGTGTGTCTTTTATGCTGATAYGTACGAAATATGATCAACTATCATGTCACATCCTGAATTCCACCTTAGATTCCAACACAACTACTTCCCTGAAGTTTTTAGTTCCTACACTCTGAATTAGATGATAAAGGAGAATTAATGTGTCATTACGCTATAGCAGCCTGATCAGARTTACCTCCTTTACAGAGGAATGCAAGATAACCATCTCTAATTAAATGTGCACCYGCTTGCTTAATTACTATAAAAACAGCCACTTTCCTAATGTAACTGCTTAGCAGTATTTAAGAATTCTCTGTATTACCTACTATCTGATGTGGATCTTTTGGAGAGCTACAGTAACAAGAAGGGAGGCAGGCAAGGAAGTTGTTGTTTAAGCATGAAAAATACAAGTACATAATGTTAAATATGTGGGTTTCTTTCTTAAAGCTGTTTACTAGAATTAACCTGAAGCTCCAGCAATGTTAATGTCAGRTGCAGAGTGCTCTGAAGGAGATAGAGCAGCAGGAGAAATTGTTTTAATGGACTTCCTTTTCCCATCATTTTTGCCTTTTCTCTGATCAGTCTTGCTCTGTGCTTTGCTCTTTGCAATAGAGTTCGATAGTAACCTTTCATCAGTATGAGGAGAGAAGATAGTTTGTGCATGGGTAGTCTTTTAAGATAAACTAAAAAAAAAAAGGTATTATTCTTATATTCATAAACGGAAATGCTTAAAAAACCTCTAGAAATCTGTGCAAGTCTGTCAGAAATTTGAATTATTTACTTTTCTCAGCAATCCCCAGRTCAGATCAGATACTCAGCAATGTTTACAAAGATGTACGGAGCTGTCAATTCAACTTTCGCCACAACRTAGAGCTTGACGTTGGAAAACCAGATTGATTATCTGTCAGCTGATGTGCCATTCTAGGCTACAGTAAACAAACAGAAAATAAGTAATTGAGGTGGGTATTTATTCTCTAGCTAAATTCTTCTCCTTACCCAGATTCTTAGTGTTAAGTGCCAGGATCACAGAATCACAGAGTGRTTGAGGTTGGTAGGGACCTCTGGAGATCATCTAGTCCAACATCCCTGCTCAAGCAGGGTCACCTAGAGCATGTTGCACAGGATCCATGCTTCCGTCCTGTACAGGAGCTGGAGAGACACCGAGATGCCCTAGAAACGGAAATCAGGAAAGACAGTGGCTCGTGTTTGCTTTGGAAACACAGCAGGGAGAACACATGCTGTTCCTCCCACTTGCCTTGAACATTTGCCCTTCATCTAAAATACAGAGACTGCTGCGGCAGTACCTCCTTGCGTGGGCGTAAGACTCACCCTTTCCTCCTGGCTCCTGCTTTGTAGTTGTCAGAGCCTGCATTGGGCATGAAGAAAGCGAGGTTTTGGTTTCTCCACATTTTGTTCTTTCTTTCTTTTTGTTTTTTTTTTTCTCCTGAGGAGTGTCTGCTTTTGAGTGTCACATCAAATGGGAATTTCTGCTTTGCAAGTATCAAGAGAGGTCACTGCCACCAATGCATGTTGTTCCGATTTATTGGGGTGTAGGAAATCGCACTTCTTTCCAAGATACTTGTGATGGTTTGTTAATATGCCTTCTTTTGTGTTCAGTTTCAGCTACAGATTTTATTGCATTGGCTGGTCTTAATCCCAAGTGTAAACAAAGATATTGCTCATTGTTGAATCYGAGTTGTCATTGTTGAAGGTTGCTTTACACTACAATATATTTAATTGTATGTTACACTGAAGTGTTTATCTCTTTTTGTAGTCATTTTAGGCAGTAAATATTGTTGCTGGTCTGATAAATACTACTTCTCTGTGATTTATGCATCTTTGCAAGATTTTCTGTCTCTGCCTTCAGTGACTGAATAGCAAAGCTCTGCTGATAATTTCCTTTGTCGCTTTTTTGCCCTTCTCCTTTCAATTTTGAGTCACAATAGTCTATTAATATACTTGTAGATCATTTTCTCAGCAGGCTGATTCCTTTTTGTTTCTTTTCTGATGCAAAATATATTATGTTTCCCCATAAATAAGACTTTTATCCCTTGATATTTTGTTAAGGACTCTAAGGCAACTTCTGCAAAGTYTTGGGTTTTTTGTTTGTCTTTTTTGTTTTAATAGCTTCACATATTAAAGATCTAATCCTACTCCCAGTGATGGTTTAACACAAGTTTTTCCATCAACTGTAATAGCAGCACRAAACCCCATGTCTTTAGCAGTCACACTCTTAGAATGTGTGTGCTATTTTTATATAGTCCAGAATATAGGTTGCACTTAAGGAGAGAAGTATTCATTCACTATAGACATCTAAGACATAAAGGCATAAAAATCAAATGAGAGGGGAAAAAAGATCTGCAAATGAACTAGAAAGAAAAACTTTTTTTCAAAAATTAGAGGAAGAGGAAGACTGCCAAGGAGCCCATCATCGTGGGGTGAAAAGAACACCAAGACAATAAAAGCTCAGAAAAGTACCTGTATGATTTCTGCATTTATATGTGTGGTAGARGAGTATGGAGACAATTCCTGTGCCAGAACCTTCCTTATGGAGGAGGACWTAAGGAAAATCTCAAATGGGAGTGTCAGCAAAGGATGTTACGGAACAAGTCAACACGGTGAGCAGTAACAGGTAGGCAGGATCATGCAGTAGTTGTCCGGTGTGCTGTCTGCGAGTTAAAGTGGGGCGCACCACCTCCCATGCCAGGTGGCCGGGAAGAGTTCAGCAAGATGCTGGGAAGGACTCTCTGGTAGTCAGCAGATGTGCTGAGAAGAGTAAATATGATCTCTTTGCTCTTCTAAGGATTTAGATAAGGTCGCTCACTAAAGGCTTTTAAAGAAATGGAATGACATGACAGAAAAGGGAAAGTTCTTCCGTGAATATGCGATAGAAACTAGTCTAGGAATAAATGGCAAGTCCTCTCAAGTCCTCTTAAATCATTTTTACATCTAACCTAGCTTTACAGGTTCCAAATTGTGTTTTGCTTTTCTGATTTAGAACATCTTTAGAACGTCCTTAGGATGGATTGTTGAAGGAGAGATGGACAGCAGATTTTCTCTTTGGAGAGAAAAGAAGTGGAAATAAAATTATAGAGGATATTGTGGCTTAGGTCTTAATAATTATCAGAATACCTATCACTGAATGGATGCATTAATTTACTGTAGCTGTCATGATACCATGTGTATCCATTTTTGTGTAGGTAATAGAAAAAAATCTCTTCATTTTTGTGCATGCACAGGAAAAAAGGTGTTTTGGAAACATTGGTAGTTTGCAGGCTATAAAGTTACTTACAGGCTGTAATGCTGCTGATGGCTGCAGAACAGTTGTCTGCAACATAATTCAGTTCTGCTGAACCTGAAATAGCACTGTATAGTTCTGACTTAATGGAAGAACATTATTAAAAAAAAAGCAGAAAAAAAGCATGTATTTGCTTTTTCTTTTGGGGAGGAGGGAAGCATTCTTTGTACATTTAGAGAAGCTGAAAGCCTTGATTTCACTCTTTGCTGGAGGACTTTGAGAGGCTCTTCAAAGGCTAACCTTCTAAGAGGCCTAAACCTGGCTGAGCAAACATGATAGGCTCCATTATCATCAGCTGATGTAAATAACTCTTGCACTGCTAAATCACTGGTGCTGCACTGACTTACAACAGCTGAAGATGTAAGTCAATATTTAAAACCTTGCTGTTTGTGAAGCTTATTGAAASTCTTTTGGCTAATCTCAGTTATGAAAGAAAGTGCATAGAGGATGTAAGTAACTTTTAGCAATTTAGTTTTAACACATTCTGTGGCTTCTTTACATCAGCTAGCCTCAAGGTTAAGAGGAAAGTTAATTGAAATGGCAACACTTGCCTTCATAAGATAATCTTTGAATTTAGGACAGCCAGCCCTGCTCACTTCTCAGCTGGGAGGTTTTTCCTATGGATAGCAAAGATCTCATTTGGTAGGGTGTGGGTTGGCTTCTTGGACTAATCCAAACAGAGGACAGAAGAGAAGGTGCCATAACCCACCCTTCAGCAGCTTTTGAAAATTCTTGGAAGGYTCTAGCTGGATGCACAGATTATTGTGCTACAGACTTGGGACAGAGAGAGACCAAATATTTGTGAGCGTCTGTTCTAATTGCAAAAAGGGAATTCAGTTTTATTCTACAAGTGTTGTGTGCTGCCACCAAAGGTTGGAGGTATGTTTTAGGATTTCTCTAAGACATAGTTCACTTCAGAAAAAACAGAATCACATGTACGCATGTCACGCTCCCTCTCACCCAGATACACATTTTCTTTCTTTCTTCAGACTCTCAGCAGTGAATATGTTTCCCCAGGTTTGTATTGTATTATCAATATAACTAGATCGGGTGCATGACCTGTGCCGTTCCCCATTTTGTATGGAGCCTGGAGAGGAAACAATTTTAGTATACGAGAGTTATCACTGGCGCCACGACACAGCAACTGTCACAGCCTCAGAAACGTCAGGCTTTCTACAAAGTCAACCCTTGGAAGCATATTTTGTCAGTGGGTATTTTTGTTTTGCTTTTGTAAACTACATTGTATGTGGAAAGCAGGAGTTTCCCCAGAAAGGTAAAAAGAATCCCAAACAAGTAACAGGGCCTCGGAAGAAAGCTGATTTTRATTCAGCTGTATGTCTCACTTCAGATACAAACCCTTCTGTATGCACTTTTTTCATTGCAGCAATTTATAATAAGATAATTCAGAGAAAGGATCTGATTATTGGAATCCCATGTTATGGAAAATATTTTTAAAGCAAATAAAAAAGCATTTTTTGGAGTGAAAATATTAGGTGTCATAACTCCTTAGTATTGGCAGTCAGCGGGGGGTTATACGGGCTGTCAGCAGGCTTTCGGCACGTTAGTCAGGGACTCGGTGTTTCTCGTCTGTATCCAAGTAAATCCAACATGCCTACGTTTGTTTACTATGTGTTTATTCTGCGTGCAAAAAAGTGTTTTGTATCTGCATACTCCTAAGCTATGTGGAGATGTAGTATGTATATTTTCTTCTACTTGTCTGTCTTCTCTTTTCTGAAGAATTTTATTGGTTCAGGACTTTCAGGAAAAGCCCTGCTTGGAGCCTGGCTGCTTCTATAGAAAGCCCAAAATGTAGTTTTTAACAGTTTTTAAAGTGCAGGAGCATGCACATGCAGTTATGTATATTTACCCTCAAGGTTTCAGCAGAACTTCTACATCTTTAACACAGCCTTGTGCACACGCAGAATAGATCCTCCTCTGATCTTCCCTCTCAGTTTGTATAGCATGATTCTTCTCTAATGCATCCCTGATCTCCGTTCTCTTCCCCCTTTTTTTCCTGGTTTAATGGCTGAGGAAGTTGGGATCCTAGGGAGAAATCCTCTGACTTATCTCTTCTCATGATAAAATGCTAAAGGGAGGTGTCACCCTGCTCTCCTGCCACCAAGGTTGCTAGTCTAGGTTACAGTGAGGTTTCACTAGAAGAAACTTGAAAATTAAATAGATTTATTCTGCCATTTCTTGTAATAGGGGAAATTTTTATCACCATAAGAAACAAGTCATGTTCAGTAAAGTGCAGCTTCTGTCATTCTTTCCATTCTGTTTTAGACCAACTTTTTACATTAGTTATTAATTGTAAATGTATAAAATGGAGCTTAAATGTACTGTACACACAGTCTTTCTCAGTTTGCAGCAACAACTGCCAGCCTTCAGTTCTGTCCTCTGTCTGGCTTAGCAGTTTGACAGGTTGGCAGGCTTCAAAGTGAAATATTGCTCATGAAATCTCATGGGGATAGATTTGTGAAGAAYGTCCTTGGAAAATGGAGTCAAAAGTAGTAAAATCATTGATGATGCTCTTTCTCTTGTAGAGACAATATATCTTGACTAGCATCTCTTTGTACCAGCCCCCTGTTAGTGGAAGACTTTTCTGTTAACGTTAAAAACTACCATTGTGAGTGATGCGTCAGAAGACATTCTTGTTATTTGGGAAATTCGGAGTCGTCGTGCCTACGCAACAGATGCGTGCCCTGCCCCCCTGCTCGGGAAAAGAATGGTGCAGGCCTGGTCCCTTCGGAGGGTAGTGCATGGTCAGGGAGGGAGCCCTGGACCACTCTGGAAAACTCCTGTCCCACGCCTTTGCGTTCAAATGCTCCAGAGCATAGGCAAAGTCGATAAATTCTCCCTCCTGCCGTTTATTGTGTGGAGGGTCACTGCGGTTGACACCGAGAGTTACAACCTCTGTGCTTGTTACACTGCAGCGAAAGCCCATACAAATTACCTCGGAAAATAAAACCAGCAGGAGGGAGGACACTGCGAAGCGGCAGCCAAACGTGATAATACATTCTGCTCCTTGTGCTCAGGATGGCTGTGATCGGAAAGTGCCTGATGCTATCATCTTACCAGGTGATGGAGCAGCAGTTTGGAGTCCTTCAGAGCCCAGTAAGTTAAGACCTTATTGAAAAGATAAAATTTATATGGTAGCTGAAAGGGAAGGAGATAGTCTGATTTATGGAGTACAGGCAGAAAAGATTATAGAGTACTCTGCTCCTATCGTTTAAATCATTCTCATTTCTTACCCGGGGATATAACACCACTGTTAACGTGATGACAGTAAAAGAAAAACMGAACAAGGAAAGATAAAGTAGAAAAAACAATTTAACTTACAGATTTTGAACTCCAGTGATTCCACTCRAGAGAAGGAAGACCTGCGACGGGATGTGATAGTTCCACGTGCTGCCTGGGGCCAGTAGCTGACTTAGAAGTGGAGACCTTTTAGCTACATCTGGACTTGTGTGATCTTTTTTATCATCATCATCATCTTTACTGGCTTTTGGGAGATGTGAATGYTTCAGTCATGAATACATTCACACGGCAGTACTGTCTTAAGCTAAGAGTGTAGGCAGCCTGTTGCCCTCTCTTAAATGCTRGTGAACAGCAGTTGTAAGAGACGAGTAGAAGAACGAGGAGCCATGTAGCGATGCTTCCCAGGACTCCTGGATCATCTCCTGACAATTTGTGCTTTCGGCACTTCTGAAGCAAAGATGGTATCTCTCTACTTAATACACTCTAGTGGATTTTCCTTCCTTTAACTTGTAGTATACGTTTTTGAAATCCTGTAAACTTTAGCATCTGTGACATCCTGTGGCATAGAGTTCCACAGCTTAAAGGGTGTAAGGTAGTATTTCCTGTGTTTTGAAAACTGGTTCCTCCTAGTTTAATTGTAGCGTCTCTCATTCTTGGAAAAGACAACAAATATTTCTGTTGATACTGAAAAAATTGCTGTTGTATAACCCCTCGATCATTTTTTCTCCCTTCARTCTCAAACTTCAGTCTGTCTATTCAGTTATTCCTCATACAAAACTGATCCCATGCCTTTGATCAGCCTTGCTGCTTGCCCCTCAAGCTTTTCCAAGTCCACAATATACTTCTTGAGATATCTGCCTCAGAACTGCATACAGTATTCAAGATGTAGGTGCATCACATTGATATGAGGAATAATGATAGTTTTGGTTCTTTTCCTAATAACTCCTAACACTCAATTTACTTTTATGACCTTTACTGAACACTGTGCTCAAGTTATCATGGAGCTATGTATTCTAACCCTGCATCTTGAGTAACAGTCAGTGCGAAACTACCGTTGTCTATGTAAATTTGGGATTAGGTTTCTTCATGTGCCTGATATTACATTTATCTACAATGAATTTCATCTGCCGTTTCTTCATGTAGTCACTCAATATTGCAAGGTCATGACATTTCTAATAATCAGCCTCATCCTACTAGCTGATGTAGATTAGTGTTATCGGCAGACTTCAAYGCTCGCTTTAGTATTCATTCTCCTTTTCAAATATGTTCATGTATTTGTGAATATGTCGCACAGCTTGGGGTGACCTCCCACTGTGTACTCYTACCTCCTTGTTCCTATCTCCCTGCCAATTCCTTATCTACGTGAGAACCTTCAGTTCTGTGCAATTCTTATTATGGGAGTTTTGGGGTAAAGACATTGTAGTTCTGGTGGTTTGCTACTGCATGTGGCTATTTTTATTATGGGGAAAAATCTCTTCATTTCCTTCCTTACCCAGGTATCATATAGTTCACCTTCACCCCGGCACTTTACACATTCGCTTTTCCCCCACTGTGTCCCCTGCCCCCAGGCAGTGGTTTTGCCTCTAGGAGGAAGTCTTGCAGGCAGAAGCCTGTAAAATTGCCAATTACAGTCTTGGCGGAGAAATGAAGCAGGCGGGTAAAATATGGGGCCCAGCACCAAGGGACCTGCCTTACACAGACATTTTGCAGTGGTTATAGATAACTGTGGTCTGCTTTTCCAGCCCCTGTCTTATCACAGGCATAAACCACTTGCCCTTTTGATATGAGTCATAGAGTTTAAAATTCAAAATGTTGAGGCAGGCAGGATATAACCTGTCAAAAAAGGAGGGTGTTTGGGATGCATTATTGAATTGAATATTTGCCTTCAATATGCATTTCTTTGTGTCCATGGAATCCTTGAGTTGGTAACGTTGCTAGTAACTGATATATTAGAGAGGTTCAGATAACATTATTCAGGATAGTTATTAATTTTCTCACAGCAATTTCTGGTGTGGTTTTTCTCAGAACTGGACTGCATACTGAAAAATCTGACAGCAATGAACACGTGACAACAGTTCCACTGTACGACCCTGTTTTATATTTTTAGTATGCAGCAGAGGTGGATCCTAGTCTAGGAACTACCTTGACTTGTTCATCATTGGAATTGAACCGGCAGGTTAGTAAGTGAGGACTACATGAAAGCTCAGCCCATGCAGTGAAACATAACCTTCCCTCAACATCAATGGCCACTGTTACCAAGAATTCAGAGCTGAAGTTCATGATCTGTTTGCGCTTGGACGAACTGTTCACAAAAAGAGAAGCTGGAGGAGGGAATCAGTGACCAATGCTTCCCTTACAGCAGGGTACGCCGAAGCAAGGCGAAGGAGGTGACAATAGTAGATAGCACCGTATTCTTGTGTTCTGCAGTGGAGGACTTGGCAGGGTTTTGTAAGCTACGCAATTTACAAATCACTAGAATGTGGAAGTTGTTACTGTTCACGGCTCTCCATTTTAAAAGAAACGAAGGCAATGACGGAAAAGTCGTGTTATGCTTTATCATGTGAACTGTTAGCTGCCCTGACGGAAATGCGTTGTTTTAACAGCTTTCACTGGAAAATATTGGAAGTGATGCAACAGCGACAAAACYGTAACATGGAAAAGGTGGAAACATTCTCAAAAGAAACAACCCCCCCCTCCATAAATTGAGTGTATATACTTGCCTGGATAATATAAGAACCACTGTGCTGGAACAGAGGCACGTGGTACCTGTGCTTTGGGAGCCCAGGAGCGGCCGCTGGAGTGACGGGAGAATGACCTGCTCTGGTCCCAGCCTGCCAGATCTCCCTGGGGGTCCTTGGAGTGAGCTGGACTGAGCGCTTAYGGCTATGCAGAGCCATAGGGCTTCAGCCTTTCCCCAAACCCACAAACGAACAAATCCACTGCAGTGAGACAAGTAGGGTTAGATTTAGGCATCTGCCTGTGAATAACTGTTGAATACTATGTGATTACTCTTCTGCATTTAAAAAAAATCAGTTCAGTCAATGGCTATACTGAATATACTGGAAGATGTATATCTTCTCCCCTTGCCCCCTCCCCCCCCMCACACACATTGCCCTAGGTATGTACATAAAATCACAGGCAAATCACTGATTTTTCTTAAGACAGACTTTTCTGAGCAAGGAGCTGACATGGCAAGATTATTTTCAGATAAACTTCACGTTTCAAGTGTGGAATGAGCAGTAATATATCTCATTGAGGGTGACTTTGATAAAGCTAGACAGTTTTAAATGTGCCATACTGAAGATATGAATAGAGAGAAAGGAAGTTGACAGAGGAAATGTATGCCATTACAATGCGAGTTTAGCAAAGCAATACACACTGCTGCGCTGAGAATATGTCACTAACAATTTTTACACTGTCTCTGTTTTTCAGACACTGAGTTATATCTCAACAGTTTTTATGGTCTTTTACAGACCTATGGATATCTTTCACAGATAAACAAACTTGTTTTTCAGGGAAGTTTTCTTCTCAAGTCATTATGTTTGCCAGATTTAAGTATTTCTTTTACCTTACTATTTGAGTGCTCTGAATCACTTTAGTTCTATATATTTTCATAAACACTCTACCCTCCCCTCTGCCTAACTTGTCTTTATTCTTTTTGAAAGACTTTTTATGAATTATAATTGTAAGTTATAGTGTAATTCTGGATGTTTGCAGGCTAGGAATATTTATTTGAATGATTGCATTAATACTAGATATTTCTGTAACTTTCCTTAAAAAGAAAAATCAAGGTTTCAAAAAAATTGTAATAAAATCAGAATTGAAAACCTTGAAAAATCAATGCTGGGAAAGTGAGGGAGATGGCAGAGAGACAAGGATACTGAAAATTTCACTATTGCCCATATTTATAGCGTTCCTCAAGTTTTCAAACTATTTCGGGCTTTTTCTTAATGCTCCACTTCCTGGAATCCTGTGATTATCAGAACAGTAGATTTCATTAAAAGAGTTTTAGGACCTCATAGATGGAAAAAAATGAAATAAAATCTCGGAAGAAAAATGACTTAAATTGTAAAGACTGAGAAGCTAAAAGAGAAATAAGTATGTCAAGATGTGCTGCTTTTCAAAATATGACATAAAAGGGGTCCACTTTTGCTTATTTTCAAGCATATTTCAGACTGAGACTTTGTGCTTAAAAAAGACAGTTTTCTTTGAGCCACGCTTATGTTTTCTTTAACATAACATTTATACTAACAGCACTATAAATAATTACATTTTGAAGTGCTAAGATTCCTTCATAAATCAGCAAAACTATTCTTGGTAGTAAAATACACATTCAAGAAGACTATATGAATGCTTTATCTACAGATAAAAAAGACTGAGCAAATAAGGAGTCATCTCATAAGGTCACTGAACATGCCCAAAGCACAGTGGTAGGACATGAAGAGTTTAGCTGCCACCACTCTGCCACCTTTTTACAGGATATATTGACAACATATCTCCAAATCCGCTTTCAGATTCTGTGCTTTTCCCATTAGCTGCAGGGCTTGTGCATCTCCTGTAGTTAGGTTGATCCACAGGAGAGAGGAGACCAGTGAGGTTGTTCACAATGTCTAGTTTCATCCTAGGGAAGCCAGGCTTCATAAACTCGGTTTATAACTCCTGAAGAGAGGACAGTTTAAAGGAGGAGGTCACTGAATCGTCCTGCAGAGCAACCTCTCTCTGCTCCTCCTTCAGGTCAAGAGGAGCACTGGCTCCTTTCTGTGCAGACTCCACAGGTGCCCAGGTCTGGTTACCCGCGTGCCAAAGAAGTCCATTAGATGAAGGCACTTATTTGCAGCGGTCTCATGTGGTTACCTGAGCTGCACTTCTGACTTTGATGCTCTGGAAGTCCTGCAAGACTGAGAGCTAGTCTTTCTTTCTATATTACTTTTTATTGTTCTTTTCATAGTTCCTCAGGGAGATCGTACTTACTCTTCATATAAAAAGGTTTTCTGAAGGTGCAAGCAAATGAAAATTCCTGTAAGTGAAGGTACTTGCATACCCAGAATGGCGCAAAATATTCTGTTTTAAATCACCTTGTGTCATCCTGAGTTACTGAACTATATTTGCATCAGAAAAGGACAGTTTTAAACACTACTAACTCTGCGCATAAATGGCAGAGGAGTGATACTATAAGCAGTGACTTTGAAGCAGCTGCAATGTTGAAAGAACTGGCCCTTGCCTCAAAGGAATGAGTTTGCTAAAACTTGTGATCTTTATTAGTTTCGGCAGTGGGTATTTTCAAATACCATATACTTCATGATTTCTGTTTTACTTGTTGCTTTGATTAAATGCTGACTCCATTCCGTGCCACTGTTAACTCATTAATTGGTTATGATTTCAGTTAAAACAAACCTCGGTTAGATGAACAGTGTTCAGTTTAAGTGATTCTAACATAAAAATAACCTGTTAGGTTTTTTTTTATGCACTTGCTTATTAATTTTCAGTAAAATTCATGAGCACATGCAAAAGTGTATTTTCTTTCAGAATCGTAAGACCTGACTGCTGATACAGTCAGAGATAATCCAAGCGAGGCATGTTAGAGCTTCTGGCTCCCAATTTATATCTCTGTCTTTTGGACCAGTTAATGCGTACAGCATTGTAATCAGGAATTTAGCAACTTCATGTGGATGAAATGCGTAGACATGGAGTATTAGACTTCTAACTTGAAGAACAATACACATTATACCAGGTACTGTATGTGCAGATACATCCTGCATAAGAATAAATGATGGTAATCCATACATGGGGCAGGAAGGAAAGACAGTGTCAGGGAAATACATTCTTTCATTCATCAGTTTTCTGAGAAGCTGGCGTGAAGGCTCTGTTTACATTTCCTCCTCTGAGCCCCCCCAGTGATGTGCCAATTGCATCAATCAGCATTAGAGCAAAGGCAAGAYAAACAGAGTAATACATAGCAAGATGTGGTGCAGCTGCAGAGGAGATCTAAACTCAGGATATTACAGATGAAGTGGTTTCCCATTTTAATAAGTACMAACTTTTTATTAACAGGGGCAGAGTCAGGGTATAACGATCTAAATCTATACTTGCTTTTCTACTTAAGTTTCCATCTGTTCAGAAAGGTCCTATACAACTGTCTAAAAATGAATGACAGTTTTGTAGTACTGTAAACTGTTACTGAGAATTTAATGCAGCACTGCATACTGCATAGCAGTATGAATGGTTGGGGCCATTTTACTCTGGCRATGCTATCATGCCATATGTGAAACCAGGGATTGTTACAGTCAACTTCACAGAAAGCATCTCCTTTCTTTAGGACTTTTCTATGTACAGCCCTTGAAGGACACCTCATCCAGTTTATTTTGGTCTGTCCAGGGAATATGCAGCTGCTTTAGTGTTTTTAATTAAAACTGAAGATTTTTTTTGTATGTAATAACTTAAGAACCTGTCTGCCTCCTCCAGGGTTTCTCTAAACTCTGTATATGGTATACAGCATGATGGGGAAGCAAAGATGAAAGCTTTCTCAGAATAAGCCTCTATGTTATTTACTTATATTGTTGGTTTTATGCCAAAGTCTACAATAGGCTGATGCTAAAGTTGATGCTGAGGAAAGTGGGAAACTATGGATGAGAGAAAGGGCCATGCTGAAAACCAGAGAGGAAGGTTGATGGGGAAGAGTCGAGGGATCGTGGACCAAAAGATCCGCTTGAATGCAGCTCTGAGAAGAGGTGAAAGAAAAAAAAGGACCACGAGCAGAGGCTGGAAATGGCAGCAGGAAGAGGGGAACACAACATCCTCTGTGCGTGCCTTTGAGGGGACTTCCCGGGTGAGGAGTAAGTCTGGCTGCTACCAGGGTGTATGAGGAGGAGGAGAACTGCGTGGARGTGAAAGAAGGGGCTGTTACTGTTTCAGTTCTCCCTGTTACATTGGTAAAGCTGAAGAGTCTGGCTGTCCTSAGGGCAAAACTACTGTCTCATGCAGACTTACTTGATGGATGGTAATAAAAACCAGTTCAGCGCTGAATGTACAAGAGCGTGCGCAATGCCTTTGCTTAGAGTCAAGGCCACCAGTGAGGCAGCAACCAAGACAAAATGAAAAGAAAGCATGTATTAAGCTATTAATCAACCTGCAAAAAAAGCAGGTGATCCTGCAGTTTCTGTGCACTACTCAKAGCGGAGTATATAAAGGAAAATGCAGAGAGAAAAAATGACTGAAGTTTTCCTACGAAAGGACAGGCTGTGTTCCTGCAATGCTGAAAATTTTAAAAGATATTAAGAGCTTTATGCAGCATTSTTTAAGCAAATGCACACAGTACTTTGCAGCAAACGTATTGTCTGATACTTTAATGTGTTGCATAATGATGTTTCAGGGTTAAATAAGACATTTTCATTTGTTTTCACTGCCAGTGTCTCTGACAGATGAGAAATGGAAGAAAAAAGAAGTAATTTCTATTTCAGTAACTATTGCCAACACTTTTCCTGCCTTTTTTTTTTATTCTCAGTATCTTTCAGCAGCAAATTATGAGCTTTTCTTATATTTCAGTGTTTTTTCAGGATTGAGGCTAAGTACTTTACATCCCACATCAACTTTTTTGTTGATTAATTCTAGTCAGAGCATTACAGAGGATAAGGTCTTCATACTGTCATTTTATACCATTTTAGTACTCAGGGGGAAACAGGCATATGAATACAGGATATCAATTTAACAGCTCAGAGATACRATTAATATTCTTTCAAAATGGTTGTGATATTATGCAATAATTTGAGGTATATCTCTTTTAAACCTTTATTTACAAGAAAATAAAGGATGCTGGAAAAACGTATATGAAGGGAACTTTATAAATACTGGTGAAAATAAAATGAGGGAGTGCTTGGAAGATTTTAAAATATACAGCTTTATTGGTCTGAATAGAAATAAGATTATGAACACTAATAAAGGAAGAAAACTGGGTAGTTTAGCTGTTCTCCTGTTGATCATGATCTCTGAAAAAATAYTGGAAAACTTGAGGACCTGAAAGACTGACAAAAAGCAAGGACAATATTAGTTTTCAACAAGAACTAAAAAGAAAAAAGAAAACTAAGCCTGATAGTTTCTCTCATAAATATGATTACTTCTTTTTTAATAAAAAAAAAGTTTTTGTATTACAAGAAAAATGTCTTGTTTCAAAGGCAAAAGCATCATAAATTAGAGTGCTGGTTAGACATTAACATTCATGTGTTTGTTAACAGAATTACCAAAAGTGCTTCTGAAACCACGTATATGAATTTGTATTGCACTGAATCAAAATTGATTTGTTAGCTGAATGAGAAATTCTCCTTTTAAAAATTTAAACACCTATAAGCCTACAGCAATAAAACTAGCTACAAGGACATGAACTTGCTGACTTTTTTAAGACCTTTGAAATACTACATGACACTAAGATGAAATTAAATGGAATGACGAGTGTGCAGCAATGTTAATCCGTTTGACTGTATATCAGATGGGGAACTTCAAAATAAGGCCTGTACTCAGGCACTTGTGATTCCCAAATATTAAACTCTATTTATGTTTTTTTTCTAACCAGCTTCCTRTATATGTTCCTATATATGTTTCTAACCTGTCTGTGTATGGATACCACAAKATTAATTTATGATAGGTGAAGATTAATTTTTTTGACGCTTGCTCAGTGAGAAAATAATCTCCTTTTTTGAAAAACACCAGCAGCCATGAGTATCACAAACATAGCTCCCTGAATTCCCTGTGTATGCTTTTGGCTGGCATTATTTTGCTGTGAGAAGTCAGTGTGGCTTGCTTTGTACACTTTGATGGCATTATATGTTTCTTGGGCACATAACTGACAGCTTTTCTCATGTATTCCTGGAACATTTCAGTGGCGTGCCTCAGAGTAATTAGCGGTACTTTAACTGGACATAGGAASTACTTTGGCTTGTCATCAAAATATTCATGAAGAGCATATGGCAGAATATTAATATGGCTTAGTGCAGTGCACCCTATGATGAGACCTAAAGGAGCATCATCTGTAATTCATTAGAGGTTTAAAGAAATACTGTTGCTAGGTATGTCAAAGATTTTTGGCAAGCTGAGGACTAAAGCAGTACTGCAGATGAGAGTAAAATCTGTTTACTTGAATTTAGGAAATACAGCAATTTATATAACAAACACCCACTTTTGATTTACTGCTACAGGAGTGGATTAAACTAAAAACAAGTATTTCCAAGARTGTATTTTTCCTCTCATACTTTTTCTTCTGAATACTAATATTTATATAGCGTCCTAGATAGCTCTCTGCCTTCTGATACATCAGACAATAGGGATGAGCTATTAAATGTCTCATTTCCCTTTTTACTTTGTTTTTTCAACAGCCCGGTCTGTGATGACCTTGGTCCTAAATGATGGTCCATTTTCATTGCCGTAATCATCAGCGTTTTTCTTCGGTGTTAGGTTTCTGCTGTGCCCTATGGAGCTGTGGAGGCCAAATATATATGTATTTTTTTTTGATTTATTTCCTCCCACCCACCTCCAAGGTATGAAATACTTTGCTTCCTACAATGGCAGTAGAAGTGCCTTCTTCCTGTTTGGTTGTTCTGGAGCAGTTCTCTAATGGTGATATAAGCAAAGATTGTTTTGGTTTGGTTTTGATCAGTTTAGAGCAATGAATGAACCTGGTGATTAATTTGGAGATGTTTATAAAAGGCAGTCCATAAGCTAACAAAGCTGAAAATAAATATTCTGCACAGCTAAGGTTGTCATTTTACTTGTATATGTATYTTCTTTGTTATGGAAAACGGACTTACAGGCTTGCTTCCTTGTTTTAATTCCTCATAGCTGACAGAGAATCACTATAAATGAAGGCTCAGTTYTGCAAATATCCATACTTGGGTTCAGTATAGATACTGTAATTCCTAGTATTTTGGAGGAGCAGATCTTAATGGATAAAGTGAGTGGATGATCTTTCTTTTTTTACCTAAGCAAAAACTTGCAGGCATCATGGTGAAAGCCACAGCTGTGTTTAAGTATTAATTACACTGCTGTATATAACTGCAGGTGGTAAAAGGCTTTTGAAGTATTGGCTTTTCAGCAAGTTTTATATATATATATATATGTGTGTGTGTGTATATATATATAAAATATAGTGTGTGTGTGTGTGTGTATCTATATAGCTATATATATATACATGACATGTCTCTTTATCAAAAGGATTCCTGCTGATCGGCAGCCTTTAATCTCCGAGGGCTGAAAGGCACTGTGGTCGGGTCGG
>NW_028185961.1:844978-999128 GCF_003343005.1 Rhea americana | reverse complement strand
TGGTGGTGGTGGTGGTGTTAAAGGCAAGTTTTGAGCTTTAGGGGAGGACTTGCAGAAATATGTCCAGAAAGACCAGGTGCACTTCAATTCACATTTCAAATACAAAATAGTAGTTTTTCAAAATAGGCTTTCACATTTGAAGCTGTTGGAAACATTAGCACTTTCTGAATGTCTGGATCTAGGAAAATGCAAAAAAAAAAAATACTTTAAAAAAAAAGATGGTAAAATCATGGCTTTATCAGCTTTTTATTTCCCCTTCAAAAGAAGGCAGTGTGGTTTCACACTGTTTTGCTCTGGGCATGCTCGCTATTGACCCTCAGCAATACAGTTCTTTGTAGCCACTTTTTGGTAATACTTGTATCAGCCTGTAAATGGGAAGAAGGTTAATGGCAGAACCAAGATGATGCAAAACCTGCTTATTTTGTGGGAGCTAATTTTAAATGGCTTCTTCATCTTCTTTAAAGTCGTAACCTATGAATAATAGGCAGGTAAGTAATTTCAGGCAGAATAGGGTCTTTACTCCCACCCAGTGTAACCTGTTCTAACTGCTACAAATTAAGACTAGGTAAGCTTAGTTTAGGTTTAGATGCAAAGTATTTGTAGAGAAAATAACTAAGGAACAATTTTTCAAGAAATATGAGCTTTTTTGCAAGTTGAAGTTTCTGAATACCTTTCTAACATGGTACCTCAGGCTAACCAGGAATGACAAGTTTGTATATGTTTACTTGAGGAGAAGTTATGTGACTTCATGTGATATGGGTGTGGGTTTTGAGACTTGCAAGTGATAGTTGAGAACTCTTAATGATTTTTAAAAAACTCCCAGTGACTTCTGTATGACCAAGATTTCATTTGAAATGCAGAATGTTGGTTAGGCCAACATACAAGAAAACACAATATTCTAGGAAGGTGAAGAATTCACTTGCTGTCTCTGTGTAAACAGAGCACTTGTGAGTATTACTAATTTATTTTTGAAACTCACAAACCTGTTTGAAAGCAAAAGGAAGATCTTCCCTTCCCCCAAAAAAGCACCTAATTCCTCTTTAATGTTGGCATTTGTGAAGATTTTAATGAGCTCACACTGTGCGGTTTTCTTCAATTAACTTTGGCTATATTCTTGTATAACTTATTTTAGACAATAACTGGAAAATCAGTTTTCATTCAGGAAACAATAGGGCTCAATATATTTTGACCTCCTATACATCTGTGTGCTTTTAATGAAGTCTGAACTGAATTTTATTAAGGATGAGACCAGTGCATTTGGGAGCAGAATCTCTATCTTTTCTACACCAAACTTGTATTGAGAATGATCGTGGTGAAACTAAACGATAGTTACAGAAAACAAGTATTTTTGTTATTACTGGGTTTTATTTAACAGTAACATGCACAGATGCTAACAATGACAAGTATTTTGAGGCAGTCAGGACAATAAACCACTATGTTAGAAAGAACATTGTTTGAGGTGGACAGGGTGGTCTTCCCCCCTACACCCCCCCACCATGCCTTCTGATTTTACCTCGAAATGGAGAGGACAAAATCCATAAAGAAAAGTTAGATTCATATAAATAGCCATGTAACAGCAGAAGTGCTCAGTGTATTTTCTAACACTAATGATCCCTATACTGTATTTACAAGGTATTTTGCTCACTTTGGGTTTGAGTGAATCAGCATAGTGATTTTATTCTCTGAAATGCATATGTATGTATTTTCCTTTTCATACAGAGCTGCGTACATGTGAAGTTAAGCTGCTTGGCTGTCCTTCTGCCATGAAATCTCTTGGGCAGCAGGGCTCACATGCCAGTAGCCATTTCGCTTTGCATGCTGTTTTCCTTGAAGTCCCAGAATATTCTGATGACAATTCTGATTCAGCAAAATGCATCTGCCATATGTTATAAGCATGTTAGAACAACAGTGCTTAAAGATGGCTTGTGCTTAAGCAAAGTTTATGAGGCATAGCCGTGTGAGTRTTAAGTGCCAAATAGAAAGCATTAGTTTGTATGCCTTTGAGGAAGAGGAAAGACAGCTGGAATAGCAAATGAAATAAGATTTTTTTTTAAAGGTACTGTATTGGATTCTTGTTACTCAGTGCAGTACTTCCATTACTGCAGTAATCAAGGATCAACACACTTTACATAGGTATATGTATAGTACAGGTCTATAAAATGTGCAGCGCTTCTTTTAAAGGTAGTTTGAAATCACTCTTCTATTGCAGTTACTGTTACTTTTCTCCTCCTTACTGAAACTTTGAACTTTACTTGAGTTTAATTTGAGATTACGTCTGGGCTTGCTAGCAGTGTAGAGGCCGATGTTTATTATACTCCGTTGATGTTTAGCACATAGCATTTAGAGGAGCATACCCTTCTCATGCATCTTGCTGTAAAGAACAAATTGGTCTCTTAYTCGAAAATCAGATTCAGCTTTGTTGAGAGCATAACGTCTGAGGGCTCCTTGTATTTGAATGCTCATCTTACTTRTCTGATGCAAGTCTAGGACTTCTGTGAGATGGATGGACAAAACCTTGCTTTGTGAAGCATAGACTTTCTTCCTGTCCTATCTCTGCTCAGCTGAAGACCGAAACTGGCCTGCATCGTGGTTCATTGCATCGGGCTGCTAGAAAATAATATAGTGTATTACGAGTTTCTTAGTAATGACATCAGAGACTATATTGTTACTGCTCGTTCCTGCTCCTGGATTCCACTTTCTGACTGATGTCGTTGTAATGCTAGATCAGGAACACAAATTATGGGCTGTATAGGAAATAAAAAAGAAACCACCTAGAGTGGTGCTGCTAGGTAGCTCATGATGCAGATGAGCTACCTAGCAGCTCATTTGAATGGTGGAGGGTAAATGCTGGGCTTGGGTTATGTGACTAAAAATCTCAGATGTTGGAGAAGTTAGAATCCATTTGTAGAAGACTGTACAATCTTCTTGTACATAGGGAAGATTGTTCCTAAGCTCAGTTTCTCTTCTAAAATAAGCTTTTTTTCWCAGTAGGATAGAGTCCATGGTATAAAGGATTGGCTTCTGATGCTTGCTTAGAACTAATGTAAATTGAGAAATTATTTTGGAGGCTTCAGTGGAGATTCTCCACACGTGCATTGACACAACTGGAATATGATAATGAATTGTAGGCAGAGACTAATCTGAGTGATATTCTATTTGAGGTCAGATCATAACATTTAGAAATCTTCAGAAACTGTTTTGTTACGTGGTAACATAAACTTCTAGTAGTAGCTGAATGCTTTCTGCCTAAAAWGCAGCACGGTAGCGAAACAGACATCAAAGTATGTTTGGCACTTTCACTTCAGGGCCAAAACTGTTTGGACATGCRTATGTGTTTTTAGGAGTGGGTGAGGAGAGGAAAGAAAAGGTTGGAGAAAAATTCCTTTAAGTAATTCTTGAGAGGGAGGGTAGAGTTCTTGTAATGTGTAAATTTGCTGCAGATCTTTTAGTGCCATTATAATGGAAAAATACCAGATTCTTTTTATGCAGTCATCTAAAAATAATAATAAAAAAAATCCTTAACTGTGCATCACTTTTGGAGAGCTGTTCTGGATCTGAGGCTATTATATTGACTATGAATGCATGTCAGGTCCAAGCTTATCTCTTTATTTTTGCTTTTTAAAATCATACCTTAATTCATGGTTTATTAAAACACAGACCAAGGTATGGTACCAAGCTTAAACCTTAGTTGTCAAAATAGTTCTCCAGGAGAACTTCTTCATAGTTCTGTGGCAGCTACAGAAAATCTCTGGATGAACTTTTGGTGARGTACTTCAATAACAGTTCATGTTAGGACCAGATGTAGTGGCATAGTATTTGTGTTAGCTTACTGATTCCAACAAAATGCAGTTGTARGTGTAAGGACTTGCAAACAGGGCCTTAGGAAGCAGCATGGTGCAATGCTGCCTGTTCAGTTGGCAGTGATGTGGTATGGGAAGAGGATCAGAGAGTCTAAGGCTTTAAGAAGCATAAAGGGAGCAAATCTTATGGGGCAGGTGTGAGATAAGAGGAGAAATGGGAGAACTAGCAATACAGTACACAGTCTGTAGGAAAGGGGGCTTGTTTCTGTGTTTCTTGTGGAACAGCTTTCCATGAACCACCAAACTCGCTCCGAGATCAAGTAGCAAACCAAATTCCATACAAGCTCACTTACAATTTTTGGGGGAGGGGAGAGCATACTGTTTGCAAACATCATTTTTGATGATGGTCTCAGCTGAGCTGACACTGTGTAGGTGTCAGTGAGGTTATAATTTATAAGATGCTTATTGCTAGTGTGAAGAAAAAGCCTGAAGTTTCTCTGATGAGGATGCAGTGTGTTTGAAGAGCTGCAAGTTAGGGGAAAAAATGATGTTTGGGTTGTAAAGCAAGCAAGTTAATAAGGAAACTAGTGAAATTTTGAACATAGAACCCTACAGTGCTATATTTAGAGTCAATTTGTAAATGAAGTGAGAATTTGAAGGTCTGGGTATACTCTGATTTTTCTGTCCTATCCATATTCTTGTCATGCGTTCTAGTATTCGGATTGACTAGAAATTTCTAATCAGTACAAAATACACTGTCTAAAGAACTGAACTCCTGCACTAAGACCAGGAAAGGATTTGGCTCTAAGGTCCTGAAAGGGACAACCAAATGAGGTCTCTTTCAAAAAAAAAAAAAAAAAAAAAAGTTAGTATTCTATTAGTATTCTATGCTATGTCTGTCAACACCAACATGCAGCTGGAGAGGGGTGTGTTGATGACATAGCATCAAGCCTGATAAACCAAAATGTTTCCTCTCCTCTTTCTTCCCCCTATAGGCCTCTTTTCTTCCATTTTCTTTCACTTTCATGATTCTTCTAATCCAGACATTTAACACTCTTCATTTTAGTTCAAGAAGCTCTTTGTAAAGGTTTTGATTTACTTTCATCTTATTTACCAGTTGATTTCTATAATGTTGAGGCAAATTATTTTAAATAGTATAGGATACAGACACTTTTATGTGAATGGCCTTTATTGTGTTATTTTTAAAAATTAAAGTTTTATAGATTTGTAACAGTTTGCAGATCTAGGCTCTAGAGTAAATACAAAAATACATCTGTGGTTAAAGAAGATAAGTTGCTTGACTGATATAATATTGCACATTGTTTACAGGCCGTTTCATAAAAAGAAGAAACTGAATAACTTAAAATTGCAGCCTCCAGGCTCTTGAAAAGACACATTAAGTTGCAGTATGTTCAGTTGCAGATAAATTTTTGTTTTGTTAATAAACCAAGTGTATCCAAAACTCCGTTTAAAAAAAAAAAAAAAAGGCAAACAAACTACCAAGTTATTCATAAACTCATAAACACTTGCCAGGAAACCATTTATAATCTTATTTTTCTTTCTATTGTGCTTTGTGCAAATATTTTGATTATTGCAGTGCCTGGATAATAGTTTTATAAATGTAAATTTTATGCATTAATTAGCCAACATTAAAGATTTCTCCCAAAACACACAGATTAAGCATTTCAATGTGCTTTTCTAATTACATAAAAAAAAATCAAGCTGTAAAAACGCCTAGAGTCTGTTCAGTGCATACACACACATGCAGCTCTCATTAATGTCAGTGAGAGTTAAATGCAGAGGGAGAGGAAATTAGACCTGGGATAAACGTTACTATAATGTGTGTAGATGTTTAAACTTTTATCTATATTGGTTAGTGGAGAAATGCTTTAAGAATAGGCTGTGATCTAGATTCAAGCCACAAAAAGGTTTCCGACATCTCACCTTGGGTGGGTTTCATCCTGTTTCACTTAAGGCATATTTATTAGCATCTGAGTTAGTCAGTTTAGCTTGTTGTTACTATTAGTGGAGAGAAATAGGTGCTTTTAGGTGGTGATTTTTGCTAATCCTTAGATACACGTGTCTATAAAATATTTTCTRAGAATCAAAAATCTGAAACTATTGTTCATTACTATCATGTGAGCTTTTATAACAAACTGTAGTAAAGAAAGACCCATGTTTCTTGGCATTATTCCTAGTCTCTTGGAGATCAGCTGTACTGTGCTAGCCTTGTTTCCAGCTTTGAGTGCAGCAGATTTTGAGATTTCAGGTTGTTTCCCTTTTGAGGAGACCTTGTTAAATATTACCRGGTGGACCTTGAAGAAAACTGAGTAGCTGTGACCTAGTTTGACAGGGACTTCACCTGCTGCTTGAACATCTTGGTGCTACAGGGAGAAAAATAGTTAACTGCAAGGCCATTGATTGGCTTACCGGTAGTGGAATGGTTTATTTGTGCTTTTGCACAAATACTGGTATAGTTTTACAGTGAAGTAGTGGTGATATTGCTGTGCTTGAACTGAATACCCTCCAGAGTCTAATGTGGGAGTGATCTCAGCTTTGTTTGTAGCAATATTATCCAGGTTTTGCTTATCCAGTGGTAAGAGTATCGCCTACTTCCACTATCTCAGATACTGAAAAAGTAACTGTACACAGTTTGATCACATTTGCAGATTTGAGCAAGGGAACTTACTCTCTTGCTAGTCAAACATGTTACTGACTGTTTGAATTATGACCATATCTGCCTAAATATTCTTCAAAGTCTCCTTGTTAAATTTGTGATCAGACAGGTTAAATGCTGTCTGTGCATTTCAGTGAGGGAAGGAACTCATGTAACTACATTTAGAAGCTGCAGCTTAGACTTTCAGGGGTGAAGGGGTGCGTGAGGGGTAAAGTGGTGCTTTATCTCTGTTTAAGTGAGATTTGAGAACCTAAACTCATTGCTGGGTTGTGATGATGTTACAGACTTATGAATGCAGTGGGGCAGGGACTATCTAAGTGTTGTCAGTRGTAATTTTTCCAGTGGGGCTTCAGAATTCTCACTAGATTATCTGTAATAATAAGTAACAAAGCTCACTAGAGAGGATTAGATTTACAAATCCAAAATCAGGGATATTTTCTATCAGAGTAGGACTTRCTGCAGACACTATAATCTGAATGGGCTAAAAAAAGTCTCAGAGGGAGCCTGTAAAGAAWTAAGATCAGGGGCAAAGACTTTCGTTACTGGAAGAACAAGAATTATTCCTCATTGAAGTAGTAAGAACTTGTGAAGCAAAGAAATTACGAGCTCAGACTGAAGCTTATGAAAGGTAGATTTTTACGAAGAATCCAAAATACTACCTTTCTTCCTCAAGCTTATGTGAAGACCTGAGTTTACAGAAGATGACACGTATCTCTTCAGTGAACAAATAGCATATAAATCCTTGCAAATTTAAAGATGCGTGAAGTGCAAAGAACTATCTAAAATACCTTGCAACATATTTTTTGTTAGCAGTTGAAGGATAGGCAGAGAGAGAATTAGGTGAACATCAGTAAATGAGTGGAAGGAAGAGGCTATCAATGCAGGGTTTGAGGACTATTTTTTTTAAGTTGGACACAGCTACTGTCTATAAGGCTTCTGCAGCAAGGGTGGTATTAGCATTGGGAAGGGAGCAGTATGGGTAGAGGAGATGTATATGAAGCCTGGGACTGATGACTTTAATTTTAGGGAAAGTAAGGAAATTTTCAGCAGAATAGAAGGCCACAGAGTGAGTTACTTCAAGAAAGTCTACGTAAGCGAAGGCTGAGACTAATGGTTGAGTGTGTTAAGTTTTGCTGTTTCACAAATGAAGTGGGAAAAACAGCAAAATGGATTCACTTGTGTTTGTGAAAGGGGAAGAGAAAGGAAACATTTGCTTACACAGAGTTCCAAAACAAGATGGGAAAACTAATAGGTAAAACAATTTCTGCTCCCTACCAGGGAACRCATCTTGAAAGATATTGTTGAGATCTGAATTTTTTGCTCTCTTGCTACATCAAGAAAACCGTCAAAAAGTCTTAGTGAGCACAAACTCAYTTCTGTTCTACTTCTGTCTGATGCAAGATGCTGTGTTTAACACTGTCAGTTAGGCTTTGTTAAACACTTGTATATCCCTCTGAAACACTTCAGTTATGTTGTGATGGAAACCTAGCAAACAAGACTATCTGATTAGGCTGTGATTTGGGGACAAGAGCAACAGCAAAGAGAATGAAGGATGTCTTCAATTTATTCTGGAAAGAACCACTGAGCTACAGTGAAACAAAAAGGGAGAAACTCTGAAACAGAAATTGCAGTCTAACACAAGAACTTATCATACTAGAAAAGATTCCGGGTAATTTCGGGTGAAGAAACCTGTTTAACAGATGAAGAAGGKGGTCAAATATTACTAGGCTTGGTAGATTACCTGAGTGGCCCATGCGTTCTGTAGGTTTAAGTCCTGCTGCATGAATAAGCATTTCTGTAAACATGGGATATAAATCCTGACAAGAGTTTTCTAAGAAACCAGGAATCTCCATTAAAGAAACCTCAGTCCTGAGGGTCAGCATCAGTAATAGAAAGCTTTGGGCACTGAAAAGTGCTCAAAGCAGAGTTTCCCARATGCTAGGGTATATTCAGGGAAAGTATTGCCCATACTTTATACTTCATTAAGTGATCTGATATTGGCCTCTGCCAGAGGCGGGGTTAGATGAACCATTGGTCTAGTTTGGCTCTACCTTATTTCAAGGAGAGTATTAGTATGGCCTGAATTAATGGAGTTAACACTCATGGTAATGCTTGTGTCTCAATCCATGACATTGAGAGCAATAGAGATTGAATTCAACTTTGCTAGCTAGTTCAGTTAATATGTTAGATCTAAATATTTTATATGCTGCGTTATGAATTATGAGTGATGGCCGTAGTTTGCCTACATGAGGATGTGAAGAATAGTACCTGGAAATCTATCTTTCCTCCAAATAGTACCAGAATGTTATGAAATTTTAATGTTATAAAATCTGACTCTCTGCCAATATTATTTTGAGTTGTGAGAGGTTGGCCTGTCCATTGACAAGTCAGTCAGATCTGGGGCCTAGTTTGGACGAGGAGGTAAGGAGGCAGTAGATGAGTCTAATAATTAGCTTCAGTAAAGAGAAGTTCTCTGTTGTACTAGTAGATTTTTGACATGCAGGGGCTGAAAAGCTTCACTAGGCAATTTTATTGTTTAATTAAATAAGGTTGTGCTTCTCCAATAGTGTAATTGTTAGCCCTTTTTTATCTTGGAAAACAAATTAGAGCAGCTTACAATAGACAGTGTTATTTCAGGAAGTTGTACTCAGGATTGTTTGTTAAATAAATTAATAAGGCATAAGAAAACAGCATTCTGGAAGGACTATGACCTCCCTTCCTCCCTGCCATTGTTCTTATGGTTGTTTTGAGCTGCATTTTAATCAGAGTCAGAAAATACAGAATAAAGGCAGATTAAAATATACTGTAATAGAACAGTGAATTTCACACATATTAAATGGAGCTAGCACAAATTTTGTTTATTGCTAGTTTGATGTTAGATAGTATTTTGAAAGCTTACATGTATATAATAGTGTGTAACTGTGTTGACTCTTGCTGAGATGCAAATACTGCCCTATAAGCTGCTGCTGCCCTCTATATTCTCTACCTATCACATGTAGAATGAGATTAGTGACCTGTTAAATTGCTGCCTCTCAAATTTATTTTATTCTTCAGTGTTGGTGTGTCAGTGTTGAATGCTGATGTGTTAAGTGGTAACAGACATGCTTTTTATTGTTTCCCTGAAAATCGTTAACATTTAATCTAACTGAAAGTAGATATAGAACCAACATTTATTTGCCATGACTGATTTAAATTGTCTGTAGCCCCATTTTTGTTAACAAGAAACTAAAATAAAATATAAATATGAAATAATGACATTCACTGACGACAAGGTTGTCCGTGATCTTCWGCTTGGATATTGTTATTTATGAAGCAAAGCAACCCATCAAATCATATTTTTGCTCTAGTTTAAAGTACAGTTAAGTAGTGTGGTAAATATTAAATCCATTGATGTATGCTTTACATTTTTATCATGTTCAAAGTGAACCATGCACAATTAGGTTTGTTTGAATTAAAGTCTAAGAATTATGGTGCTCATTTAAATGTAGTGCTATCTATTAGAAAAAAATCAGAGAGAATCTAATATTTTCTGATTCCTTGTGTAGTTAATTTAATGCTTAATAAAATTATATGTTCTTCTAATTTTCACAAATAGCAATTTATGACTTTAGGCTCTGTGCTTGTTCAGTGAGTTGAGACAAGCCTTGAAATAGATTCTGAGAGTGAAATACAAGGTCTTCTATAATTTTAAAATGCTTTAATGCACTATTTTGTTTGTTTTGTAAGCAATGACTTTGATTTGCTGAGGCAGCTTTCTGTAAACTAATTCAGCTGAACAATTCACTGTGATTTGAGGAGCATTGATTGTTTTGGGAGGAGGGGTAAAATGTTTGTGGGGGATCTAAAGCATTCAGAACACTCCTCAAATTTTCATTCTCTGTTTTCCTACTCTCCGTTATGGAGAAAAGGGGTAAGTGTTAGGATTGTAATGCCTTACTTCACAGTGAAACTGAAACACACAAACCTGAATCACCCAGGCTAAATTTGTTACATAGYGTCTGACAGATGTCAGTGCTGTCCACATAGGGATCACCAAACCCGCGCTCCTAAAACTGTACAGCTGAAATTGCAACTCTTTATTTAGTGGAATGGAAACTGTATGGAAAGCATACTTTCCAGAATTCCATGCCTTTCATATCTGCTAGATAAACATTTGCAGTGATGTTGAGGTAATATTCTGCATTTATGTGCTGAAGATGTAAGTGGATGCCACGATGATGCTTGTGGGCAGATGGGGAGAGGGAAGGCATTCTGTAAAGGGAAGTGCGTAGAGTCACAGTTCTTCATAATACCTGATAAATCTACACCTGTTAATTTCAAAACACTGATACTAGCCTACAAGTTAATTTGGGCAGGCATTCTCCACCCAGCATGTTTATGCAGGCTGTGTTTGCTATGTTTAAAGAGATTCAAAATCCTTTGGGATGGCCGGAAGACGAGATAGATTGCGACTCCRTAATGTAATGGTTGAGTCCTGGGATGGACTGAAACCTCAATTCATCCTGCTCTAAACCATCGAGTTCAAAAAGCAAGCCACTACTTAGGTGGTGGCTTTGCCTCATAAGTGACTGCCATGAGCATTATGCAGCAGAGCCGAGCATGTAGTAGATCAGCAGTCAGATTGACATACATAAAGGTATTGTTCCCTGTATAAATAATTCAAATGAATATTGTTGATGCATTCAGTTCATGATGTGTACGTCTTCTATAATGCTATGTATTAGATACTTCAGTGTTCCTTTGAAAAGAGCCAGAAAGTGGGGGAGGGAGGAGGGAAGGGTGAGYAGAGGAGGAGAAGATACAACAGAGCTCTTTCTGCCCCCTTTCCACCCCATTTCCTCCCCTTGTGGACTGATCACAAACACTGTTTCCTCCTCGGTCCTTTAGTAGTCATCTGTTACACTGGAAAGACCAGAAGGACTGAGGAATGTCCACACTACTTATACCAAATTTAGGAACAATTTTCAGTGGAGTAACATTCTGCTGTTTGAATTTTCCATTTTAACACYCCCCCCCCCCAGCACACTTTTTTTTCCCCCTGCTTCTGAGAAAGGGATTGAGGAGTATTTGGCAAAAATGTAGTAAGAGCCTCTTTTTGGCAGGCATCCCTCTTCAGACCTGAGAAATTTTCCTGAAAACTGTTAGTCAAGAGCATGTTTGTCTCTAGTAAGAAAGAAACAGCTTCACACAGTTGTTTTCATCTGTTCCACAGGTTTCATTTATTTTTTAATCTTGCAGAAACAAAAGGACTTCTTTTGCTAAAATAAACCAACAGAATAGTTTGCTATAAAGTTTGCCATTTAAAGTTATGCATCAAAAGAGAGATGAATTAATTTAATCTTTCTACAATTAAAAATGAATGTTAAATTAATTAGGAACATTTCTCAAATGAATTGCTGTGAAATTGAAATAGTGATCTATATTAAAGTATTCCTTGTTAAATATATGTCTCTTACTTTAATATTAATGTATTTTTAATAGAGTCTGTATTCCTTTAGAGAAAGTAAAAAAGGCAAGTACATCATTTCTAGAAGACTTGAAATATTAGGTTAACAAATATTCCTGCTCTCTTAATTCTGCTGTTTTCATTATCCATATGCACTTGAAGCAGATTAGGGYTGGAGCTCCCAACAGTGAATGTATTCAGTATTTCCCAGGAAGGGTATTTTGGACTTGAACAATAAAGCAGAATAAATATGTRCTGAATTAGATCTAAGATTATGATTTAGTCCTTGATTCAGCCAGGTATTTACCGAAGTGTCCAACTTTAGGTATGCAATTTCCAATATAGGAAAGCATTTTAGTGTTTTTAAGCGCTCTATTGAATAGGAATGCACTTGCATACAGTAATCTTTGCTGTACTCACGATCCTATTAACTTCAGTGTCATGTACTTAAAAGTTAAGAATGTGCTTGAATAAGGAATGCCTTCTTGCCTAAAAGGCACAACTTTTTCTTATCTTTCTTGTTGTGTTCAGTAAGATTGTATTGCTGACCTGTGTAAAGGGCTGCTTGTGGTGGTTGTGGCAGAAATGCTGTTACTTTTGACAAGAGCAAAATAGGATTGAAAGAGTCTGGATTGTATCCTGTCTGTTTTGCTGCATGTATGTAACATCAGTCCCCTGTTAACTGAATAATTTAGCTTGTGTGTGTTATGGCATAGGCTAAGCGGGGAAAATAAGTGATCATGAGACTCATGTGTGACTTTTCCTCATTTCCCTTCTACAGAATATCTACCTATGCAATGCATTGTGAATTATTTGCCTCTGATTCCATCACTGAGTTTTGGTCACCTCTTGAAGGCCATGTATTTAACAGGAGGAGGCAACTATAATGTTCATTCCACAAGTATGATAGGATGAGGCGTGCTAATAGGAAGTAGTCTATGAAACGTGCAGGTGATTTCACTGTCTAATGCTGCAAACATTTTGGTATCCATTAAGTTCTACTCACATGGAAATAATGCGTTAGCAGGAATCATCCCTCGTCTAAATGCTTTATTAAGGAAATGTGTGACAAAAATAGTATGAATAGAAWAATAATTGGGAACTTTCTGTGGGCGTTCAAGAAGATGAGAAATATGTCCATTTAAAATATCACGGTCTTTAAAGAGTACAAAATACTGCTTTAAGTAGCGACAGTGGTCCACTGAACCTTTTGTCCAACTCTGCTTTAATTTATGGAAAAAATGCATTGTAGTTGCTCATCTCAAAGCTTACTTGATCCAGTGTGTCTCTTTGAGTGGCCCATAGCAGGTGTTCAGAGAAAAAGATGGAGAGAGGTCAGCTGAAGAGCGGCAGGCTGTGCATGGTTTCTGGCCGTTAACAGCTGCAGGACTTCTGCTATCATGGTTAAGAACTGTAGATGGATGTCTGTAGTATATAATTCATTCTGAACCCATTTATACCTCTGGCCTCCCTGACGTCCTATAACAAAGACATTTATGATTTTAATTATATGGTATGAAAAAGTATTTCACTTTATTCTTGCTCCCCTGTAATTACAGTGGGTGTGTCATAGCTGTTGTATTTTRAAGAAATAAGGAATTACCATTTTCTGTTCATCTTCTGTCCATTAACATAAATAGCAATACAGACTTCACTTCTCTGGTACCATATCTCTCCGTACGAAAAGAGACAGGCTTTTCAAAGGGCTCCTGACTGGAATTGGTCCACTTTTGTTTAAGCAAACTGTAAGCTGGCTGCAAAAGTTGTTTTCAGTTTTCCCAAAGCAAGTTTTGAATTTAGATCAATATTACTGAATGATTTCAGCTGACAAAAGTCTTTCCTACCCTAAACTAAATCCAATTTTGTTTTACGTGTTTGTTTTTCCTTTGTTTGTGAACCAAATTAGGGTGGAAAGGAGGAATCAGTAATTCATAAAGAGCTATCCATTATTGAGGAAGAACAGATTTGTGTGAATTCTTTTGAGGAATGCCTCTCACTTGCTGCTATTTGAGGGCAGATTTTAAAAAGTTTTTGTCAAATACAAATGGGACTAGACTTTCTACTTTGAAGAGAATGTCTGAACTCATGCGTAACTACTAGCATGCCTTCTGTGATGTTTGGGAACAAAAAGCAGCAGAATTGACTTCCAAATCATGGTGATACTCGGAAAGCCCTACTGACCTGAGTAAGGTATTTCCCTGTTTTTATTCTAAATAATRTCAATATCTTTATTGAAAGGCAATTTACAGTTAGGGTGCACTATGCATAAGAAGAGTGTCATATAAAGACAGCCTGTACTTAGTTCTGTTTTTTGAACGATRTAAATTCTTCCTAGGAATTTTGATGTCTGTCAAAGATCAGGTAGCCAGTAACAGCTGCAGGTRGGATTTGACAAAATGTATGAATGGCAAGGCCACCTCAGGACACCTTCAGACTGTCACATGTTTGTTTGCAACATCGCTATTCACAGCAATGATGCATTTGTCATAGAGATGCTTGTATTTTCTACAATGATGCCTGTAATGTGATACCTCAAGAGCAACATCCTGATGGTCAACATTAATTTATCCTAGGAAAATCCTCCTGTGAATAGCCTTAGCTGATTAGTTTTCTATGCTATTTTTGCTTGAATTTTTAACTAAATCCCCAAATTAAATGATTTAGGATTTATGTTTTGCAAATTCTAGGATCAACTTTTTTAGGTGATAATCCTGTTTGACTTCTGATAATCCCATGTTAAGGCACGAAATGCAGGGTTGTAAATGCTTGTAGGGAAGTGACATGAGACAATTGTATTTCTGTGTTTACATATAATATGCTCTATGAGTCTTTAAAATGTGAAGTCTTTGATGTTGAACAGCTCCAGTAAAAACAGTTTGCAGATCAGAAATCAAATTTTCTAGAAAATAACCACATAAAAGCTTAAATTATAYTTTCTCCCCAAAAGGGAGAAAAAGGGCAATCTCTTCCCCCCCCCCCAATATTTTAAATCAAGTAATAAGTCACAAAAAACCTAATTAGCAGCAGTGTATTTGAGACATGGACAGTAGGCTCAATTTCCATAATTTCCAGACAGCATTAGCCATTTAATGTAGCAGTAGAACCTGGGGACTATTTAAGGGGACTGCAGCAGTGACTCAACATGGTGTGCCAGCCATCCTTTACTCTTCTGTAATGTGAGAATAGCAATTTTTTGTTCTGAAGATGATCTCCAGCAAAAAGCAGTTAGCTGCAAAGCTGCATTCCTGTACCAAACAGTCCTGAAGAGATTCTAAAATTAATTTTGCTTATTAAACACCAATGGCAGGAGCTCCTGCTTTCTCAGATACGGTGGCAATCCTTATAGCTTCATGTGAACAAGAACCAGCTTTTCCACTCCCCTGTGTGCCACTTTCCAAACAACCAGTCTATGCCTTTACCTTTCCCTCTGTTTCCCATGCATCTACCATCCTTACCTTCCTGTGACTCCTTCTTTTGGGACCCTGAACAGATGAACAGATGGGTTATGGGTCTTCATCATTTCATGTGCTGTCACCTCCTCATGCTCTTCAGACTTTTTGCTGTGTGTGGAGTTTTAGGGTTCAGGTGCACCAGTAACCTGAGTTATAGTGGCAGCAGTTTACAGCCCTGWTTCTCTGCAGGCTCTCGTGAGAGCTTAGGTAACGTTTTACCTAGTGATTCTGGAATCTGCACGTAAGCAATGCTGGGAAGGAGAGGTGTCTCTCATTGCCATCAGCTAGAACAGGTTTACTGCTTCACAAACCACAATTTCAGAATTCTCTGTAGATGAGATCTTTCTTATATTGCCAGTATATGGCAGTTGTCTGCCATTGAAAACCCAATATTCATTTTCTCTCTGTAGAATCAGTTTCATAGATGCAGTAGCAGTGTAGGATCCACATGCAAATTAGTTTAAGAAAAGCATAAAATGAAGCTCTTTGCTGCGGTAGTCTTCATCCTGATTTCAGTGTGGGCACAGAGGTAACATCACACTACCCAGTGGAGCTGGATTGGAAAACAAGGCAAAATATTTTCTCCCTTTCTCCCACCCCACTGCCCAGTGATCGTCCTCTAAACCTTATAAAATCAAACTTGAAAGGGGAAGAGGGGAGAGGATTTTTTTTGTTCACTAACTTTTTGATACCTATAGAAGTAGCATGAAAAAAGAGAAGAGATTAATTTGGTTATATTGCTCAGTGCTGTTCAGTGTTTCAGAAGCAGTTCRTAGGCACTGGCAGGTTCGCTCAGCCACGTGTGCTATTTCTGGGCAAGTGTGTGGCCATGCAAATGGCTTAAGAAGCTACATGTGACCTGTAGGGTTTGTTGTCAGAATTTTAAACTCTTAATATAGATACCAGCCTTTCTGTTTTTGACAGGTTAGCCCTAACTGCTGCACATGGTATACACTTAATTCAGGTGAAAAAGGTTCATCAGGCCACAGTGTAGCATCAGTGGGATCTTTCTAAGCCTTACTATTTAGACTGAAAGCATTTTGAGATTTTTGTTAACCTTGTATTGGTATAAATCTACTAACAGCTGCTATTGTCTGTCATACTAATGACACATAATCAATTTTCATTCTAATAGAGGAGTACAGAATTAGCAAGGTGTAAATTCATGTTATTTATAAACCAGATTCATGTTGTGTTACCCTTAACGTGCTTTCTTGCTCGTTTAACATGCTTTGTCCCTTCTTTCTAGTTCTAAGTTTGTCCTCTGGTTTCAGCTGGCATTTCTGTTCTGATGGTCAATGTATTTCTTCCTTTGGCATCTACTTCTGGATTTTTTTTTCCCCTCTATAAGAGATTCAAATAATAATTAATGCCTAATGGGCATTCTCTTAAATGCTGAACTTGTTTTCCCTTTCAATTCATGACCCTTTTTCTTCTCTTTGCTATCTGCTTTGATGATTCTAGTGTCTTGGTTCTTAAAACAGTTTCCATGAATGTTTGATATGGCCACTAACCAATGTGGTGTAGGATTTGATTTGATAAGAAAATTTGAAATTCTAAACTTACATATTTTCTTCAGCTCCAATCTTTAATAACTTGTGACCCAGGGACTTTCTACACCAGAGGTGCAAATTGATACTTAGTCCTATATGATTTTTTTTTAACTGTATAACTTTGACCAATTGATTTCTAAGTGTGCATAAATCACCTAGCATCTAGAGATAAGGCGTTTCATGGACTAATTCAGTGTGATATGAAAAGGTATTTCCTTTTGTTTCTTTTGAAACTGTACTTTCATTGGATGACTTTTAATTCTTGAATTAGAAGAGCCAGTGGTCAGTCATTTCCTCTTATTCTCCATGTTACATATCATTTCATAAGTGTAATTAAAGAGAGATAATTATAGATTTGAAATTTTTAGTTTGAATATTGTAGATGGCACTTAATTGCCAAAAGTTAATTTAAGACCTGTTACAACTTTTGTATTATGTGAAATCTACATATTACCCATACCTCAAAGAAAGCAACTTTTATATATCTCAAAATATGAAATATGCTGCTACATTTTGTGCTGTTTCAGAAAACAGCATTTAGTATTTTGTTCTGAAAGCAAACTTCATGGGCAGTTTAAAACTCATGCAATTCATGAGTCACAGATGTACATTCCTCTTCCCTTACTTACAGTAACTTAATACAGGAATTTCCAGCCTGTTTAATATTTTTCTTTATAAGGATTATACTCTTTCTCAATTCAAGATAAAATGGGAAAGCTTCCTAGAGATGACAGTTTTGGCTTATTAACATAYTGACATGTAAGAATAATTCTCTATTATGTAAGCAGTTCTTTTCCAAGTGAGGTGCACAGCATATTCTCACTTCAAAATTTKCATTCTCTTCCTTAGTTATTACACTCAGGGGTGATGTTTCTGCTTTCTAAGTTTCTACGCAGCTTCTAGGTGACTACACTATTCCAATTACCAGCTCTTTGTCATGTATTCAAATCCAAAGGAGAAAAAGGGTGTCCGGGGCGAGGGAGAGAATGATAGCTGCAAGCTTACTCGTTCACAGTGGTTTAAGAAGCTTTAATTATTTTGTTTGTTTGTTTGTTTCATTGCTTATTTGGTAAAGAAGAAATAGAGGAGATCAAATGATCCCATGAAAAGAGATTACATTTTTACCTGTTGCAGCTTTTTGTCTCCTCTCCATAATGTACGTTATTTATGGCTCTGTTCTCACTTCTTTTTGCAGATTTCTGATATGTTTTAACTTTGCATTCAGTTTCTATTGTAAATTTTCTATATCTTCCCTAGCAGAATAGTATGGAAAGAGAGAAAAGGATCTGATGGCTTTTCAAAATCATAAAAACCTTTAGAATCCAAAGGGGATGCCAAGTGATCGGAACAATATTTTGATCTTGAAGGAAAAAAAATGCTTCATTTCTCTAAATTCATTTCAGTATATATTTCCTTTTTTTTTYCCCCCAAAGGATGAATTATATGCAAGTATTACTGATCCCAATATACCGAGCATATAGCAAAAAGCATCGTGATGTGACCTGTTATATACACCCACATGTGTTTCCCTACACCTTTTCTCAAGGGTTACCTGATGCCAGGGTAAGAAGGGTAGGAGAGAATTGTCTGGCCGTATCATAGAGACTTAAAGTCAACTTTGAGGAGGAATTTGTTGTAAGAGATAAATGGACAATCTATTGGGAAATAGCTGTGTGCTGAGACTGGAAAAAGCCTATATAAAGACCAACAGTGGGGATGAGAGGAGGAAGATGTATGAGTTAAATATGAATTGTTTGGATATGTAAACATGTCAGACTCTGAGATGGTGATGTTTCATGCACCACTTGAGTGTTCCTAGATTTAGCAAAGGCACCCGTGGTGACAATATGGTACTGTTCATAGCAGACAGTGGGGAAAAAATGCCCTGAGAGGGGTGATGAATGTACTGCAGATGATCGTAGGAAATGCACTGGAAAAAGTATTCATGAATTTGAATGGAATAATTTGGCATAATCAGTTGGACACTTCTTGCAGTTGTTAAACCATAACTTACTCTCTCTTTTTATTTATTTGTTTATAATTATTATGTATATGTATCTTGGCATATGTGTTTCTCCTTCATAAGGAAGACCTTGCTCCTAGCTGTAGCAAACAGAAATTTAGGAATGGCATCCTGCAAAGCCCTAACACAGAAATGGAGTTTCTTTGAGTCTTCTAGATAAAAACAGTCCTTTAACTGTGTTTTAAATAACCCATTTCCACCACTAAGATATGTGGTTTCTAACATTGCACATCAAAATAGTAAACTGCAGGTCCTCTGTGTGATAAACAATTCTGTATCTCTTAAGATATGGTTTAATACTGAGTTTGGGATTTCCTTCTCTGTGAGGTAACTCTGTTCTTGTAGTGATGTTTCTATAGCATTTTGCAATTGATCTTGARATTTATAGATTACATATGTCAGATATAAAGGCTGTTATTTTGTATTTTGACTGAATAAAAGGAACTATATTAGCTCATTTAGAGTTCAATAGCTGCAAAAACTTCCATTCCGTTACTGAACAGTTAATACTTGGAACAAACTTCAGAAAACCATGAATGCTTTGTAATAACTCATATTTTGGTATTTTTCTCCTTTAATTTTACAACCAATGGACAACTAATTTTCATATACTAACATGATTTTAAGTTCTGGATCTTTCAAGAAAAACACTAGTTATTGCAATGGTGATTATCAGAAAATTGTGATGGCTGGGAGCAGTACTGAAACTTTGCAATATGAGTGGAAGCAACTMCTGATAGAAAGGGGATAATAAGACCTGCTCTCAGCTCCAGTGAGATGCTGAGAATAGCTGTCTGTGCAGTCAAACTGGATTTTATTCAAGACCAGCATAGAACTGAAATTCATGAGCAGTACCAGATTTTGCTCCTTTGAGATTCAAGGAGTAGCCATCAATGTCATGCTGTTCTTTACTCTCTGCACCTGTAGACAATTGGTTGGCCCTCTGTGAGTGTACAGTCATGAAGAATTAGCTATAACAATGTTAAATGTCTGCCTCTTTTTTTCAATGGACGTGCTTCTAGTGTTTGTGTGTGTGTTTTGGGGAAGGGCAAAGTACTCCTGAGATGATTGTAGACGTTAGCATGTGTTTAGTGCCTTATCAGT
Organism: Rhea americana; assembly: GCF_003343005.1. Taxonomy (NCBI): domain Eukaryota; kingdom Metazoa; phylum Chordata; class Aves; order Rheiformes; family Rheidae; genus Rhea; species Rhea americana. The sequence goes on along the minus strand of NW_028185961.1, from coordinate 979,073 downwards.
ATGCTAAGTTTATCTACATATTTTTGTTGTTGCATTTGGGCATCATCTGCTTACATTTGTCTGGCTGTTCAAATCTTCATCCTCAAAATTTTTGTTAAGAGCCAACATAATCTGCAGTGTCATTGTTCTAGTGTGTACTTGTTCCAAAGATTTCTAAGTAAAACTCAGTTCATGTTGGACCCTCTGAGGCTCCATGTTGATAGTTTGCCTTTTATCATTAGCCTTTGTAATAATTTGTTAGCTAGAGTTCACATTAAAATGGTCAGGCCCAATTTCATAGAATCATAGAATCAGTAAGGCTGGAAGGGAGCTCTGGAGATCATCTAGTCCAACCCCGCTGCTCAGCAGGGTCACTTAGAGCATGTTAGACAGGGCTGCATCCAGGCGGGCCTTGAAGATCTCCAGAGAAAGAGACTCCACAACCTCTCTGGGCAACCTGTSCCAGTGCTCCGTCACTCTCACAGGGAAGAAATTCCCCCTCRYGTYCAGGCGGAACTTCCTGTGCTTCAATTTCTGCCTGTTGCCTCTTGTCATGTCACACGGGGCAACTGAAAGAGTTTGTCCCCATCCCCTTGGTACCCTCCCTTCAGGTATTTGTAGACATTGATAAGATCCCCCCTCAGTCTTCTCTTCCCCAGGCTGAAGAGGCCCAGCTCTCGCAGCCTTTCCTTGTAGGGCAGATGCTCCAGCCCTCTGATCATCTTTGTAGCCCTACGCTGGACGCTCTCCAGTAGCTCCATGTCTCTCTTGTACTGGGGAGCCCAGAACTGGACACAGTACTCGAGATGAGGCCTCCCCAGGGCTGAGTAGAGGGGCAGGATCAGCTCCCCAACCTGCTGGCAACAGTCTTCCTAATGCACCCCAGGAGACCATTGGCCTTCCTGGCCACAAGGGCACATTGCTGGTTCATGGTCAACCTGTCGTCCACCAGCACTCCCAGGTCCTCCTCTGCAGAGCTGCTCTCCAGAAGGTCGGCCCCCAGCTTGTACTGGTGCCTAGGGTTATTTTCCCTGGGTGCAGGACTCTGCACTTGCCCTTGYTGAACCTCAGGAGGTTCCTCTCTGCCCAGCTCTCCAGCCTGGCCAGGTCTCTCTGAATGGCAGCACAGCCCTCAGGTGTGTCAGCCACTCCTCCCAGCTTGGTATCCTCAGCAAACTTGCTGAGGAGGCACTCTGTCCCCTCATCCAGGTCATTGATGAAGAAGTTGAACAGGATGGGACCCAGTACTGAGCCCTGGGGGACACCACTARCCACAGGCCTCCAGCTGGACTCCACACCACTGATGACGACCCTCTGAGCTCTGCCTTTCAGCCAGTTCTCAATCAACCTAAATACAAATATCTAAGCAAGGCACAGCATCTTGCTTCGTGTTACTAAAAACTGATCTGATCCCATCACCAACTGTTTTCATAATGAGTGACATATATGAGGAAGAATTAGTTCTTTATTAACTCTTATTTTTTCTGATGTTATACAGTGCATTCTTCTTTAATTTCCCCCTTTCTTCTTTATTTTATTAGGAAAAAAGCTTCATAGCTGTCTTTTCATCATCCGGTATTTGAACTGCAGTTCTTCCTCTATCTGAGAACTTTGAAGAAAGTCAAAGGAGCATTGAATAAATGAGGTTGACAGGTACAGTATGGTGAGTAAACTAGTTATGTGACACTATAAATTGATTTATGTCCTGATCCTGCAGTACTTACCATATGTACTGTTCAATACTGAAAAGATTTTTTTTAAAACAAAAATCTGGCGGTAAGATAATTTACAGTATTGAAAAATTAGTAGGAATAGCTTTGTCCTCATTGTTAATATCTCCCACAAAAAGTTTGCAAAAGGCATTGGCTGAGTTAGTATTGTTACCTTTTATAGCTGAGTATCAATGTGGTCTGTATTTGTGCAGGACAGCTGAATTACCAATAAAGTCAAGTAGTAAAACTGCTTTTTGCTTGYTTGTTTGTTTGTTTTTGAGGCTGTCTTTCTGCATTATCCTTTGCCATGAGCTATTTCTCATGAAATTGATTAACTTGAGATTCTGAAGTCTAGTTAGAGGCTGAGGTAATTAAGTTAAACTATACATTTCACTATTGAACTAGCTTCTTTCCTGTTCTTTTAATAATAATGTTTTCTGTCACTAAGGGGCTCTTAGCTTCCAAACACTGCCCTTTGGGATTTGTTCACTGTAGTGTACAAAATTATGTGCGTTAGAGAAATATTAGGAGAGATGCTATACTTTGGGAGTTGTAATAGTTTTCAGATTTGCTTTTTTTAAATTGCTCTGTTTTCTATTGAATTAGTTTCTTTTTTCTTGTATTTTGCTTCGGCTATAGCTTTAAAAGCATAAGCTTTAAAAGGGAAAACAATGACAGGATAAAGCACTTTTTGTAACAAGGTAAGTCAGTAACAGTGAAAATTGTTTTCCTTATTACCATATAGTCATATAGTTGATATAAGTACTATAAAGTGGTAGCAGTAGAAGTTAATAGGCTTTAGACTTTGCCAGAGTTCCATGCAGAAAACACTTGTAGTTCACCGACAGAGAAAGCAGGTTCTACTGTACGAGAAGGAGAATTAAATGGTTTTAATATCGAAGAAATCAAGTACTGAGGACACGAATACATTGTAAAATCTAACTATTTTCATTTTCAGGAATAACTTTCCACTTTTATAAGCCTAAATTTATGTCTCTAGAACTATAAAAAGGCAGCAATACCAGCCTTCAGTGGCCTGTCAACATGTATTGCGTTTTGCAAACTTCACCTATTGCTGTGGTCATTGTTCAGTCAGTTTCTTAAAGACTGAGTTCATGCTTGGTGAGGGGTGGGGGAAGTCTCATAGCGACCCAGCAAACAGCAGACAGACTCTTTGGTTTCAGCAGAATCTTATAGATTCTGAATAGACCTAGAAAAAGGATATTTTCCTTAATACACTAACGGTTCCTTTGCTTATTTGCTGTTTTTATTAATAATATTTGTATTGTACTAAYGCCCGCAGACTAAGGTCAGGATTGGGACCTCACTGTGTTAGAAGATGTTAGAAACGTGTAAGAAGAAATTGTTCTACTAGAGAATACTGCTAGTTTTTAGAATTCAAATTGTGGAACACTACTTCTGCATATCACCTTCTGGAATAAGTATAATAGTAAAATAAAAGYAGTAAATAAATAGTAGTAAATAATAAATAAATTGTAAAGTATGAAGGAGCAAAGCATTGTGTGAAACTTGCATTTATGTTAGCACATCTTCAAACTGTCAGTGTTCTTTTTGAATTTCACCGAGGCAGTCAATTATTACCTAGGATATGATATATTGGAACAGATCTTGGAGCTCTCTAAGCAGCAAACTGTGATAAACAGTTCTGGTGGTGTGCTCTGTCACAGGAGGTGTGGACTCACTGTGTGTGTTGGTGTGTGGAGAGAAGAATGCAGCAGAATGGTCCATGGTATGCAGTGATGGGGACTTCTGTCTCCAGTCTGATTCAAGAGCTAGAAATTGTACCGTTTCTGGCCTCTTTGCAGTGTCTGTAAGTTAAGTTAAGCTTCCTGCAGCTGAGTCAAACTCCCTGCAGTTTGTTCCCTGCTGTAAAGCTGCAGATTGGGAAAGGTCTGTTGGCTGTATTTACATAATCTTTTCTTTCCCTGCAGAGCTCTCTGTTACGTGGTACTTTTTCTTACTCTGTGCCTTCAGAAAAATAGTCTTCTGCATTTCTTTTGGGAGGATTTTTAGTAAACTCTTTGGTGGAAGTGGATATCGTGTTTCATTTGGTTTGGCAAATAATTTAGGATTGTGTTGGTAATGTTGTATTTAGTTAAAGTTTGGGTGTACTGTGAGGTGACATGCCAGAATTACTCACTCAGTTTTGGAGCACTGGGGAAATAAAAGGAACTGGACATGTTTAAATYGATTGCTTTCTGCAGTTAACAAGAGAATGGAAATGGCTGAAGCCAGTTTAGTTCCATGGACCTCTCTTCTGTCCTTTTGGTGACATATAAAATACTTCATAGCGTCGAAGGGCTACAACTCAGTCACTGTATTGGTTTCTGAAGAAGATAGAACACGTAACTTCCTGGGAGTTTTTGTTGCTCTAGGACTTTGGACAGGCAACAATAATTGTTGAATGAGTGAGCTTCTTAATATCAGCTTTGCTTGACAAAGTTTTAAAGCTTAAGAAATCACAAACATGCAGGAAGTGCATGTTGAGACAGTGTAAATGAGAGCAGTGATGACTGTTCCAGCTGTTCCACTGTTTTTGTCATGTATCTAAACATACCTAAAGTATGGTACTAGTTATGGTAATAGCTGGGGTTCTTTCCAGTGAAAAGCATCCTTGCATCAGTGGTTAGAAACAGCTTGATGTTTAGAAGCTGATTTTATGGAATACCTGAAAGCCTTTGTGACTTTTGGTTTTCAGTTTGGTTAGTTGGTTGTTCTTGTCAGAGTACTGGGGAGACAAGACCAAGTACGTAGTTACAGGTCACATCTTGTAGTAATAATATGAGACATCTTTGAAGTGTTGTTGAGCAAAGTGGATTCCCTGGTGAAAAGTCCAATATTGCTCTGRCTGTAAGCTGTACTATAGGTGAGGAATATGTACAGCATGTTTGTCACTTAAAAACACAATATTTTCAATCGCAATGTGTTGGGACCGTACCTGGTATTTCTTATCTTCAAAGTTCCGTTTGTTTTTTTACCAAGGAAAGGTAGGTGGTAAGGTTTTAACAATATCTGCTATGGAAATGAAAAAAAAAAAAAAAAAAAAAAAAAAGGCAGCTGTGGTATATGCATAAGATCTGGGGTTTGTCATAGCAAATGAATCAGAAACATCAGAAATATTTTTTTCATAGAGTTTTTTGTTCAGCCATTTTGTTACCTACAGACAGGTGAATGAGAAACTTAGTTTGTCACAGATGAAACTGAGGTAAGAAAAYGTGAGAACAGTGAGGAGGAGCATGATGCAGTGAAACCTCTAGCACATATTTTGCAATGATCATTTATTTAGTTATCAGCATAGGCTGTTTGATGAAGAAGTCAACGAAGTTGAGTGTTACCTGAAGCAAGCTGCTGATTAGTAATCTGTTATAATACATCAGCGGCTGAAGAGATGAGGCAGTTAACTGCCATTAAACTATGATTCTGAGACCAAAATATATTGATGCAAGAGGAGTGGTGATAGAACAGCAGGATTAAAGGGTGATGTCAAGTGCTTCTTGTACTTCAGGGTTAGAATTCATGGTATCAGCTGGCTTCAGAATGTAATAATGTGCAATAATTGACTTATAYGTGATTTGCTTTCTGTAAATGGCTAACTCTCAAAGTATTTGTCTGAACATCAGTATAGCTAATCTTGTTTTGGTATTGTATGTTTTTTCTCCAATTTCTGACATTTGCCAAACACAGAACTGCAAATTCTGTTTCTGTTCTGATCAGACCTGAGTTACTGATCTCCATCCTTATGAAGTAAATTAGGATTTGCTGCCCTGGTTTGGCTTGTAACTCCTTTTTTTATAATACTGCCTGCAGTTGTTGGTTTTTTGTTTGTTTTACCAAACATGATAACGTAGCCATCTGTTTATTAAAACGGTACAAAAACTGGTTTATTTCAAACCTTGTTGTGAGTATTTAACTTTTTTTTTTTTTTTTTTTTTTTTTTTTTTTTTTTTTTTTTTTTTTTTTTTTTGGACATTTCATTGAAGTTTTGCTATGTAAGCTGTCCAGACCTCTGGAGAAAATAAATGTTTAAAAGCGCTACTTGCTATTAAACTGTGAAGAAGAGAGCTTTAGAGTAATTGCAATAAGTTCTATTACGTATACAGTGCAGTTCTTTAAAGCTACAAGTATTATTTTTTATGTTCTGAATCTAGARTACAATTGTACAGAATACAATTAGCCCTTCATAATATTGCTTTGATCTTACATTATCTCCTATTCAGCTGTTTTATTTGTATAATTACTATTTTCTGTTAAAAATATTCCTTTGGAGATAGCTATCTGGTCTGGAATTAATTCAAAACATGCATCTACTGTTGAGCATAGTAATATAATATTGATAGAGTTTTATCTGAGGAGATCTAATGAGCTGTGAGAGGGTTGGATTTAGCTAACTTTCAGAACTTCAAACTGATGCTATACAGGTCCTCAGTGAGGAAAGCAATTTGTGCCAAATTTTTAACACTTCAAGAAATAGATRCAAAATATAACCAATGGAACATAAAAGCAAATGCTATYTTCTTTACATTTTCCTTTATTATTTTTCTAATTATATAAGAATTCAGATACCTATTTGCCATTGATATTGGTCATTTGGTCAAAGCTTTTTGTAATGTTAAAGTAACAAGTGACTTAAGTTTGGAAACAGTCAAACTAAAGCGGTATGCAAGCTGGGTAAAAATTCTGTATCCCGTGCACTTTGCAGTTTAAATGTGTCTTCATTAAATCATCTTCTGATGCTGTATCTGCATGACCTTCAAACCCAGGGCTAAATCTGAAAGTGACACTGCCAGGAAATCTATCACACAAAAAAAGTCCTACCAGACAAATCTTTAGCAGGGCATGTCTGACCAGCTGATGCCCTTTCCTACTGCAGAGTCTCTGGATGCTGCACTTGAAAAGAAAGTGGCAGTTAAAGTGACTGTGCAATGTTTGAGAGTAATAGATCTTTCCTTATTTCAGTTCTTCCGTGTCCTGTTTCACTGTGCAGTGCCCAGCCTCTCCATAATTTGAGTGCTAGGAATGGAGGATGAATTAAGATGGATGCTTAAAGTTATGCTGCATTTGCCTTTTTGCCATCAAAGGGGTGTGCGGGATAGGACCTTGCTTCTTGATTTTTCTGGGCCACCTTTGGCTTCTTGAAACCATCCCTTTTGATTGCTGTTGTCCCCAGGAAGGCTGCTTGCCACTGCAGAGGAATTCAGCTTCTCAGTTATCAAGCTATTTGTCCCTCACTCACTCTTGAATTATATAGCACAATGTTACCTCCCAGCAATTCTTTCTGCCCATCCTACCTGTTCAGACACAGTGACTAAAACATCCTAGCAGCTAATTAAAAGACTTGTCAATCTTTCAGGAAGCGCACAGAAATCTCTCCAGTCTTTCCCCAGGGTTTACATATTACAACATCCCTCTATTCCAGTGACATTGYTGTCCGTTAATCCTGCTTTCTTGGCCTTGATCTCTGCCAGAGCTAATGTTGTGTGGGGTCATATCCAAGACAGCAGATGAGAAATAGCTGATTTCAGAAAGAAAGATACTTTTTRTTTGTTTGTTTTTCATTCACTTAGCTTGTCTATTTCCGTAGTGCAAATGCCACTACTGAGCAGAGTGGGCTGCCTTAGGGTGTCATGTTCAGAACCTGCTCTTCACTGTCTTATCTTAARTCTTTGGGAAGGGCAAGCTATGCAGTGCATGCACCTTTCCCCACAAAACGCTTGCCTGGGTTACAGCTGTGTTGAGGAAAGTCTTCTCATCACCAGAAGGCAGCTTTTGACAAGGGAGGTCAGTGATGCTGGGAGGATATAAGTGGTTCCACACTGTGGACAGCCAGCATTTTGCTCGCAACTTAAGGATGGGAAGGGCCATATTCAAATCTTGCATGTSGAGGTAGCAATAGTTGGCAGCACACTATTTTCATTCCTGATGGTCAGAAATTGTGCTGAGAAAAACAAATCTACCATCAGCTTAGATTATATATTGGGGAAGTGATTCATACTCACTCTGTGWGAGCTACATGTAAAGGAGAATGAGTTAGTGAAAAAACAGGGCTGTTATATTTCAAGGAATGGAGATCCTCTTTCTTAGACTGCAAATACATTAGATATTATGTATATCTAATATTGAAGGAAATGCTGATTGTGCCTGTATGAAAATGCAGGAAGATAGGAAAAAGAAATTGAAAAATAGAAATAAATTGAAGTGTTAGAATTACAAAAGAAAGTGAAATACCTTTCAAGTACAAATACTATGACTATTTTTAAGACAAAATAAATACTTCTGTTAAAAGTGGCTAGTTAAAGTAGGAAGAATGTCACACTGTGATATTACGTGTGTAAAYTAACTTGATAGGGCTTTAGATTCTCCCTCCAAAAGTGATCTGCATGCATGTAYGTGCGCGCATATATGCACGCACACAGAGACGCATTATTTTTTCATTTGTGTGGGGAAATTGCATATTGGGTATTAGGTGCTCCAGAATTAGCGTATGAGATTGTATGTAGAGATAGTACAAAAAACACAGCTGCCAAATGTACTGTTTTAATTAAGATCCATGTATCTTTTGTCTGGTATATGAAATATGGTAGTATCAGATATCATCATTAGATTGTTATAAGGAAAAATTTTTAAAGACAATGTGAGACTTTAAAACATGTTTCAGAGAGTCTCAGTCTCAGCCTTGTGGGAGACGGTGACAGAATTATTAACAGGATTTTCTGACAAGCTTAAACAAGTCAAATCTTGATATTGTTTGGTTATAAAAGAACTTTATTAAAACTAGTACTGGCATCCTTTGAAAAGTTTTTTTTTGTAGAGGACTATCTGACCTGATAACCCTGATGTTAAAATCAGACAAACTGTGAATTCCTACAAAGAAAACAGAAATATCAAAACAAAAGATGTCCTAGGACAAAATTGTCACAGTATTTGCAGTASTTGTAGAAATAGCAAAAAGGGGAAAGAAAATCTCTGCAAGTCTCAGCAGTCTGTCACAAAGCTGTRTTTTGTTTTTGTGAGGTGATTTCTAGACAGAGACATTATGCTAGGTAGAACAGAAAATACCTTCAAACTCTTCCACAAAAATGAAAAAGATGGTTTCTGTTTTGAAGTTTTGAAGCAGAATAGGGAAGCCAGAGGAGTTGGACGGTGTCAGTGGAAAGGGCTGACAAGCAGAAAACTGCTCTGGTCTGCTCTGGACAACCATCCCAGCTGGCTGAGAGTAGCTGAGTTTCTGTATCATGCTACTGGTTTAATAAACTGAAATAAACTTCATTAGAATGTAAGAGGGAAATGTAAGATCCTTTTGAGAAGACTATTTTGGCCTGAACTAGTAGGTATTAGGGTTGTGGTGGTATCCTGACAGAATGGGATAAGCTTCCTTCTTCGTTCTTTACTTACATGTTAGCTAATCTTCTGAAATCATGAAAACTCCCTTTCCATTCTCTCTCTCTCTCTCTCTCTCTTTTTTTTTTTTGGTAATCACTCACTATTCAAGAATACTGTAAGCATGTCCTTCCAGACACAGGCTGTACTTGGAGGTTGGGAACATAGCAATACACATGGTCTAGCAGTGCATGCTGGGTGAAACCAAGGGTCTTGAAGTTAAATAGATGTCAGGCATTAATGAGGAGGAAGAAAATTTCTGCCTGGTGTTGGTTTTTGGAAGGCAGTTCAGTGAAAACATGAACAGGAATTTTACCTTCAGTAATCTGAATAGTTCTCTTACATTCATAAACACAAAGATGGAAGGTCAGTTATTGAATAAATCCCTGCTGATTCAGGAAAAGTAACCTTTAATTTTATTAGTGTTTTAACACTTTCTCAAATTGCGTGCTTTAAAAACCTGAGTTTTTGAATCTCATTGTAGAGTAACTTTTCCCGTGAAGACATAGAATAAAAATCTCAGTTACAAAGCCAAATATTGTTTCTCCATAATAAAGCAAAACAATTTACAGTGGCTGTGAAAATGCACTTTTTTATGTAAAATCTGCTCTGTCTTCTTGACTCAGAGGGMTACATCCTTTTTTAGTAGCTGAAGAGACAGACTTCAGATGAGCCCAGTTATCTTTAGTCAGAGATAATTCTTAAAAAAGAAATTTTTAATTTCTGTCTGCATTGGAGTGTTAGTAATATGAGAAGTAAGAAATCTTGTCAAATTCTGATGGAATTTGCAAGATTTGAAATTAGATAAAGCTCTTGCAACCCAAACTGTTTCTTACCCCCAGTGTTTGGGGGAAAAATATGGGATCTACAAGATTCCTACAAGAATTTCTACAAGAAAGTCACTCTTCAGAGCAGAAATGCACTTCAAATATGGAAAGAACCCCTGCTCTAACTGTTAATTACTGCATAAATCAAAATATTTCCTATCTTCCCTTCCCAACTGAGAAGCTAGCAACAGTTAATAAGGCATATGTAGATGCAAATTAGTAACACAATTCAAATAAAATTTAATTTCTTTCATATCTAATATGCAGTGTTACATCATGGAATAATCATATTTTATACTGTGTAAACTGACGACATGTCAAGCTGAACATGTTGTAAAGTAATATTGAACTAAATATTTTAATTGAAGGTAGCAGTGGGGAGGTAGCTTATAGATATTAACTTTGAAAGTACTTTAGCCCAAGTTTCATAAGTGTTATGGCAGGTTGTGGAAGGCATTCAGTAGCACCACTCTGCCTGGTAGCTCCCTACAAGCAGAAAAACCTTGAAAGATGCAAAGATGTAACTTTTACTGTTCCCAAGCATTAAGGGGTGGCAATGTGGGCATGTTACCTGAATGACAAACATGATTCAGGATTGGCTCCCGTTGATTGGAAATAGTAGTAAATTACTTYAGAGCTTTTTAGATAACAGCTCCCTTCTGTGGGCTTATTAGCATCTCTGGCTTGTAAAAGAGTACACTTTTCGTCTTACAGACTGTATGTACTTTGGGACTTGTTAGAATAGGCTTCAGTTTTGCAATGCCTCTTTTACTTCGTGGGCTTGATGCATGCTTGCTGTACCTCAGTTCTGTACATRCACAATAAGTGTGTTTCAAGTGAGGCACGCTCCTTCTGTCTGCTCACACACAGAGGGGTACAGTGAGTCAGGCTTTCCATGTTAGACCATGCAGGAAAAGGCTCTCTGTTGTTTGGGTATCCACTCGCTGCTTGAATAGTCGATCCTCTCTGTACAGAGCAAAAAACCAATGATATGCAAATATAGTCTTACCTCTTATTTCAATTTTTCTTGGCAGATTCTTATATATGCCTTATTTTGTGTCTAGACCTGAGCTTTATATGTAGATTAGATAGTACATCAACAGTTCATGTTGTTTGTCATTGAGTTCCAACCCTGAAGTCATAACTGGGYTTAGTGGTGGTGAACTTCAGGTCTTACTGTGTTTGAGTACTATTTCTGCATATTTTCTGGCTGTTCCCTGTTCTTCTGTCCTCGAGCATCATATGGCTGTTGATAGACTGTAAAGCGCTGCAAGTTCTAGGAGCCCCGTTTTGGAAGTTCCAAGTTCCATTGCAAAAGCTCTTGAAATCTCTTMTGTCTTAAGACAGTATTATTGTCATTGATGCATATGCAAATGCATTAAGTCTAAGATCTTTGTCACAGTGTATCTGCTTTATATGCCAGGTTGCTATACCTAGTGAAGCAAGGCCTTATTTTCATCTCATTTCTTTATGTGGTGGCAGCTGTGTTCCGTTTGCATTGTTTACTGTGATGAAGGAACCTGAAACCCCTTGTTTTCAGGTTTAATCGATGGCATTTTGTTTGTGTTTTTTTCACTTGCTTGCTGACAGACTTGCCAAGATCAATTTTAAAATGTTAAGTCATAGGGGTRATTTCAGAATTGGAGACCTACAGCCATGATGCACAATGTATTGTAATAAAAAATAATAATTTAGAAAATTCAAGTAGAGGCATAAATTCCTATTTCTCATTTTAAATACCTCGTTAACCTCTAATCCTCTGGTTCTTTGTTTATTTTTTTTTCTCTCTACTTCTCTCAGCAAATGAACTTGGCTGTAGAACATCTACAAGTATTTTATTAGTGCTAAATGTTTTGCTTATGATTTGGTTCCCTTAAAAACAAGTCTTCAGTAAATAAAAAAAAAAAAAAAAGAAAAAAAAAGAAAAAAAGCAGAGCTGTGGTACTTTTTATTGTATTTTTATCTTCTGATTTTTTAGCCTTCTGAGTATCTACTCAAATTTAAGGCTTTCTTGAAATCAAGTTATGTTGTGTTTTGTTTTGTTTTTCTTGTATGATGGTGAAGCTATATTGTAATCTTCCAATTTCAGCTGCTAGAGTATTAGAAAAAYAGCCAGGAGCCTGCAAGTTAGGAAAGTATTGCAAGAGTTAGTAACATGGAGAAATATTTGGTGGTGTTTTCCTGTAGAACCCATTTGCTGTAGCTGAAAGGACCAGAGCTTTGTTGGCCCTTATTTATGTATGAGAATGGATACTTTGTGGAGAATGGGAACAGGGAAACAACTTCTCTGCTGACTGCTGCAAGGCTCCTGTATAGGAAAGGGTAGGAGCTTTCTATGTAGTAAGATTCCCTACTTCACATCCTTGGTCTGTAACCCATCTCTAATCAATACTATGGTAAAAAAAGATGACTTGGGATGGGAGACAACAATTTTCCATTTTGACATAGACTTCATGTTTTAATATTTGCCTCCAAAAGTTTGTGTCTGTGAATGCACCCGTAAGATCTCTGACAGAGCAACTCATTGTTCGTGATAGATTAAGCTACTGACAATGATGCAGAGAAATTGAGAGCTTGTCTTGATTATTGCTAGAAGGCTTCAAATGTTTTCCAAAAATACAACATACTTTATCTGAWGGCTGTAATGATTCTGGATCAGTGTGTTTTTTTGAGTGTTCCAAAAGATGCTAAGCACTTCTGATATGTAGAATTGTACTTTCTTAGGAGACAGCAAAAATAAATGTAGAACAAGCCTCTTGAAATAGGGGGAAATAACAGTGCTGTGTAAGGCAGATGAAATGGAGGCTGGAAAGTGCATTTTCTAAACACAGTGTTCTTTGGACTAGCTCATGTTTGACAGTCCTCCTTTCCGATTYAGTTTTAGTGACTTCCTGGTTTGAAACAAATTCTACATAGTCCMCTTGGGGTGCCTAGAAGAGCAAGGGTTTTTCCTCTGTCGTCTCTGAAAGTTGGCTCTGGGCTTGCTTGCCACTACAGGCTGTCTAAAAGAAAAGTGTACATTTTGCAGTCTCCAAGCTGCTCATCAGTCTTTGTGCCTTCAGAAGGGCCTTTTTTTTGCCCCACCATATTTCATTGCTAAAAGGGAAGGAACCAGCTCACCCTTTCTGCTCCTATCTGGAAGGCAGCACCCAGGACAAGATAGATAAACTGCCTTGATTGGGAATTAGAAGAGGTGGGAGTCAGATTTCAGCTGTCTTAACTCAATATGATGTCAGACCCCAGAAACCTGGCAAAATTAAATCAGTCCGTGTTCTCGACTGAATTGCTTTTTTCCACTTGCAAAGGATGAAACAAAAGAGACTGGCTTTACAAAATACATCTTSCCATTTAAGGGGGGAAGAAAAGAAGTACGATTAAAAAATGAGAAATCATACCCCTCCTTCAGCCTGAAAATATCTGAATGATAATTTGACCTTTCATGTTTTTTGTGATGGACGAGAAGGGCTGTGTTTTTTACCCTCACAGACTCTCTCTGGTTCAGAGTAGGACACCAGTTAATGAAACATTGTTTTAACTTGGCCCTGTGATGTGGCTGACTGCTGGCTTCCAGCTGCTATTACTGTTAGCTTGTCTGACTTCTCATTTGGGCCAGCCACGCCAACTTCCATCTCCAGTAGAGAGTTCCCTACTCCATGGTGCAGAACACTTCCCATCAACACATCTAAGCATTGTTGGATTGCCTAGGATTTTTATGAATTTTCATCAATGTTCCAGATTCCTCAACTCTGTCACATTTGTTTTTGAAAGACATGACCTATATTTGATGAAATGCAAAATATAAATAGGGCATATTTAGGTTTGTCCRTTAATCTCTTCCATTACCCTTTCCCCTACCCTCCCCTTTCGTGAGTGGATGCTGATAAAATGTTCATGGCATTCGTAATTTCCCTTTCTTTAGAGCACCCAAAAAAGGGCTGCACTCTACAACATGGTGTGTAACAGCTAGAATRTATTTTCTCTTGCTTTTTCATTGAGAGAGTGTTGATGTGATTGAGGCCTAGAATAAGGGAGTGCTTCAGCTAGGTGCAGAGTTTTTGTTAACAGTAGAAAATCACCTGCCATATGGATGGTCTTACTGTGCAATGAGCTCTACAATGTGAACATATGCTTAGCCCAAATTAAAAACAGGATATAATCTACTGTTGTATGGTATCTAAGTGCTAGAGTACRTTCTCCTACAACATTTCGTACATAGGAATAGCTCATTCTTTGTTGACAGAAGTATTTTCTTGTAGCCTGGCTCAGTATTATTCTAGCTCTTGTACCAGTAAGTACTCCAGTTGAATCGCTCATCTCAATTTGAACAAAAATGCATTATTTTAAAATAGGCTAATGACACAAAACTTAGTGATGTTACATCAGAGATTACTGTCTCCCACATAGATTTTGTGCAACTAGTTTGCCATACTTTCAACTAGTTTATTTTGAACCCTACTTACTCTGAAGAATAATTTTCCTAAAACAAGACRATTTTTAAAAAATCTCTATTTTAGCTAGGAGGACCTTTAGAAAATACTATAAAGCCTTCCAATTGATTCAAAGCTACTTTGATTTTGTAATCGCCTAGAATAATTCCAGGATCTGCATTTAGAAGAGATAGCTTTCAAGAAATATTATAAATTATATGGAGCTTTTTTGATAAAAGAATGTCTACTGAGAAGGAGAATTTTTAGCACAAAGGTAACTTCCATTTGAGAAAGCAACTTAATCCTGGTTTGCTTAATAGAGAAAAACTCCCCAGAAGATGCAGAGAAYTGCTGTGCCACTTATGTTGCAAAAATTCATGTAAAACATGCACAGGATTTCTTTCTCTCGCTGTTGTACAAACTTACACAAATGTCACAGTGTTTGTGTATCCTAGTGAATAAGAGGTAAGCATTTACTATGTCTAATTTAGTGACTAAGTCTTTGTTGATATGCGGATGTCTATGTTTGATATCTAAAAGCTTGGTTCTTAGCAGAGCCATAAGGAGTATATCTTCACTGTGATGTGACTTCTGTATATGATATTTTTATATGCTTATTTTAATAGCTCCAGAAAAACATAAGTTAATGCCTCCTTTCATGCATTTTCAAACCTCTCATTAATTAAAAAAAAMCTAAATTTCTTTTCCCGTTGTAGTAATGGTGATATTTTTGAATCAAAGGGCATTGCATTTAACACAATTGTAATTATATGAATCAAGACCAGAGAGGTTAAAGATTAGCTTCACATGATTGCTATGGCTCCTATTCTATTTAAAATTGCTATTGGGTGTAGGATTTTTTTTTAATTTTAAGGGGACAGAAAAGAGTTTAAGGTGGCTAAAATTGTATGTTTTAATATTACAGATTTTTTTAGTTCTCTCATCTCAAACCTTGCCAAACAGACTTAGTTTGCTGCATTTTTTTTTTTTTGACGATGTCTTTGAAAATTTCTTTGAGCCTAGTTTCTTGGACACTAATATCAACAGTAGGGAGTATGGAGTCAGGGTGGAGGCTCTTGTCTCTGCAATGGCAGCGAGGCTGGCTGACAAGACTGGTGCTCCRCTGGCACTAATTCTGCTCTCTCCGCTGCTGCTGGAGGTTACAGCTGGCTGAGATGTGCCGGCTGAGCTGCAGGTGTACTTACCTCCATCCTTTGGCCAATGCAAGTGAGCTGGGTTGGTGTAACTTGTTACAGTGCCTGCTCTTCTGACTCCTTTGGGTTGAAACAGAGTAAAGAGCAGTAACAGGAGCCAGTCAGACAGGTATGAAGGGATGATAGCATGCAGCTGGGGACCTGGTGGGGGAGGAAGGGAGTATTACCCACCTCAGGGAGCATATGAATGTTGGCAGCCATAGACAGTGAAATTTCTCACTTTGGCTACAGTCCTATCAACTAGTAAAACAGCCCTTCAGTTTTGCATCAGTATGACTCTGGCAAGTCAGAAATTTCTTAAGCACAGCTTTTTCTGCCTGTGGTTCTAGAGGGAAACATTAAAGCAGTCTCCAAGTACCCCTGTYGCATATAGCAAGCACATTAAGGGAAAAATGCATGTAAATGGGCAATATGTAGAACACTGTGTATGTTAAAAGACAAGCAATTCTAGTGCTAAATAAAATTTATATTTACATATAATAGCAAATGTATCTGACTCCTGGGAGTAAGTCGTTCTCCCTCTGAGACAGCAGACCAGGGGGCACTAGCACAGTCATTCAAAATTATCTGCTTTACTCATGCTTTTGAACAGCCTATGAATTGATCCTGCTTCAATTGCAACCATTAGGTTGTATCTTAAGTGCAGCTTTTGGAGAAGTTATTAAAAAAAAAAAAAAACCCTAAATCCTGTGATGAAGCGTCCATGTTGATCCGTGTTAAGACATCGCAAGACTATATTGGAGGCAGGTCCATCCATCTTGCTCAAACTGACTGAAACCAAACTACTTGTTACAYTCTGCTGCCAGACCTCTGTCCCTTCCTCTGCCTTCTCTCCTATGAGCTGTGCTYGCTATCTTTAAACAGTTTTTGCACCTTCTTCCCAAAGCTGCAATCTCTGTTCTTGGCTTGACAAGCAGCTCCTCCTGCAGTTTCCTCCACTCCCTCTGAGGCTCAAACTTTGAAGCCCTGTGTCTAACTCAGCCCCAGATGGGTTACTGTCCTTGTCTTAGCCCCCAGGTTGGCTCTGGTCCATTGGTCATCCCAGAGACGGAGTGAAGGGGAAGGAAACCTCTCGGTTRTTCTAATGATTAATGTTCCTCTCTGAGGAAAATATGTACCCTAATCTGAATTTATTTCATTATGCTTCAATCTCTAGGATTTTGTTGTACCACTTCTCTGTTAGAYTGGAGAGGCCTTTCTAGCGACTGTTGCTACGCATGTTCCAATGTACTCTTGTGCGCTTGCACTCAGAGACTTTTGTCTGGTAGTTCTCAGATGACTCTCCTTARGTTTTGTGCTAAAGATAGAGAAAAGAGGGCTCTGTACAACACGTCACTGATTTTGAATGATCTCTCTTCTCAGTGTTATGCTGATAACTTTGTGTAATGTAGTKTTTCCCAGATCCTCTTCAGGAATTATTCTTATGAGGCAAACGATAAAGGCTAATACTTCATAGCCCGGAAGTTCGTGTGGTGGATTGGGTGAGATTTCTCCTCTCTCTGTCAGGACATCAAGGGAAATGAGGGCAGTATGTAAATRGCCTTCCTCCTTTTAACAGTAGCAAGATTCTAGAAAGGAAAATGACTTCCGAGCCAGGAAACAAAGATGGGACTACTTGGCTGTGTCTACACTTGAATATAATAGGAGCAGGAGGAGCAGATCTGTAGAGGGGTGCGATTGGTGCCGAGGACCCCACATGCACAGTGTTTAGATAAGGTATACTTGAGGCTACTGCTGCTCTGATCTCTTGGATTGAGTGGCCATCAGCAGATRCAGTGCTTCAGTTGTGCACTTGGAGAACATTTTCTGGTTTAAATTCCTCAAACACAAATATAATTTGTGTGTTCTGAGACTGCTCCCTACTGTGAGCCACACTGGTAAGTCAGGACGGTTGGGGGCTTCTCTTCAAACCACAATCCTGATCTGAACTAAAATGCTCATACAGATGCACTATAAGTATCCMGACAAGGGAGAAAGTTTGAAACTGTCAATTACTAGTGAAAATACTATGGCAGAAGGTTTGTTTCTGCACTGCTTCCAAGGTTTCTTTTAAAATTTTCTGTATTTAAGCAGCTGTGCATTGAGTTGAGCTGGATGGAAGCAAATTAAATGGCCTAGTGGGAGAAACAGTGCAGAACTGTAGGCTGCAACAATGAACAAGGAAAAACCGGTGTAAGATGAACTCACAAAAGTGACAGCTTTATTCCTGAGATGTTTTAGAGTACAAGAGGCCTTAAAACCAGGACAGAAGAGAGATAAGGACAGACAAATATATCATTTGTATAAATGCTTTAACAGTCAGTAGCTRTGAGGGTGTGCTGTATATTTAATTAGACCTTAAACTCTACTTTCAAGCTAAAACTCAGCAAGAAATGGTTGATGTGATTGAATAGGAAAGTGTTTTCTGAGGTTTTTGTAAAGGGGTTGGTAAGTTCAGCTCTATTACAAAACAAGTATAATCTCAGCTGAGACCTTCCCTTTTTGAGTTAAAAAAAAACAAACAAAAAACAAAGTGTTACAGGTATAGGAGCTTACTTAGGACCTTTATTGGTTAGCCACTGAATACTCAGGAGCATTTTCAATCTCTGATATTTTTAACTTTCTCTTTTATGACTTTCTTGGGTGATTCTCCTGGGTGAAACCTTTCTATGCACTACCATAAAGTTGCAGAGCATGTCTAATGTCTGCTGCTTTTTTACAGATTTGCCCTGCCATGTTRTTCCTTCACTATTTTGGTGGGGACAGAGTATATGAACTGAAAGACATCACCTCTTCCTGTGTTCCTATGGTCCATAGCCAAACACTTTAATGCATGGGTTATGCCACCTCATATTCTCATTAGTATAGAGAAGCAGGCCAAAAATAGCCTTGTAGTCTCCTGGCTCACAGTTAGTTGTTGAGACCAATCAGGGCTAGTGAGTCATAGGAGTGGTACAGCTTACTACTAAGTTATGTTACTTCAACACTGAGCAACAGAATAATTGCAGTAACTGTATTTGCTGTGATAAGTTTGGGTGAATGGGCTTATCCAGGTGTCATAACAGCTCCTGAAGTAGATAGCCTGAAGTTCAGGGGTCTTGTTTACAAAAGGTGCAYTGTTTACTTGACACAAGATAAATGTAGATTTATGGGGAAAAAAAAGTAATGCATATCCGCAACTCTAGAAGAAGTAGTACTGTCAACCTGTATATTAATTGTGGGTTTTTAACATATTYTGAATTTGTTCTTCCCTGGACTGGCAAAATGCCAGTGTGCCAAGTTAAAGCTTGTCTATGGCTAAAAGAGATGGTCTTTATTGGTTAAGTTACGGGACTGGAGATGCAGAAATTTTGCATCTTCTCTGCCATAGATTTTTGTGACTTTATTTTCTGTCAGAATCACATCCTGTTTAAGTCTGTAGCAGTGGATCTCACTTAACTGCAGAAGCTTTACAAGTTGAGTACCTRGCCTAAATTGCTCGTCAGGGTCCTATTTATAACCAACAAGGAGAGACTGGGGTGAGCGGAGGCAGTAAATCATACTCAGACAGAATTGTGTGTGATTGTGGTRGCCTCTGCAACTGTGTTAGACCAGAAAACTTTTAAATCATTGCAGTTAGGAGAGATGAATGTTAACAGCAGATTTTTTGTGGACTWGAATCAGGTATATGTACTCCTTTGTTTTTCCAAGTTTTTTATTTTCTATACCTGGGTAGATAGACTTTTCTTTATTAAAGGRTTGTATAGAATACATTTAGGAATACATACAAATTTTTCAGATAGAGGATTTTTTGGCTTATAAAACAAACAGTAAATCAGAAAATATAGGTAATAGCCGGCCTCATTCATGTACTGTTCACTTGATGAAGTGCAATAATCTATGTCAGAGCACAAGAAAGTAGGAAAACAAAATGACTTAAGACTCGTAAATACAAGGGCTCATAACACAGAATGTACTGGGTGCCTCTTACATGTAGCATGCCTTCGGCAAGCACGAGGACCTTGAAATGCTTAACTAAGCATTATTTTTCCCTTTTTTTTTTGCCTCGTTGAATATCAGTTTTCAGTACCAGGCTGTGTTCCCATGAGCTTGAATTTCAAAATGTAATTATTTCACTAGCATGGCCTTTTTCAGRTGCAAAATAGATTAAAGTCTCTGTTGAGCTTATGCACTAGGATACTGGCTATACTAGGCAATCTGCAGATGATCCGAAATAAAAATTTTCAGCTTAGTGTTTAAATAGGTGGTGCTCACTTAGTGATTGTTTTTGTCAAATTCAGACTGATTTAAAAAAAGMCTAATTCTTACTGTTGGCTCTTCCAACTTGTCTTCAATGCAGTTATCTCATTATAAAAGAGAACAAGTACCATTTTCCGTCTAATCTCAGTTCTGAGAATAGCAAGTTAATTTGAGAGGAAGAAAAGAGAGTCCATAGCACTGTTAGTTAACTTGCTTAGTAATAGTAGTATTCCATCCAGCAGTGAATTTAAGACTTTTATTTTTCCTATAGATTTTTAAGAAGCTTGATGCTGTTTTTCATTCTTGTTCTTTGCTGTTATGTTTCTAAGCTGCAGACAGACATAATCCTGTACCCTCTAGCAAATAATGGTRTTCAGAGGCAGTTTTCTCCCTTCTGTCTCCCCCTCCCCCCCACCAAAGAGAAAGGTACTAAAAATATTAGGTCAGCCATTTCTAAAACCTCAACTTCCTAAAGTCCATTTTYGGACAGGTATTAGCTATAGAATGAAGAGGCAAAGTCATTTTGTTAGGAAATATTTTCTGTTCTTTTTAGGACACTATGATAGCAGTGTATTAGGCACGTGTAGGGTCTTCACTTACATTCTGATGTCCGTGTGTGTGCAGAGATAATGCTGAAGTCAAACAGGTTTACCTGGTGTAATTTCAGCAACAATCGAAATAGCAGTACTGGCTGAGTTCAAAAGAGAATAGTTGAAGTTTTTAATTCCATTTTTAGACAAAGTAAGATAATTATTAATAGAATTAGATTAGATTTCCGTGTAAATGGCWTTTGTGTGATGGGACATACCAAAATGTAATACAGATGTCTAGAAACTTAATGGCACTAAGCGGAAGAGGTGGAACAACTCTCTCAAAATAATTATTAGACTTACAGTAAACAGACAGAAAGCTATGGTTGAAATACTTCTTTCTGGTACATGGGTACGTAAAACACAYATACTACTTCTTTACAGGTTGATTTGATTTTAGAGTGTGAATGCTGGTCCTGTGGTACATTGGCCTTGTCTTGTTCCATGTTGAAAGATGAATTTTATTCTAAGTGACTACTGAAATAAACATATTTAAAATGGTTTAATTTAAAAGTAGAATACCCCTGCCCCAAAGGAAAATTGTCTGAACAAATATTGCGTTCACCTCTTTTTAAAACTGAGTATTTTCCAAAGTTTTACCAGACTTTCAGTCCTGTGATTTCTCTCTGAAGTAATCAGGTTACCTTTGAAATGATCATGCTAATGACCATTTCTTTTTCATTTAAGTGAAAGCTTTTCTTCAGTGTCCTTGATACATGCAGCTAGTACTCTCTTGAACACTGACATGACTAAATTTCACATTTATGTGGATCAGAATTGGAGGAAAGAGGAGAAACAAAAATTATATTTAGTGTAGAGATAGTTTATTTTTGATGATTCCTACATTCACAATTAAGAAAATTCACTCTGAGGGAAACAGGAAAATTGATGTCAGCACCCATCTTGGATGGGGGCAAATGTCTGAGAAGCTTTGGAGATAAATATAGATCTTGAAAAAGTCCTGTAGGATGAGTGACACTTCTGGACTAGTCTTACCTATGCACATCAGATGAGAAGAGAGAAGGAGAACGTTGGCTAGGAAAGAAAGGCCTATACCTGTTAGAGGGTATAGCCAGCTGTGTTTAGCAGCCCCTTGGGAGGGTGGCCTGTTCGGGGGTTCCCCAGCAGCCTGTGCACACACGATGCTGACCCACCACCACTGCTGTAGGGAGCTGTGGCACTGCAGGCCTGGGCCCAACCTCTCCTCCTCTCTCGTGTGGCCTTGGAGGTGGTTTCCCTCTTCATGACACACAGGCAGCTCATGATGAAGGAGGGAARGAAGCAGAAGCTTCCCTTAGCCAGGCTGTGCTCAGAGATAGTGTTCCACAATGTTTAGAAATCTATCTAAAAAACAAGGATGTGCAGCTAAACATTTTATATCRTGGTTATTTTTGTTGAGAATATTGGCTGCTCCAAAATAGTAAATACGGGCAGATTGAAAGATTGATTTGGTCATGTAACATTGAAAAACAGGAAAAAACACTTTTATCAAGTTGCAGTAAAATCTCAGATGAGTTCTCTGGTGAGAAACGCTTGCAGTCTTCTGTAAAGGTTCTAATAAAATACAGCATATGCAGCCCTCCARCTCCTCAGTGCAGTGGAGGGAAAAAAACAGGCAGGTTAAAAAGTAASGTTCTATCTTTTTTGATTATATTTTATAATAAGTGTAAATAATAATGGGGACATGAAAATAATGAGGAATTTGATTTTTAGCTACAGCTGACAAGAAGATGACAGTTTATATATCTTTCACTCATGGATATAGCCAAGGATTAGAATAAATAYAGAATATTTATTATTTATTATATAGAATAGGTAATATTAAATAGAGGAGAAAATAAAATGAACAAATTTTAAATGTGAATTTTGTTACATACTGCTTTAAAAACCAAGACAGTATTTTTAACTTTTACACCTTTTAATTGTAGATCCCATCTACTTGTCACCTGAAGTGGGTTCATATATTCTTCTGCCATGTAGAACTGAACCAGCCTCTCAAATACAGAAATACGTCCTGTCTAGGACTTTAGAGCAATTTTTCTAAATCACAGAGATCAAGCTTTGGCTCTCAGAAGGAAACATTGATTTGTTACGTGGTCAAGTATCACAACAACTTCAGATACGGATAAGATCTTTTACAGCGCTTGGGACATTTAGGTTTTGTCCATTTTAATGATAAGTGATAGTTTTATTTTCCATAATTATCTCCTCATTTATAGTCCTCTCGTAATCTCTAATTTTCTAAATAGGAATAAATGCATGGAATAGTTTCACTATGGTATGCGTGRAAAATTGTGACTCAGGTTTACTGTAAATGTATTTTGGATTTTTCAGTGGCACTTCCAGTTAGCTAGTATATTGATTACAACTTCCTTACAGTCCAATTCATAATGAAGTTTTTGAAGAAGGGCTGAAATTATTGTTGTGATTGCCGATACCATCAGGAGTGCATAGATTCATTGGGCCTTCCCCCCTCCCCGGAAATGTTTACATCAAGTCTATGGTCAAGGAAAGAGTACAATAGGAACAGTGGTGAAAGGAAGCATTATCTTTGAAAGATTAAATGTTTTATATGAACTATTTTACTCATAACAAAGGGGAACTAGAATAAAATAAAGACTGATTTGAATCTTACAGTTGCTGTAATCCTATTTTCCTAGGGTCATCTTGTTGAAAAGCTGAAAGACCTTTTTTTTTTTTTTTTTAATAGAATTAGAAATCAATATTTAGTAGCAGAGAAAGYGGAAGAACAATACAAACTGAACCATAAGGCACCACTGAGGGAAAACTTGGAGAAAACAGGGAGTTTAAAAATTCTCTTGAATTTCTGCATCACTTTTTTCCAAGTAAGATGGAAAATAAAGTAGATAGATTATTAGCTTACAGGCTGATAGTAAGACAGCAAAACCAGATGGTAAGAATRATAAAGCAAAACGAAGGTTTATGCATAGCTCATTAACCACARTTTGTAATTCGTTTGCAGATTTTTATGGGAAACTCTACAACAAATAAAAGTCCAAGTTAAAAAAAAAAAAGACAAAATTTAAGAAAGTTAAAGTCAGCCCAATTAAGACAAATATATAATACACAGTGAGCTCAGAAAACTTGTTTTCTTCACTGTAAAAGTAAATGTTTACCAATTTCTGGCAAGCCTCAGTGGTAATGAGAAAATCTTACTTCCTYGCTCTTTGAAATATAAAATAGGATCTAATAGTCCTTTTAACAAGTATTGTAACAAAGCTCAGTGTGGTAACTTATGGAAAAGGAAAGTGATTTTTTTTTTTTTAATACACAGAACTTAAGAATAGCTTGATTTTTATCCACTCACACTCRTTTTCTCATATATTTCATTTACTAACACTCACAAGCATTTGGAAATGTCTGCCCAAGTAGTCTGCCTGGAACTGTGTGTGACACAGAGCAAGGGATGCTGGCTTTTGAGTGCTTACTATGTCTCTGGAGTTTTTCTAGACTGGTACCAATGGGTTAGCTTTTGGACAGATCATTTATACTTCTTCTGAGGCAATAGTTGTTATGGAATGTTGCTTTGCTTCAGTATTTAATTTTGCTTAATTAATGAATCTTGCTTTCTTTAGCCTGCATAAATCTTAGGTCAGGCTGCTGTTTATTGTCTGCTTTTCCTTGGGGGTTGTGGTGTTTTTTGATATGTTTCTCTTCTTTACAGGCTAACAGGAAGAGAAGTGGCATATGTGGTGTACTCTGATTTGCTTGTTGTTATGGTGGAAGGTCTTCCACTGATGACTCATCTGTGCTGTGCTCTTATCAAAGTGCAGGTTTTCTGGTCTTAGCATAAATACATCCCTCAGCTGTACTGCTGGGAACAGTGTTCATCATTATTTTTTTAACCCTCATGCTGCTGTTTTTYGCAGTGCTTTCACACCCACATTTCCACTTCTGTTTTGTTTGTAACAATCYTAATGTTTTTTGTAGTTCTCTGCAGTTTGCTCACAGTGGTGCTTGCAATGAAGTGACATGCAATATTAAATGCAGTATGATAAGAAAAGATTGGTGGCAATGTTAAGAAGGGATGCAATGTACATCGCTGCTGGTCTTTCCTTTTTATGATACATGTGTTAGGCAAGCAAGATGAGAAACTAAACACAAACGATTATCATATGAGAGAGTGTCATGGAATTCTGCAGTTGTCCTGACATTGGATAGTTGCTTTTTCTTAGGTTTGGTGGTGATGTCTCAGTGAGCTTGTAAGTATGTACAAAATGAGGATAAAAGCCCAAAGACTGTTACCTCTCAAGAAAAGGGGCTTTGTTGTATGTTGACTTTGTTCAACATAAATTTTTCACAGTGCCATTAACACAACCTTGTGGAATGCAGGATTTTAAGTAAATCTTATAGTTTCTTTGCCAGAGGACTCCTGTATTCATCTGCCAGAGTAATATCACAGTGATAACTTTAAATGCTTCCCTTTTATAATAAGCATATTTCCTGTCAGACAGTGTTTTTGTCTGAACTCTGTTTCTCAAATTCATCACTTAGAAGTTATTTCACAGAAGCTGCTGCGGTCACTTTTATACAGCTTTTGTACTTTATAGGAGTTTTCCTCCAAGTTGGGGATCTGCATGCAGCTTGCTTGAAAGCTTTGCAAACAATTCTTTTGTCAGTTCACCTGCTAAATAGAAAAATAAGAAAAGTTAACTGTACTGTGCTGAGTTGGCAACTTTTCAAGATCGGATGCTAGATTTTAGTTCAGTTTTAGTTTATAAGTGAAATGTGTGGTAGGAACCCAGTCATCATAAAGATAAGGTGCCACTTGTGACGTACTTATGTTATTTTGGCTCTTGCTCTGCCTTTTGAGGGTGCTGTGCTGCCCACCCAGCTCTGGCTGCTTCTACAGTAGTCTGCACTGGTTCCACACTGTGCAATGCAACATCTCTCCTGAGCTCCTTCTACAGTTGGTCTCATGCTGTCTCCTTCCATAAACTACAGT
The DNA here is from genome assembly GCF_003343005.1 of Rhea americana. Lineage (NCBI taxonomy): Eukaryota > Metazoa > Chordata > Aves > Rheiformes > Rheidae > Rhea > Rhea americana. Next base: position 953,742 of record NW_028185961.1, on the reverse strand, counting down.
GGATGAAAGGAATATCTGAAGTACCTGTTCTATGAACCTGGCTCTGACTATTTGTTCCCTCTCAACTGAAATTGTTTATTGAGTTAGGGCTGAATGTATCAGTTATCTGGGAATGCCTGAAACCTTATTTTGGTGAATGTTTCACAAAAATATTTGCCCCTTTAAATTACGATGTCCTGCRTAATTACACCTGATACCTCTTCTAGAGGGTATGAGTCTTCCAATTATCTTCACATGGGAAAACAAAGTTAGCATCTCAATTTAAGGACARAATTCTACTTTTCTTCTGATCTAAGTGGTGTTGTGTTTGGACCTCCCTCCATGCAAGTACATAAAAATACCAAAACCTCCATGATGGTGCCAAAAATGTAGGTCTTGTGATAAGCTRTGCAGTTTTGTCTTAATTTAAAAGGTGATGCTGGGATGGGATACAGCACCATGTGCACATTATACAGGTGAGGATTAGTTTATGTATTTGCATGCAGTAAGAATGTGATGGAGGTACTTCTGGCTCACATATGCCTCTAATTACTTTCATAAAACAGTAAGTTCCAAAGATTAATTTAAAGCAAGCAGTTCACTGGGATGGAAAAAGACATTCTGATAAAGAATGCCTAGGAAGTTTTGTCCACTATTCAAACTGGCTTGTTCTGAGGCTCTCAAACTCATAATTAATTTTATAGAGGTAAAGTAAATAGTACAGTATGTGTCTACCATGCAGAACACTTTAAAATGGAAAAAGTAACCACAATATTCAACTRCGGCAAAAGCCAAGAGAACTTGTTCATGTGATTTTACCCTTATTTTATAGATGCAGTTAAGCATAAATCCCTGAGTGCCTTTTATGAAGATAAATCTGTAATCCTCCAGATGTTTTCCTTTTGCTTATTACGTATCACATAATAATAAACTCAGTTATTAGGCAGGAGSGCAAGAAGTTGTATCTTTTCAGGAGGGACTATTCCCTATTTAGTGTGATAAGGGGAACAATACWGGAACATTAAAATGGGGTTGTGCAGTGACAGTACATGGAGAAGCTTTACTTACTCTCCATCTAGCGTAATGTTTACTCTTTTTCTTGTGGATTACTCTTTCCTGAGCAGTTGGCATTGAGCATAATGAGTAAAACAGATCTATAACAGCGTAGCATAATACACCACTTTGGATGTGATACAGGAATGGCAAACTGAGAAGTGATTTAGRTCCTCTATGAATAGGCGTTGAGGTTTTTGTATTCCCATTCTCTTGCCAATGCGCTTCTTGACCAGAGATCAGCTGACAAAGGCACCATGTTGACCTCTGTTACAAAAAAAAAAACTTAYCCAAGCAAGAGACTAGTATTTCTCTTCAGCAAGGATTTCAGTGTTGTGAGCAGGCAATGACCATACCTTTAACRTACGGCAAATGACATGAAAATTCCTAGAAAACAGAAGTGCCACATACAATCCCTTTGAATAGKGGCTAGAACCTGATGCTTTGCAGGACACTACGGTACATTCAGAATGCATCTTGTGTGTTGTTCTGCTGTACTAAGGAGAAAGCCCCTCTCAGATGCCATTGGTGAACCTAGTCATATTCTGACAAAAGGGCGTATGCTTAGAAAACTGCATGTGATAGCACTTCATTATATTTTTCCTTCTGCTATCACCTGATAAACCTTTTCATGTTTACCATCACAGGGTATTTACTACCATATATATGCACTGTTGATGCTTTCAGCTGTTCCATTGTTTCTTAAAAGCAGCTCAGTCTACTAGATTTGTACTATTTTGGAAGAGAAGTTTAWTGATGTAACAAATCAAATAGTGATTGATACAATCCTTGATAAGATCAGCTAGGACTGATAATTCCCTCTAATGCTCTTTTAATTTTTCATGAGAGAAAATAAAATTTGTTCGTAGTGAAACTTGTCAACAGTCTAAAAACTGGTTGTTTAATCAAGGTGACACAAAATCACTTTCACAATTACCTGTGATTGTAAGAGGTGTATCATTGTTCTCCAGCAGTGTTGTATTCCACCCCCCCACACCAAAACCATTTCTAAAATGTCAAATACTATAAGATTTGTATTGCATGTATTAAATTCAGTGACATATACAAAGTAAAATCACCAAATTACTGCTATGAGAGTATACTTTTTTTTAAAAAAAAAAAAGTTGTTCTGCAGTGATTAAAATAAGGTTAGTCTTCTGAAAAGATGCCTTTTCTAGGCTTCTGTAATGATTTCTTTCTCCTTCATTCTCCATCACATCTATAACTATCTTCCTATTGCTAATTTCCAGAAGGTTTAGGCTCTGAAGACTTTTTTTTYCCCCCTTCTATTTCCCTCTTCCCCCACCCGACTGTCTCCTGAAGATGTATTAAACCTCCAGCTCTTGAAGTTGACTTCAATTTACACTTTGGTTCCTGAAAGTGTATTTGATAAATCATTGTCCACAGATGTCTGTTTTAATTGCTTGGTTTTCTAACTAATAGATCAAAACTTGAACAAACATTCTGTTTCCTAGCAAAGGCAAAAAATACAAACAAAAAACTCCAAAACCCCCAACAAACGTAGGAAARCTGAAGTCAGCTAGTAGAAGGATTGAGAGAGTTTGCCTCTTCTCTTTGATTAGTTCCTAAAGTTCACTCAGGGTTGAGGCCTTGAGAGGCATTCAGAAAGGCAGAACATCAGCAGCAAAAACTGTGGGAGGAAATATGATCAATCAGAACATGCTCAGTTCCAAAACAGGGTAGAAGTAACTAATTAAAACTGATATGCATATCAGACCAACACACCTGGTGGTGATCAGGCAGTTAACTAGTGAAAGAGCCTAAAAGATTATAGGAAGGCAAGTCTTGTTCTGCATCTGGGGGCACGTTTGCCAGCTCAAGATGAAGRGAGGTGCTGTGGGAGTTTGACAGCGCATGAGAAAGCCCTGCTTTTCTGAACACAGCTGGATCGTCTTAGACCCCAGGGCAAAATGTGGTCTAGAAAGATGGGCATTGCCCTTCAAAGGTTGATTTGACAGTGAGGACATGCATGTGAAATTCCTGCAATAAACTACTGGGATTATCACCCCCATCTGTTTGTTCTTCCTCTTGGTCTTTGTCCAGGGAGAAAACATAAGCATCATACCTTTGCTGAAGTCTATTGTGATTCAGGCAAGAAAACAATCCGCTGACTGGGACACCAGGAGGTAATTTTCGTCTGTAGTGTAAATACAGAAATGCCAGCATGTATAAAGTTGTACCAGAAACTTAGTATTTTCTGGTCAGTCATGCATGCAAAACCAAAGCGAGCCTGGGACTTGAAATCCCAAATAATGCTTTCCCAAATCCATTAAAAAAATCTGGAAGATGGAAAAAAGTTTTAAAYGGAGTGTTTTGCTACTAATGGTGATCTCAGGATGCATTTCTGGTAGGCACAGTGGGCTAAAACCAGACATCTCTGAATGTGGGATTAGCCTGTAAGTCTTGTCTGGAGCCTCCCTTGAAAGAGGCYGTGCTGTTAAGTCTGGCCACTGGGTTAGATGCCTGAAGTTAAAAATTTTGAGTATTTCATGAGCAAAATGAAAGTTCTGTCATAGTAATCTGGATAAGCAGAGCCATGCCAAGAGGCTCTCTGCTGACTCATCATGTTTGCAGCTTTTTTTGTTGGCTTCATTTGTTTTTTTGCTGGTTTTATTTATATATATCTTTATCAAAGATATAAAGGGTAATTGTCCTGGTAGTTGTAACTTACAGGATAGGATATGCTCGTTGAGGCTGAGTTTCAGTAAAATGCATCTCAAATTTTATTTGGTTTTCTAAATATTTTTCATCATCCACTTCTCTTGTTCTATGTTCTCTTTTTCCATGCTATAGTTGTCTAAATCTATATTAAATAATCACCTATGGTAATTTAGCAGAGRCTTGTCTAACTTGTTCATCGRAGGGGAGAAATTATTTCAAAGAACCAGGAATGTCTTTTAAATAAATATGGTGAAGATGAGCTTCTGATATGCCTTCATTGTATGGAGACAATCTGTCTTGAGGTAAGAGAGAACATATGTTTTCATAGGAATGCTTCTTAAAGGGGCTTTAAAAGCCTGCCACAGTAGCATAGTCGAGAATATACATGCAGTCATATTTTTTCTATTTTTATTTTCATGAGGACAAATGTTCATTAATTGTCTATTAAAACTGCTGTCTAAAGGCATTTTTAAACCAYGTGAATAGTATCCTGGGAGTATGCAAGATATTGCTTAAGTCTTTAAGATAATCTTTGTTCCAGTAATTTGCAGTTAAAAATATTTTGTAAGAATACCAAGCCTAAAATATAAGCCTCTCACAGTTTTTACAGCACATTGCTTACAGGAGAGCTTAAAAAAATCTTTTATATTGCCATCTGTTTTCCACTTGCCAAGTCTCATTGGAAACTATTGATTCACATGTATTTCCTTACAGCTATTTTGAAGATTTGCATTTATCAGTGTAATCTAATCAGGTCCTTTTTTTATTAGGCTTGAACATTTAAATGTTTGCAAAACTGGGGATTTTTTTTTATTATTTTAACACATAGTAAAAAATGTAATCTACTAACTGAAACATTCCAGGTCATATGTGGACTTGATTTCCTGAAGCAACAACCGATGTAATTTGCTTTTCCTRTTGCGGTCATTTCCCTACTGTGCTTGCTTTCCCTATAGTGATGATTTGAATTGGCGAATAGGTCTTTGCTGGTGATTTCTTTAAYCTACTTTTGCTTTCTTTTCTGGTCAGAATTTTTCCTTGAACAATTTAATTTTATGGAATTTATCTATTTTGTAAATTATTCCCTAGTGATTTCTGCAACAGCATTTAGCTTGTAATTATTTCATGAACAGCTCAGTCATTTCAATAATGTTTTTGGCATGTGCTACTAGACAGCACACCAGTAACCCGAAGGGCACATTGGAAGTATATCCATTCTTTGCTTGATCTGCRGTTAACGAAGTGGTAGTTCTGTTATGTTATTACAGTGTTTTCTGTAATACTGGAGGAAGGAGACATACAGTTGCTAAAGTAAACTAATTTCCTGAAATCTGTATATTTTGAAATTTTTACAGTGGAAGTAAAGATGATCAACTCATGATCATCATGATTATGCTAGTTATTGTTCTATTTAAGCTATATACTGATTTTTTTTTAGTTGTATTTAAAGTTTATGTTCATAGTCAAGCCATGATCCATACAAAATCAGGTTAAAAAGGCCAGTTGTTAATACTAATGAAGAAACTAAGCAAGTAAATATGACAATTACCCTAGCAGTTTAGTTCTACTWTTTCCTTGCTCTTAAATTAACTTCTATTAAATCGTCATATGATTTAAGTTGTTCTTTTTAATAAAAAATGAAGAGATCTAATTCTCAAATTATCTTTTAACAGATTAAAGAAAAAGTAGTAATTCTTTCTAATTGGTAGTACTCTGCCCATAACCCACTAAAACAAACTAGTGTTTCAGAGTGATAGAASAAGTGCAATATTGAACAGTACAAAAAACCAAATAGGTCCTTCAGCAATACATGGTATTGTTTATCATCTATTTCCAGTTATGCTGGATCCACTTGTAACAATTCCAATGTTGAACCACTGAAATGAGAATAGCAATAGACACRCATCAACCTGATTTGTGATTTTCTTTTTTATCGTGGTGTTGCCTACAATAGTTATTTTAGTATAATTTTCCAATAGCTGTTGGGATTCTTAGTGGAGGGGAAATGAAGAGCTAGGTATAATTTCCACAGCATTTACTCAGAGTTCRTGAAACTTATGTTTCTCTGCAAAACAAAGTGTGAGATTATACATATTGCATATRGTTAATAGCTAAAAGTTTCATTTAATGCTCTTTTCTTTACGGTGCTGCTTTTTTTTTCTTTTTTCCCCTCTCTCTCTCAATGCAGCAAAGGTTACATAGAAATACAGAAAGGTTATGGTTCCTAAGATTTTTCTTGTTCAAGATGCTAAACTCGCTTTTAGTACAACAGCAAGAAGTAAACACAGTCCGCAGTCCCGATTATCCTAGGCATTCCATTGGGCTTGTAATTTGATGACTGAAGTGGGCTTGTAAGAGTCAGACTAATGTTTTCAATTTGGATCCCAACAGTTAGGCCTAAGGAATAGTATTTGGAGTACTTTCATTCACAGATATAGGTTCATTAATTAGTCACAAAATAGTAATTCTGCAATTCCATGTGAAAGGATGTCTCTGTCAGCCAAAAGCAGGTGCAGAGTCGTAGCCCATATTTGAAAGGGGTCTGTGCTGTGTTTATTATCAAATAAAAAGATGTTTAGTATTTTGCTTCGTYGTAAAGATTTGCACTGTTTTTCCAGTATATCTATACAACTTCTTTCCTACCTCTCTGGGAATGAGAATATTACTGCAGTAATATGCCAACAGATAGTTTAAAAATCAAAGAATATCAAAAGCARTATTATTAGTAATGCAGCTCCAGTACTGTTGAAGCCAGGTTCATTAGGATATGCTCTCTATACATAGGTAATGCTGTCAGACCAAAGTAAGTGTGATCTTTGGAAGGAAATTAAGCGATTCAACTTGTGGATGAATCATTACTTGGCTAAAGATGATATTTTTAAAATACTACTTAAAGAATATATCCTTTGCAGTTTTGTTAGGTTTTAAAATTTGCAGTATACCTGAAGTAGGTGTTATGCAGAGCTCTGAAAGAATCCAGTTCCCAGAACTTTTTATTCATGTTTGGATATCCATTAGAGTTTTTAAATCAGGTTTTCATAATTTAAAAGCAATTAGAAGGAAATAAATATTCACTGGTAATTTACTGAGATCTCCTTACTCTTTAATATTTCCAGCTGATGAACTCTCACTGTATAGAAGAACTTACTGTTCCTATCCTCTACGTGTCTGATTTTGTACTACTACATTTCGTCCCATTTCCTTATAACGTAAGACTTAAACTTCTTATGCTTTTTCACTCTTCCTGTATACTGATGGCGACTTCTGATTTTGTATCGTAGCAGGTTTAAGTAGYTCTCCTTTTAGGTCATAGTTATTAATGAAAATTCTTAATATGAGAAATCTAGGGGTTCATTCAGGACCTCTTCTGGTAATGTTCCTCTAACCTGATGATTGCTCTTTAAGTGCGACTTTCTGTCTTGTTTTATCAGATTTCTATGTTTGTATGCTAAGTCTCCTCTTTCTAAGTTTAACAGAAAATTTCTGGCAGGTTTCTTGGTAAACAAACCTGTTTTTTTAATGAAGAAATATATTACATCAATTAACATGAACAGATTTTATCAAGCGTAATTTTATGCTTATCTCTAATGATTATGAATCTATYCTCCAAAACATACTTTGAAGTCTTCCCTACTATTAGTTTAGATCAAAGGGATTTAATGTTATTCAGACTGCTTTTTGCCCCTTCCTAATGTGGTTTCAGAAAGCCTAACATGAGACACAGGCAAGRTAACGGTTTTGAAGTGTCCAGTTCTGATCTACTTGTTCCCTATTYGTCAGGCCCTTTTTTGAATTGTTTTGTAAGCAGTGGAAGTTGTTTTTCAGCCAGCTCTTGTGTAAACCTGTTASGAGTACTGAAAAAGAAAAAGGTAGAGCAGTGACTAAAAGTGTTCAGTGTGCAAAACAAAACAAACACAAAGYTTGATGTATCACAAAATGCAGTCAGAATTGCTGTCTTGTTAAATAGTGCCTAGAGAAAGTCCATCTTTTATATGATAACCCAGAAGGAGAGAAAGCTACACTCTTGGCCGCCCTCCATCTAAGAGAGTGCTGAGCCATGTGTCCTATTTGCTTGGAAGTCACAGGAAGTACCAGCTTTTTGTGGGGAAATGATTCTACTTCTAGAGCCAAAGATCAGTATAGAAAATATTTTTGTGGSCAAAGAGAGCAAGTGGTTGTCAGAAGAGGAGTTGCTGAGGAGGTGCTAAGTTGGGCTTTCATCTGGAAAGCATGGATGAGAGCAGCAGAGCAGTCTTGGCTTCCAGCCTATGCTCTCCTGGCACATCTGCCTAGAAAACCCAGAAATGAACTAGGGAAYTGTCACTGGAATCTAATACTCTGTCCATAGGAAGTACTGCTGTCTTCTCTGCTAAYTGGAGTTGAACAGGAAAGCACTGACTCAGGTATAATGTTTTGGAACAACAAAAGCTTTGCAGAAGGACTTCTGGGCTCTGAGTCAAAGCCTTTGGAGGCACCTGAGCCAGGCTTCTGGGCCTGAGAAAGGCATGGGCTGCCTTGACAGTGCCTGGCTTTGCATAGCTCAGGAGTTTTTGATCCTCCTTTTGAGGTATCAAGTTCCCTTTAAGGTCTCACTATTAGATTCTGTTCTGCAAGTGGGGCAGCAAATTCCTGTTGTTCTTTACTCATCTGATACCATACGTATTAACTCACCGAGCAGGTTAGAGCAGTGTGCTCGCTCAAATACAAGGCCATACATCTAAGAAAAAAAAAAAAAAAGTCATTTTACAAAATAGAGAGCTATTTCGGAAATGAGTGGAAGAGTTTATGAAGTTTTAACTACACATAAATTTAGCATGATGAGATCCTTGCGTACTAGAAATAACGCGTAGAAATAGCAAGATAATACTATTTTCTTGTTAATGTTTATGATACTGTTGGTAAAATACAATTTTCTATTCTAACATTTTTCACCTTTTGGAAAAAAACTTACCAGGAATGAATAAACACCTGGAAAGCTTAAGCTATGCAGATCCAAGTGAATATTGAAAACAGTTCAGTCATTGCCTACAAATACACTCCTCATATTGCAGGAAAGATTTCTGATAACAGGGGCCCTCCACTTGCTGGAGAATGCCATAGGGTGATCAGAAGTCTGGAAGCCAAATCCGGATAAGTGAAGACGTAGCTTTTCATCAGTGAGAGTAAGAAAAGTTGCAGTTTACACATGAATGTGATTGATTCTACATCACTTGAGGTCTTTAAATCAGGGTTGAATTTTTGCTGGAGAAGGGCTTTATTCAACAAGTTGTAGTTTTAATGCACAAATGAGTTGATGAAATTGACTGGTGCTAGATGGGAGGTCAGCAGGTGACTACAGTGGTTTCTTTTAGAAACTATATAAAAATTCAGTTTATAAAAGTTCAGAATTATTTGGACAGAGTGAGCATCTTTTGCATTCTATGGCCTGTTGCAGTGGTGTTTTCCCACAGAAAGAAGAAAATCTTTAAAGAATCTATAACGAAGGCTCACTTCTTTAGGCAGGTAATTCCCCTGTACTGTGTGTGCAGACATTCTGTTTCCTCTACTGCAATTCTATCTTTATTTTGTGTTTATTACTTAGATTTATCTCAAAGTTTTGTTTTGCAAATACTTCTTTTAGCATTACCTGAAAGTACAGTTTATTATGAAATGGTCTCCTTTTTCATGCACAGAGAGAAGACTCATTCAAAAGCTGTGCTGTATTTCTGAGGATTAGATTAGAAATTTTTCCTTATATCAATATTTTAGCCTCTGGACAATCTGTAACCCTTCTGACGAATGTTGTCAACAGTAGCAAGGATTAGGCTCAAATCATGAGATACCTATTTAAAGTAGTGGACATATACAACACTTGGTCAAGCACTCACCTAGAGTTTGGAGGATGATAAAATGTGTTCCTCGCTAATAAGCACTGTATGACGCACAAGCAATTTAAGAGAAGAGAATGAACAAGCTACATGTATTTGGAGGAGATTTTGATTATTTTTTGAGAGTTTTTCTTTCCCTTGTGCGTTTTGGGGTTTTGTTGTTGTTGTTTTCTTTTAAGTCTGCTGTGTGTGACTTGGTGGTAGCCTCGGGATCTTATCTGCTGGCACAAACTAGTAGTCAAATGTCTCTTCATTGTTACTTTTCTTTCCTTATTGTTACTTTTCTTTCCTTATTATTAATCTCACTCCTCCTTTGGCTTCATTCAGGAGTATAGCCCCTTGTTTACAGGCACACTGGCAAGTTTATTCTGTCTTCAGGGAAATATTGCCCTGAATATTATCACCTCTATGAGTTCTGCTGTTAACATCTGAAGCTTCAGAAAAGTCTTTCCAACAGTATGGTATCCCTAGCTGAGGCAAACTGGTCACATACTGCCCATAGCAGTGCTGAGGCACTTCTTGCTACAAGGTGGAAAGTTGATTGCTGTTCCACTGCCCCACTTCAGTCTTACAAAAAAGTAATTTGTTGTGTTTATGGTTATGAGGCCTGCTAAAGTATCAGTTGGAAAACTGGGAGGAAGATAAATCTCTCAATAACTGTGTTTCTGTATCATCATCAACAATTGGTGTAACGAAGCCACTCTTGTCTAGCGGGGAATCTGTTATGCAGTTAATCGAATTTTGAAGAATGAAACATCTCTGGCTCAGTTTTGTATCAGCAAGTGGTAGAAAGTTCCTTTTCCCTAGGTTGTTAACCAGTGTAGTTAACCTGTGGACTGCAGGCAGCTAGGGTACACAGGCCTCAAGACCTTTTCGTTTCGTATAAGCAGGTGGATATCTAGCCTGTAATAATTGCCCACCGGGCCATATGACATGACGTGTACATGTGCATAAGTCACTTGATACAGATACCAGCTCTTGGTCATGTAATGGGATAATGTCCAAATGCATGCTAAATATGTATGGCTCTTGAATACCTCTAAAGAGGCAGGTAGGCAACATGTTGAAAGGTAGGGTACCATTTATGTTGTGCTTTAGAATACTGACCTCCTTTGAACGCTAACAGAAGTAGCCAAACATAATTGTATAAATAAACGAAGCTAGCTTTCTGGAATGCTGAAGGAAGTTACTGTATCTCATTAGGCCTGCTGAGGTGGAAGGCCAAATAGTAATGAAGGAAATGAATTCAAAAGCTTTTCTAGCAGTAAACTTCTGAGAGCCAAATTCTGACAGCAGACACACGCATCTAGTTCTGCCGGATGTTAATGAGAGTTGCGGGYACACATCTAAGGCCAAAGTTGAGCCTATATTTCTCATCATATTGCCTGTGTGAGCTTGTCACCATTTATTACCTTAACCCTTTGGCCAGATTATTGCAAAAATACTGCGTACTGTTGATACTTGACAGCATGCAGTCTTTGAATCTTATATACAGATTTAGCTTTTGAACTTGTAGCCTCTTTGATTTATTTGCTGCTGCCTCAGGAGTTTCTGTCTGTTTTAAAATCATGTCTGAGTTATATTACTCGGAGTTATTTCACTGCTTGGCTCGTCTATAGCTCCATGCTTCCTTTCACTTACTGTTTATCTTCATCACTCTTAGCCTCAGCAATGTACAAGTCACCATTTTGATTTCATTTTCATTAAGCTTGTGCCTGCATAACAAAATGAAAATAGTGGAAATTTTTCTTTTAATCCAGATACTAGCCMAAGTCAGCTGTACTTGTTTGGGAGGAAACCGCAACCTCATTAAATCGTAACATTCATTTAGTTCCTGCCTGCTTAGACATGCTATCACCTTTTCAACCACAGCCTTTGTACTGGCTTATTTGTAAAAGCATGTGTGATGTTAGACAGCAAATTAACATTAGTGAGCTCTTACAGAAGTTTGAAATACCCCTGTTAAAAACTCAGGCTCTATGATGTAATCACAAGTTAAACATTGCTTGGGTTTTGCTTTGGAAAAATGGTGTGGAAGAGCCTGAGTGCTGAAACTGCTTCAAGTGCAAAAAGATAAGTGGTCGAAAGAGGGYATTAATAAGCATGGGTGAGCTAGTTTAGCCAGAACAAAAACTGTAGCTCAGCTCCTGATTGAATTTGACATTTTAGTGCAGAAAAACATACAAATAAGGGAARATGTCCAAGAAACGTTTTCTTATGCATAGTGCTGAAGTTCAGAGCCTGGTAGATGAGACGTGTTTTATTTTTCATTCCATTTCTTGAATATTGGAAATAAAATTCAGTCCCTTCTGTAGTGCTTCTCTGCACTTGTACAAAGGAGAAAAGGCTTAGAATATAGTGATTCTTACTTCCTAGGTTTTTAAACATTTAAAAAATAGAAGTGAACTGCATTATTTTAGTAAGAAAAGCATGAGATCCAAGGTTTGGGTGGGTTTTTTTGGTTTTTGTTTTCTTAACTGTGATTATGGATGGAATCCTGGAGAGGTTTCTGTTCTTCAGGGAGTTTGTCATGTACTCATGTCGGCCTCATGTACTTGAGCATTAAGATGAAAACCAAAACTTTACTTTTCATCAGAAACTGAGAAATGTGGGTGTTCCCACATCTCTAATGCCATAGCTCTGCTCTGTCATAGCTGCTGATTCTGAATAAGTATCAGTGATTGGAAGCTTGTGTTTTAGCTGTGGCACAACTGTAGGGCTAGAATTGGAGTGAGGCAGTTTATGGAGGTGCTAAAACTAAGCTGGAGAGTGCCAGTGTCCTATGTCTGTGGGGCTCCTTGAATGATTGGTTATTTTTTCTTCCTCAACAGAACTTTTTGAAGAAATCAGAGTCTCACAATTGCAATAAAAAAACGGAACAGTACAGATGAGGAGAAGAAGGGATAGGGGAGTGGCAATGATACTTTCTGCATTAAAGCAGCCAAGCAGGAGTATTGGACAGTTTCTGTCCTGTGGAACTATAAGTTTATTTCCAGGTAATATATATTGTAGGAACAAGAACCTTTAACATTGCTGAAAGCAAGGAGAAAGGGCTAGAAAATGCAAAGAGAACAGATGAAAATGTTTTTGCAGATAGAAGTCAGTTAAAACTTATCTATGCAAGGAAGGGATGTCGTGACACTACTGGCAGAGTAGAGCCAGAAGATAGGTATGACATTGTATTTGATTAGTTSTAGCAGCCTGAGGCTAGGAAGTATGTTGCCAGGGTATGTTTTTTCTCTAATCATATRTCTGTAGAGAATAAGCAGTTCTCTTCTATCTTTTGTTGTCCCCCTTTTTTCTTATTTACTTGAAAGGTAAGGCTTTGTTAAAGGAAAGTGCCTCTGCGAGGACCAAACATGAAATAAAGGCATTTGTAAAGCATAAAATGGGTCATTTTTACTATTGCCTCTRGATTCTGCATGGTTTCTGTGGAAAGTTTTAGTCACCTGGACTGTTACTTTTGAACAGTCAAAATCATTCCCTAGCCTTTCTACTCACTTAGCTAAATAAGAACCTGTGGTATTTGCATATGCCTGTCTTGTTTGTGTCTGGTTTCTTCCAGCACTGATGTTTACCTGCACAGAGGTACTGGMACCAATCCTTCATGTTACCAGTAGAGAGCACCCTGTCATTTCTCATCTAGGACAAAAGCAGAATTTATGCTGTTCTGGAGGAGGCAGGAATCTCATCTCTTCTGTTGCCAACGCGCTGTGAAATTAAGCTATCCAGTGTCAGACTCAAAAATCACAAATGTTGCCAGTTCAAAGCAAGGAGAAATTTGGGGTTGAGGCAGAATTATTTACACAACTAGTCTAAACTGAATACTTTGCAAAGCCCAAATATACTGAGATTCTCCCCCCCCCCCTTTTTTTTTCAGCTTATAACAAGGTGAGAGGGACCCAAAGAAAATTTTGTGTATCTAAAACCAAGATTCTCTGACCATTTCTGGACAACCTCTGTTTGCTAAGTAGAAAATCTTACGTGTTTAGTTAGCTTTGGCGTATGGTTTTAAATTCAGTCTGATCTAACTGCAGGATTCTTGTCCCAGCCATGTTTTCCCTGTGTATCGTTTCAGATACAGCAACTGTGTCGATACATGTAAAATCCTGTTTTTTCCGCTTTGATCTATGAGCTGATCTGGCCTAGTCTGCTAAAGCCTGGTCATTTGAACCAAGGAAGGAAGTTTGGTGTAGGGAGGGGCAATACGACTGTCCATTTTGCTGCCAGACCACAGCAGTGGTGGCAGATTTCCACCTTTGTATGTTCAAGTGTGCGATGTCACCASCATGACAGATGTTAACGTTTCCCTAGTTGTTATGGTTCCTACTGCATTTAGGGTGCATTTAATCTCCTAAACCTTCAGATGTCCACAAAGCAGATGTGCATCTGTTTTCCCAGTCTTAGCGTCACTGGAGAAAACAATGTATTTTTATAGTGCAGCTCCTCTCTTCCTAGGCTAGATAACTGGCATATTGCTGCCCGTTGATGATAATGTCTGTCCAGATGACTGATACCTGGAGTATGGTGAAATGACATGCAGATTTTTTTGTCAGAACACTTTAAATCATACATTTTTTTTTATCAACAATATTAAATATTTCTATTTGATTTTCACATTTTATTCAATTCAAGAGAAAGGTGAAGTGCTTCAGCTTATCTTAGAACATAAAGAAACTAAAATTTAAATGAAAAACATGACAACAAAACAAAACTAAACCATTCCGAAACAGTCAGCATTTGTTATCAAAATAATAACACTTCACTTTTGTTTTAATGAATATGCACATTTTTCAGTGAGAAAGTGTTCTGCTGAAACTGTTCATATTGATGGCGTTCTTTTCTCTTTTTGACTAGGCCTGGAAATAGCATAGATTACTTCTCTCCACCGTCTTTCCAATGAAATACAAATTATTAGTCCAGGCACACTATCACAGTTACAGTACTGATTACTTAATATATTCAGATTCTCATTTGTTAGTTAACTTTGTGCTTAAGAGTAGGTGGTTTTTCAAAACTCAAAGGAAATGCTCCAGGGAAACACGTGTTTAAAAAAAAATGCAACTTTGATGTCATAGCTTGGCATGAAATACCAAGTTTACATTTTAGACTTTTGCATTATTTTGACTTTCTAAAAGCAGGAATATATTTTCCCTGTTTCAGCTTTATTCTAGAGGGAAATATTTTCAGTCACTTAGGTCAAACCAAATTTTTGCCGTTGTGTTTAATGTTAAAGACATACGATTGTTTCACGACCCTTCTATGTTGAACTCACATGCACAATGGTCTGAATATTATTCAAAGATAATTTTTGAAGAAATATGTGTGGACATATTTTATATAAGGCATGCTAAGCTTTCTTTATAGGAGTACTCAGTAAAGAGTGAGTAAACTCATGTAAAAATCCTCCTCCATTCTTCCTCCCCCCCAGCCCCAAAATTCCACAGACCCCGTAATAGGGTAAAATGCGTTAATAATGCGGTAAGTAGGGTAAAATTTTTAATATATGTTTTYTCTGTTACTGATTCTTCCCACTCCAAACTGTGTATCTTCTCTTATTTGATATACAAACTTAAGTGTAATTTAAATAATTGCCTTCTGACTGATGTGAGCTAACAATGAGCCAACACAGAGTATTTTGTTTTGGTTTGATTTGGTTTTTGTGATCAGCTAGTATTGTTTGAAGCAAGAGTACTTGCACCTAGAGGGATCTTTGTAATAGATATGATTCTCAAGAGTTTTTATGATATAAAGAGTACTTATTTTTTAGTTTGGCTTAAGACACTTTTCGTGTTGAAACCAAAACAGCTGTTGTGTGAATTGATGATTTTGATGTCTCAAGAACTTTCCAAAGATCTCAGGAATCAAAATACTGAGTTTTGGGGCTGTATGTTTAAAGGAAATGTTTTCTCTATTTGTTTTTAATTCCTGTTTTAATTTTTAGGTCAAGTTACTTGTGGATTATGGTATCTCTGGCATGTGGTTATAATTGATGTATTTGAAAAGAGTATATTTAACTAAGATAATCTGTATGTGATGGAAACAAGTCAGCTGAGGATGCTGTCTTTTTGCCCTCCTTCCTTGAACTAGGGTGGATTCAGTTTGAGTTTACTTTTTACATTTATAATTATAAAATGAAGAATGATGAGTGTAACAGTTCTCACTTGGCTCTTCCAGTCCTGTAAATATTCAGTTCTTCAAAGAGTTTCTTTTGGTTTATATTTTAAATTAACCTCGTCCAAATCTGTAGCAAAGTCTTTCCAACAACAGAATTCAGAAACTGGTTAAGAGCCTTCTCCCAGCCACTTTGACGTGTAGCGTGTCCCAGTCTTCATAAAGTAAATGTTATTTCAGAGCACTTTGATCTTTTCCTTTCAACACAAGACAACAAGCAGACAACATGCCATACACTGCAGACCTTTGGTCCTGCAGTACTCTGAGTATTTGGAGGTGGGGTGGCTTTCTGTCTATTCAAACAGCAAAAATAACCCTAGAATTATTTATTTTCTTCCAGTGTTTGTTACTGTATTTTCTAAAAGTAAAAGTCTGTTCTCTTGGGCTCCCTGTGGCCTGAAGGGCTAATATATCACCTCAGAAGAAATAACCTAATCTCCTTCCCTGAAACAAAGCGCAAAACAGTACAACAGACGCTCTTAATTATTCTTTTGCCCATACTTTATTTTGAGGTACTGTACTTGCAGTCCTATTTGCTGTGTCACACCCTACCCTCTCCCTTCTTTAAGGTGTCTTYGCTCAGCAGGCAGTCATGTGAATGGCTCTCAGATCAGTAGGTTGTTTCATTGACTTGTTCTGTGTGTGCTTTTAGCTTTGTGGGGAAAAAAAATGAACATTATCCTTGGCTTGCAGCTTAAAGCTGGCATGATATGAGTTTCAGTTCTTCCTCATGAGCCTAATACAACAAGCTTAGCGGGTGACACAACAACTGCTTTGTATGCATAAGCCCAGAGGGTCTTGTTCACCGCAGCCGAAATTTCCGGTGAATAGATCTCTACAACAGGRATTATAATGTCATAGCAGCTTTACATTGAGTGGTTTAATTTCATGCTAGCTTTAGATAGGATTTTTTGTTTTGGGGTGATGGTTGTTATTCAATAGCRGGTTGTTGAAATTCAGCAGTCATGTGAATACTTTTCACATCCTGGAAGCAGAAAACAATCCAATAATGCTACAGGAAGAAAAAAGTTACCTTAATCTAAATGATACAAAAAATAACCTGAGTCCCTATCAAATACTTTGCTTGTTTTTCCTAACCAAAACTCTTTGTTGTAACATATATGAAAAGAAAATTAGACCCCTACCCCTAAAAAAATTAAACTATTTATGGTAATATTTTCTAGAATCATCATACTTTTTTGAGATGAAAATGAAGATTATTACTGTTTCACTCTTCATGAATGTTACTTTCTTACAATAACAAATTAATATTGAAGATTCCATTAAACTAAGAGTTAACTGCAGCAATGATAATGTCTTTTAAGAATGTATATCCTTTTCATTTTACCATTTTTTAAAGTGTAGTTAAAATTTTCAGTAACTTTTTGATTATAAAGAATATTTGGAGAAAGTCTACACAAGTACCAAACAAACTTACATTTTGCTATCAAGTTTATAAGTAGGTGAGTTGATTAATGTACATGATTTGCTCACAAAAGGGTCCTCCATATCTTTCTAATATGTGGTATGTATAACCCTTGTTTTATGATGATTAGTGCAAAAAAGTTAACTCCTTTCCTTGAATGTGCTTACAAACACGTTAGAGAAATAGGAGGCTGCATCTTCAGGCTCAGTAATCAGTCTGACATTGTAGACACTGTAGAGTGCAAAACCATCACTAATCAGCAGGTCGACTACATTTCCAAACCCATTTTTGGATTCAGAGGCTCTTTGTGATAATTAGGGCTTGTCAAAGTAGGGAGTTTACTGCAAACTTGCTTTWATTTCTCTGTATTAAAATGTTCTGCACCCACACAGCATAACTCCTGCAGGGAGGTAGTCAGTCAATTTAGGAGTGTTCTACAGTCCTCTTTTAAAGTGAATGAAGTTTTCTTCTGGAAAGTTAGCATGAAATAAAGCAYATGTGAATACTTTTCAATTTCTCTGTAACTTGGCTGCCTTCCAGCAGCTAGATATTGTGTTTTGCTTTATGCAGTGGCTATCCTGTGGCCCTTGCTCTGTGCTCACATTGACAAGATGCCATTTTAYATACTAAATAAGTAGTGCAGCTAGACCAGCGTTGCCTGCCTTACTGCAAGAACACTTACTTATTCCGCTGTTATCACTGCAGTTTTGTGTATATAYCTGTGTTTTGTGTACCTGCCTGGTGCCTCACAAAATCTGGAACTACTCAGTTCAGATGCAGAGTCAAAAGCTACTTGGGCTGTGTCTACCTTCTTCTCCCAATTTATGCTGAGGAGAGCATAAGTGAATGTGGGAGAGGAAGGGCAGAACGGAAAAGCATAGCGTGTTCGTAGTCTCACCTTGCTCTAAGAGGTAGGGTGTACTGTGGATGAGGGAGGGAGAGTAGGGGAGGCTTTGACCTGGAGAGAGGGGGAGTCCCAACAGACGGAGGCAAGGGAGAGAGGTTGAGAGGAGAAGGTTGGTTGAAACTGCCTCTGTGGTCAGCTTCGTGAATAGGAAGTAGTTGCTTATTCCCTGACTTTCTAAATCRTGTGGAGCCTGCACACACATTTTTGTATAGGACAAATGGGCCCTAGCCCAGCCATTGAAATCGGATTGATTGGCGAGGGATAAAAGAAGGGAGAGTTAGTGACRGGAGAGAGGATGAAAGAGCCCAGTACTGTAGATCCCACCACAGCTTCAAATCTTTCAGCCCTTGGTCAGCATTGTCCTCCTGGCTAACATCAGCAATTCACATTTGTTTGCTACTACACTAACAGAAAACATTTGAAATTGCCTATGGTATGACAAATTGAGATGTATCAATGTACGGTCAAGTACAACAAGTACCGTTACAACAAGTAACGGTAGTTATCTGCCAGTTAGGCAGTTGTTTTGAGGCWTTTCAGAGAATGAGATTGACCTAAATTGTTACCAATTGTTAATTGGCCATTAAGAGGTGCAGGACACTCAAAAGTAGGTTTCCAAAGTCTTTTCCTGTGGTAGATGCAAAACATTCGTAAAGCTTTACTGAATGCTTAGAGCAAATATTTGAGCTGTATCTTTTGCCTAGTTTAATTAGTTTGGGAAATGCATGCTTTAAAGTTTAGCTGTCATTTAATTCTGAAAACCTTTGTCATGTGAGAAGTGGCATGTTGGATTTGAGGTCCCCCCTCCTTAACAAACAGTGTATTACTAGTTTCATTTAAGTTAGTTCTAATTGGATGTTGTAGTAGGTAGTGGTTTTGCTCATTAGCAGGGAGCTTATGTAGTTTTAAAGGAGTAAGCTGTGCAGCTACATTAATTTCTGCTCCACAATTGTTCTCCTTAAGTTTCAGTTTATTTATATAACTTCATTATAACTCTTCTTTATCTGAAAGCAGCCTCTTCCAGTGTCTATTTCCCTTCCTCACATCAGARTTTTGAGGTTGAAAAATCCATTAACTATTGTGAGATGCTAAGGTACAGTAAATGGGGATCACAGATCATTTGTTTTATGGTCTTCCTTTCCTAATCTGTGCCTGCACATTCATTTAATTTCTGCCTTTCTGATATTTCACAAAGTGCAAGTCAAGTCAGCATACAGTAAAATGCTGCTGTTTATATTTTGCRTTTAATCTGGTAATAGGGCACTTCAGCTGGTAAGAAATTGAACTGATCCTCTTTGCCTAGCTCAAAGCTAGACTAAAACTCTCCAAGCCTTAAGCTAAGGTTATGTGAGAAGTTGACCTTTAAAGCTTAAACCGTAGTGAAACCCAGTTTCTAAAWAGCTTTTAAAGTAGATGGGAAAAGACCACAGAACTCCAGTTGAGATTGTTAATTTTTCTTCACCTTGTGCACAGCAGAGGACTTTTTTTCCTGTTCAAGRGCCTCATCTTGTTTTTTGAAATGATGTAATCTGTACTCTTTGCAACTTCCCATCGTCCATGTATTCAGGATCAGACCATGAAAAACAGTAAGTTTAATCTGTCAGAAACATACCGAAGAAATGCCTGTTAAGTGCTCCGATTAAGGCTTGAGAATGGGGAAGCTTCTGTGGAGAATCTTATGTCACTTTCAGTAATTTCTTCAYGCTTTTGGGGTTTTTTGGAGCCAGAAGAATATCCCAAATAACTCAATTCCTACAGATGTAGTACCAACCATTTCCAACAGGTTAGTACTTCTTGGTGGGGAAAAAACTTTTAATTGAAATTTTTTTGATCTGAACCTTGGATGTAGTTGCTTCCTGGCTGGTGAGATAAATATTTTCAATGAAAGATTATTTAGGGCTAAAGCTGCAGGAAATAACATGGCTTCTGTTAGAGAATGTGATGTCAAATGAAAGCTGGCTCTACTTGAAGGTCTGTCTTTGACTACCTGTGTATCCACGATTAGAAGATTTTGTATATGAGTCTTCCTCCCAACTCCCCAAATAAACATTTTCTACAAACTTGATATTTTGTCATTTACTTCTGTAAGAAAAAGTTCTTTTGCTTTTGGATTCTGTAAGAGGATGAAACCCTCTTACAGGGTTCATCCAAGATGCCAGTATATCATTAACTGCAGGAATGCAGTSGTCTCTTTTTTCTTTCCTATTTAACTTTCAGCATTTGGTTGAAAATTTCTGACCGTATTTTTTTTCTGAATTGATACCGTTCTTTATTTCTGTGACATTCAACATGACATGGATTTTACATTTAYGAGTATTAGTATTCAACATTCTTTTCTCCTATTTTTTCAAATTACTGAAATTATGTAAAACATGTTAATTTGCATATCAGTTTATTTCTAGTGTAATCTAAATTTTAATATCCATTTAATTGTCTGTATTTCCATTTAATGCTGTTTTACTTATTTTCTTCCTAATTTTAAAATGTTGCCCTAAGTCCTAGTGATGTGATGAATGGTGCCTCCAGTCAGCAACAAATGTAAATGCCATCCTACACAAAGCTAACAAGTAAGATCCTATCACAATTAATATTTTAGATAGTATGTATAGTGTGCTTGAAGATGCAAGGGAATATTAGAAGTGCTAAATATTATATTAATRTAGAAGCAGGTTCAGGCAATAATGTATTTACGATACAGATCATAGCAGCAAATGAGTAAAAGCATAACTGAGTTTCTGCTGAACTTAAGTCTCCTCTTTGACTCCTGTAAGATCAGCATTGTATCCCAAACAGGAAGAGAAAGAGCTCATACACAGATAAGATGCCTATCATTTTCTTTTGTTGGATTTGATCTTTAACTTCTTCAGCTCTGATAACTTGGTCATTTTTTCTGATGCGTTATTATAGCTGCCTTTCAGGATATATGACATTGACTCAAGTTAGCCTACAGGGAGAGGTATTGATCTCCAGAAGAACTTGGATGAGGAGGGAAAAGAAGGAACAGAGAGGAAAAGAGATACAGGTTGCCAGCAAAGCAAGGTAGCAGCATTCATATTCACCACATTCAGATATATATGAAAGTTTCTCCAGTGCTAGCTTGTCCAAAAAGAGTGCTTGCACGAGAGTAACAAGTTGCTTCTTTGCTTCCTTGGTTTGTACATAGCTATCAGTGAAGAGTCTACTAGTTACATTCATAGCTTCCGAGATGTGTAATGGAAGCTCTTCGGGTTCTCATGAAAGCCAGGGCATTA
The DNA here is from genome assembly GCF_003343005.1 of Rhea americana. Lineage (NCBI taxonomy): Eukaryota > Metazoa > Chordata > Aves > Rheiformes > Rheidae > Rhea > Rhea americana. The sequence continues at coordinate 932,403 of NW_028185961.1, read as the reverse complement.
AAGGAAAAAGAATAAAGAACAAAACAAAAACCAAGTGGAGTTAACTAAGCTATCAGGAAATACTAGAAGAAAAAAAATGCTGATTTCTAGCAACAAAACCTCTGTGAACAGCTTTCCGTAAATTATTTCCAAAAGCTGAATTGAGCAAAATAGAATTATTTGGTAGCAGACAGTGATGCAGACAACCTAGAGGTAATTGGATATACTTCCTGTTAGAGAATGCAGATTGTGTTTTAGGCTATAACATGATCTATCCAGTGATCTTTGTGATTTTGCTTTGTTTTGATAACAATAGAACTGGACCAGAGGGAACTCAGCAAAAGAACAGAACAGAGAACAGCATTGCCCACAGCTTAAAATCTGTTCAAGAGAAGTAATGTCCAAGTAAGAACAATAAAAAAATGGATAATGTTTAGTTCCATTAGGAATACTTAGTAGCACTGGATAATAAAGTTTTGGAAAGCCAATGTAAACTAGTTAACGCTTGACAGATGGCAGTATGTACAGCGAATATGACTGTAGCTGTTACCCTTTYCTGTAAGGGACGGAAGTCAATGAGACTGAGATATATTATATAGTAGTACATTGGTTATTTACTAGCTATTCTTTTAAGATCTTGCAAGTACTTGATTTTCTCAGAAGAAAAACATTGACAAATGAAGATCCTGTCAGGAGAATTGCAAATTTCTTCTTTAAATCTCATTTTAGTAAGCAAACAATTAGGCAGATGTCAGACTTAATCTGAGATTTGCTTCAGTGTGGACTTCCTATCCCACTGCATGCTGGAAGTCTATGGGTAGATAGGTGCAGCAGGCCTCGAGGCTTTTGACTTTCCTGTGTACATAGCAAAAATATTTTAYAATTTACCTCTTTTTTAAAAATCAATGTATTTAGACAAAAATCTCACTACAGTCCAAATGTAACTTCTGGTAATCTATATTTTGTTAGAAAATGTACTTCAAATGTTCCTTCCAGAATGCAATATGGTAACTSACTGAGTAATTTGGCTTCTAAAAATAAAAGCAACCATCATTTCACAGCAAGAGAGATATTTCTGTCCAAAGGTAGGTCAGTTTGTCTGTTTATCTGTCTGTCAYTGGATAAAGTAGTATACAAGTTACACAAATACAGTTGTGCTTTGCTTGTGTTTATTCGTATCTATTCACTTCAGGGAAGTAGCTTACAAAAATGAAATGGGTTATTTGTACGGCGAGAAAAATCTACCCACAGCCCAGATTTTGACTAAGTACAAGGTATGTCTGGCTATMGTGCATAAATCATTGGTCTTTCTCTGGGGTCATTGGTGTTTCTTTCCCCCCTAGTAATACGCCTCTGGATGAAGATTTTCTTAGCCTAGACATCTTGTTGCTGATTTATTTCTGAATATCTTTTGTAATTGACAACCTAATGAGGAAATATCTTAGTGTTTTAAAATTATTTTATACTTCGTATCTCATGGTTAGTTTGAGGCACAGAATTCTGTATGTGAATCATGCATTCTGTAAAAATAAGATTTTTTTTTGTTTCTTTTTATCAGCTGCAAGTGATGTTGCATTTTAATTTCATAGGTTGCACTAGTGCGTTTGTTTGAAGGCTAAGGAAGAATGGCTAATCAATTTTGCTAATTCACAGTTCAAATTAAAAATTTCAAAATGAAACAAGTGCAGTCATGTAGAAGACCTCTAATTATCATTGTCACTTTTGTTACCCATCTGCGGACCTTTGCTATTTCTGTTGCCTTCCCTTCTTCTGGGGTGGTATCAGAAAGCACTATTCTAGACAGGTTGCCAGCCTCTCTAGTAGYGTGTATTTCCAGGTGTAGCTGCAGAAGATTCCATTTCTTTCTTAGCYAGAGTTTTTCCATTTGAATTGTCCTCTAGAGACAGTAGTTTATTTTTGCTGCTGTTTGCCTCCGGAGAACTCCAGAAAGCGTGTCAGCTTACTTGTTACTTTCCCAGTTTCAGACTGCTCGCTATAGGGGGGAAGTCTGAAGGTGGGAAGACAGGGTGTTTAGAGGGCAGGCTAGGAGTCCCTCTCCGCAGTTCACTGGTGGGGGAGTGGGGGCAGAGGCCTTTTGCCAGAGRTCAGCAAATCTGTCCAGTTAATGGCATTCCCTACAGGCGAGACRTGTGCTGACTGGGTGCTGGCACATGCGTCTCACTGAAAGCCGGGAGTGCTTGTTACGTCAGGACGCGTTGTGGCAGATGTTAGCCTTGCTGGGAAGTGTGCACACTGCTGTGTGAGCACTGTCATAGCATGGCAGTGCAAATGCCAGAGTTGCTGAAGGAATGTGAGTACCAGAGGGCCACGTTCAGCGCTTGAGATCTGCTTGTGTCCACTCAGCAAYACTGTAATGGAAAGACGTACTCTTGGCAGCCTTTCTTTTTTTTATGAGTATCTTTGATATGTAGGGACATATGYGCGTGCAACAGAGAAGGCACATTGACACAAGCTAGCAGTTAAATGTCCAGGAAAAGTTCATACTCTAATTGGCACATTGTACTGAAGATGGTAATAGCGTCTTTCTTTGCTTTGCTACTGTGTTGCAATTTCTGCTTTTCTGTGTGGGCAAGATTTAAAACTAATGRTAGCTGGTCATATCACTCTGTGTTCTATACAAGTGAGCTAACCATCTGAGTAGGCTCTCATCTCAGGAAAGTTGGGAGTTTTCTGATGAAGGTAAGGTGTGAAAGTTACCCAGCTTTTCTGAGTGCTTCTAGTAACTCTATAGCCCTGGAAACAGGGTGTTGATGTGGAAAGAGAGGTGCAAGAGTTACATGGGCTCACGTAGAGCTGCCTGTGTGCTGCAAAACTGCAGTTCGTGTACTGCTTACAMAATTTTCTTCTTTCAAACAGCAGTAGCTTTTCTTCAGTTATACAGCTCATGGAATAAGAGGCTTCTTTCACCAAACATAAAAGRCTCTATGTGTCCAGTGGCTGAGAACATTTCCTGCAGGTGTCTGGTCTCACAGTTACCTTTTGAATGAGGTAGCACAAATAGCACTGAGCGGTGCTGTGTAAGATCTTGTTCAATGTGAATTTGAAGATACTAGCTGTAGAAATGTCAAGAGAGACTTCTAATTTGATATAGACATGAACAAAACAAGGCCTGGTAAATGAATATTGCACGCATTGCCTGAGATTTTTTAACAGTGTGGGATTTGCAACAATACCTCCTATGGATATAAAGGGCAACTAAAAGGTCCAGTTTGTAATGCAAATAGGCTGATGTTAAACACATACTTCCCTTCTTATGTCTGGTAATCTGATTTAAGGTGCCAGTGCAGAAGTTGTTGAAAGTAAAACAAGTTACTCCTAAGGAGGTGACAGGGCATCTGGTTTGGGCAAACTTCGCTCTGCAGATGAGGACAGGTTTTAGCAGGTTTAGCTCTGCAGGTTTTAGCACAGGAATGGCATTTTTTTTTCCAGTGCACCAGAGTACACATCCTTATACTGAGTATCTCCAGGTCACTAAAGAAAGGGAACGTTTTGTTGAGGCTGTGGATGGATCTGAACAGTGCAGAAGATACCACATCTACCTAGTTCCAACTTCTCCTTGGTTCTCCTTAGTAGTGTCCTCTTGCGCCTACTCCTGATAGCGTAGGCTCTGCGGCTCTACCCRGTAACTATTGAAATTATATGTGCCTACAACTTACTCGTATTTCCAGATTTAAGAGCTTAGGTGGTAATATAAAATGACTTCTCAAAAGTTCAGTGACAGGATTTTTCTTTCATTGCTGAGTCAGCCCAAAGGTCCCTCAGAGCAAAATTGTATAGGTCTGCTAAATGAGATCTTAAAATGAGAATACAGTAACAACATTACAGCTTTCAAATCTTTCTGATTTAAAGCCCTAATTCTGTATTTCCAGAGGGCCAAATACATTGCTTTCACATCAGCAAGCTTTCAGGACCCATTCAAAAGCCTATTTGAAATAGGGCTAGAATGACGCYGTGTCTGCTTCTTTTCAAGGGGGAGGGAGGAAGGCTAAAATTGTATAAAGTTGTTGGGAGAAAAATTTAGCTTTTCTTCTCTTTTTCTAAAATGGTTTAAATCCACTAAGTTTACTAGACATTTGAAGCRTAAAATATCTTAATACAGGGTAGATATGTAAGAGCTTAGAGCAAATCCTCTCCAGGTTTATGAGCGTAGAAAGAAGTTAGTTAAAGGCAACCAYGAAAATATAAATGTTAGAAAAAATAGACATTATAAAAGAACACAAATTTAGAATCTGTATGTAAGTCTTCCTGAATGATGTTGGGACAGATCCAAGTAAAGGCTTTTACCTTACACTTTGAAGTGGATATTTTTTRATTTTATGATTAAAAATTGATAAGYCACTCTGGCTTATTACAACCCCTCTTTCCCTTAAAAACCCTTTAAATGTCAGCCTTACCCAGAAGATTTTAGTAAAGATCCAGTACGGGATGACGCAAATGGCATTGAAGTCTCCATTTAGATTATATCAATGCAGGTGGGCATGCAGATTTTATTCAGGCRGAAATACTCTGGCAAACCTAACCTGGTGGTGTTTTATTTCCATATATTCATGGTATTCGTGCTGCGTGTGCAGATAATTTTGTGTAAGTCTGTATGTGATCTATCCCCAATAAGAGAGATCCAGTTCCCTGTTTATTCTTGAATACTCATTCCCTCATTGATGACTTAGGGAATCAATGTTAAAAATGCAAATGATGAAATAATTTATTTACAGATGTTCAGCAGGAGCATAGTAGTAATACTGTCAACTGTCTGAATGATTTTATGGTCACGTTGCTTGAGGTTTGCATTCATAGTGGGCAACCTAGAAGTAAGCTAATGATGGTGTCACAGCTCTGTTCATACTGTAGAATGAGTGTGGCTTCCCTAAGAATATGTGGTTTTACAAATTGATACTGAGACTATCTGTGACTTCCTAGTATCTGAAAAAGATTGTAATTTTTATGGGAACCAACCTGGAAGTTCTAACAGTAAATATAAATATCAATTTTTAAGATTTCCATTTAATCACATCAGTGAGCTTATTATTGCTAATTAACCATACTTAGGTGAGTAAAAAATCATCTGAGGCCAATAGGCATTGCAGATTGAAGCTGATGCAATGTGCAGAACCAAAGTTGGGTTGTTAAGCTGAGGGGAGTGAGCAGGAGGCTCAAGGGATTCCCATGCACCCGAAGTCATATGTTGATCACAGGTGCTAAGGCAGCRCTGGTGCTGACTGCTTGTACATACCATGGAAAATTAAAATGTGAATAAAGCATCTGTTGTAATCTTAACTTTAAATGTACTGATGTCATAATTCAGTGCCTATGAACTTGTATGTGGTCCTCTAGGAACTACTGCTTCTCATGATTAATCTCCTAGAGAAGTTTCACAGCGAATTTTACTGCTAATGCAGAGAACAGATAAACTTTTCARCTGTTTTTCATGTAGGATATGGTAAGATAATTAGGTTGGGATGAAACTGCTTTAGAGACAAGTGTAACATTCAGTACAGAAAACCTTCTCCTAAAGATTACAGTATATCTCAAAGTATCCTTTCTACTTCCTCCCTTTCAGGGACCAGTGATAATATGTAGAACTGTATCAGAAAAGGAAGAGTTTCAAAAAGGGAATACAAAAGGCAGACTGAAAGTAGGTTTAGACTGATCATTTAGTACAGTTTCAAACAAGCTGTAGTATCTACCTAGAAACACTTGTATGCATGTGTGTATGTCTGAACTGGCTCGGGAGGTGGAGTGCACTGGGCTCGGTCTTGGCAAGCTGGTGTTACCAGCCTTTAAGCCATTTCTGAGAGGTGCTGCCTGTATAAATACTCTCACCTCACTTCAATGCAGAGCCAGGCTGGTGAGTTTAGAACACAAATTTTGGATTGCAAAATTGACTTTGCACTGCAGTTGGCTTGGAAGGACTCGGTGCTAAGAAGTTTTTAGGAAAATACTCTTTATGAGCTCTCGTTTTGTGAATGGCTTGAACTGAAACAGGCCAAAAGCAAACAGGTGAGTTTTATATTGCCCTTTTTTGTCTTTGCTTTGAAACAGAGCAGCAGTTCTTGAATATGCAGGAGCAGCCAAAAGGCAGTTTTAGAAGGTACAGTCCCTTTGCTGGTAATTACATCTCCCAGCTGAGATGCAGCAACACATTCTTTGAGTGTCTTACTGCAAAATCAAAGAGCTGCTGTTAAGGAGATTCCTCCAGTGTTACAGAAGGGCTGTGTTTTTCTTATCTGGCCTTTATTCTTGCCTTTTTTTTGCAGGAGACTAATTTATATTCAGTTGATGACAGATTCTTTTCTATAGAATTGCTATCTGCCCAGTTGTTCTTGTCCCTCTGTTTGTGCAGTTAGTTATTTCTGCCGAGCTGTATTTCTCTTTATTTATCCTTACAGACTTGAATCCTTCCTTTTTTTCCAAGATCTATTCAAGACATCCTCAATATAGCCCCCTGCCAGTCTGGTGATCACGTCAGGCGTCAGAGTGGTCTGCTGAACACTGATTACCATTGTATTAGATATAATGTGGAAATGCATATTATGATTTGCACAAATGCAGAGATGTATAGATCTATTCCTCATATTTATAAGTGTTGTTTTTATGTATATATTCTTTGTTATTATATATTATTCAGTCTGTCTGCTTGGATGATGATGTAGAGGTGGTCCTATAAAACTAATTTCAAAATCTTTGAAATATGTTAGGCAAGAAACAGTAAGGGGTTTTTCTATCATCTGTTTTGGTTYTGAAACAAACACAAAGGCCTTTTTTATTTCCAGTGTTTACCTGGTTCATGAAATGTTGTATAGAAGAGTAAGGAACAGGGTAGATTTGCGAAGATCAAGATAATTGATAATGAAAAGCACCTTACTACTGTGATGTTTTGGCACTTTAAGATCTGCTTGAAAATCCATTAGGCTGTTCTCTCGTGCTTCAGTAAAACTCTTCTAAATTAAGTTTTAAACTAAGCAGCGGTTTATCCATGTCAAATGCTCATCTTTCTAGCACTATTGGCAAGATTGATTTCTTGATTAAAAAATTGGTTACCATGAACACAAGCCTGTACTTTATTTCATACAGTGTGACCAGTTTTACTGGCTTCAGTGTTACTCTTTGTTTTGCAAACTATTAAAATTCCAGGTTTTACATATGTAATTTCATAATGTAAGAATGGCTATTTCTCTTAGCTGACTTCAGCCACAAAAGCATTTTGGAACAGAATTTAAAACTGATTGAAACATCATTAGAGTGTGGAAGAGAAGTGAATATGATATCCAAGGACTATGTGAAAAGACAGAGGACTTATGATTTAGGAAGTAACAAATCAAGAATGATTTGGTACTGAGAGAGAGAAAGAGAAGATGGTGTTACTGCTTGTGTGTATAAGAGTAATAAATAGACCTTAATACAGAGACCTTCTTAGAGAAGCATACTTCTAAATAGAGATGCAGAAAACTTAGCATGCTATTTCTAATTGTACAAATGAAAACAATTCTTATTGTCCTTCTCTACTAAGAGGGCACTGAAGCCTTCCTGTGAAATCCCAAGATTCTGGGGTTAAGAAGAATGCAGAAATACTTGTCTGTCTTTGCTTTTTCCAGTAAGGTGCTGATTTTGACTATATGAAATTGTCTTTAAAAGTATGCATCCTGGGGCACTAGAAACAAATGTGCCTGCCAGTCAGTCAGAGAACGTCCTATATATAAAATATAAATTATGATGAAGGAATGAATTCAGTTCTGATGCAAAACATGAATCACTTGGCATAAGGCACTGGCTCTCAATACAGTTGCATGAAAAGCCTTGAAAGGTAGTGGTGACTAAATCCTTAGCATTTCAATAAAGTATGACTGTAGCTTTCAGTTCAATATAAGGGAAGATTGATGTTTGAAATGGTTATGCTGCTGAGCCCATGTTCATAAGGCATAGAAAAAAATCATTCAAAACAGGTGCAAAATATACCAGGGTTTTCAGCAGTGATGCAGCAATAGCTTGCATAACTAATGGCAGATCTTGAGAGCCTCTATTAAAATTGTTGGGAGGAGCAGGTATTCAACACTACTCAGCACTGAGCGTTTCTTTTCCCAATAAAATTTAAAGGGTACACTTATGCTGCATGTTAACCTCGTGTCAGATTCCTAGATTCTATTCTGCACCCTAAAACCTCACTGCCTTTCAGTTTCAGCCTGGCGAGGCAACCCTTCTCCCAGGTTTCTGTACAGTGTAAATCTATTTGGGCTGATACGAGGCTGCTTTGTGTACCTTTGCCTTTAGATCACTGCAGGCTTTTTCTTTTTGCCTTTCTCTGATTCCTTGCTGCAAGTGCAGGATTTCTCAACCTTGCTAGTGCTTTGTTCCCGTTTCTCAAGTTGTCAAATGACTACACAGGCAGGCAAAAAACCCATAAAGTCTTGACAAAGTTCTAAATCATTTATTGTTAACCTATCACTAAAAAATATCATCCATGTGACTGTGTGGAAGAGAATGAAAATTAACACTTTACTAGTTGCTGAAAAACAAATAAATAAATAAATAAACAAAGCTGGAAATCCTAATGAGCGATCGCTGCTAGTTCTACACAGAGTAACATGATGCAGTATAGATCTAATATTCCTTTTTTTTTCCCTTCAGTGACATTTCCCTGGCTACCAGCCTCTTAGTTTAGTTGCATAATTCTGACCCTAATGCTCTCCTGTGCTTCTGTTGCTGCCAACACTTTTCTCTCAAAATTGTCCTGTAGAGAGTTGAAATTAATTTAGTCCTTTCCCAACAGATGTTTAACTTGAAGATTGCTCTTTCTCTTCTAGACCTGACGAGGGGCTTGTGATGGAGCATTTTATGTCTTTTGTGTTAGTGGGCCTAAAAAGAGATGTGATCTATCCTTATAAACATTGCTTTGCTTTTCAACTCGGCACAGGGTTGTTTGTAGTTTGTAGAGCACTGAATCCGACAGAAACACATTCTTAGCAGAAGACTAACAGCACTTCATCAGATATCTAAAAGCTCTTTGTAAACGTACATGGTGGTTTGCTCTATGCCTCTATACCGCATCTGACAATGAGGACTCTATTTTTTTAATGCTGTGTTGATCAACAGACACTGGCAGCTGGTATGCACCCTTACGTGTATTTTGATTACACAGCTTAACTACTCCTATCCCTTGCCCTGGCTGGCAGCAGCAATCCTACAGGTGCCCTCTGCCTCTTCACTTCCTTTATGGATGCAGCAGACTCTGCACTCAGTGGCTGCAGGTTGCTACACTGAAACTATTTGCTGTTTTTTCTGGGATTAATTTTTTAGGTCTCTGAACTAGTGCAGCATGGGCCAGATGCTTGCCAGTGTTGCTTCAAGGGAAGCAGTGGAAACTCTKTGTGTGAGGAGGGCAGAGGCTGCCTTCTATTGCGCCTCTTAGAACACGAAATACCTCAGAAATGCTCAGACCCACATCAGCTATGTAAGCGTACCTGTAATGTACAATCATAGGAATGGAAATTCTCTGCATGAAAAAGAAGGTAGCAATATACGAAAAGAATTGCCTTGATGTTCAAAGACCCACAAAAAAATTCAAAGGAAAAATTTGCTATAGCATTTAAGAATGGATTTAAGAACGGAAAGGATTTAAAATCTCATTCTAAATGAAAAAGAATCAATGTTATTTGCCTTGAACTTGATATTGTAAAGCATATATAAAGTAATCAGTACCAGTAAAACAAGTGTTGAATTTCTTAGGCTGTAATAATATATCATGGGTATAAACTGATAGACATTCATGACAAAGAATACTGACGAAATTCAGGAAACCTTTTACCTGCATATTGCAGTGGACAACTATTCACAGTAGTCATGCAGTGTATCTATAATAATGAAATGGCTATCTTGTGTGTGGAATACATTAAGTACTTAAATACATGTCCCTTTGTGAATCTTTATTTTCTCCAGATATGAAAGTCATACAATTTGTAAATCAGCATAGAAAAGCCAGTAAAATAACACGCAGCAAATAGTGAGAATAAAGATTGCATAATTAAATCTCTTAAAATTCATGCTTGTTGTGGCTATACCCGTGCTTAGTACAGAAGACTAAGCGCTTGCATTTAATGCACCTTTAYCTTCAAGGTGATTGTTTGCGCATATTTGCTTTGGAATGTGACTGCTACCTGCAGCCTGTTATGGGCCTTTCAACATCTATATTACTTAGAGAAAATGAAGATTTTAGTACAGGAAAGAAAGTAATGTGAATTGTGTGAGTGGTCTGAATATTCTAGAAAAATGGCAAAACCGAAGTTTTTTCTAAAGTTTGGTAATATATTTTACTTAAACAGTAAAGATAGGAAAAACAGGAAGATATGATTTATGACCTGAAAACTGAAGGCTAGGAATTCTAAGGAATTGCATTTGCTTCTTCTGTCTGCAGAGATTTAAATTACTCTGGAACAAGCCTTGATCTTATGGTAGTTTCTGTTGAGTTGAGTCCTGTCCATACAAGCAATAAGTCTGCGTGCACAGTGGCTATGATGACAAAAATCTTTTTTCCAAGAAGACAAAAAAATCTTTTTTCATTTTTTCTCTCAAGTGAACTATTGCRTAGTGAATAATTATGTCAAAAATTCCTGGGCTCATGATGCTTTGCACTGCTTCTGCCTTATGGGTTACTGTCATGTATCTCCCATCAGTTTTCTGGGACTATCGTTATTTTTATGTGAGATGCCACAGAACCAAAGTGTAAGTTAAAGTTGTACCCCTGTAAATCCTGGGTAGTGAGATCCAGAAGAACCATTTTTCTTGTCCTGAATGATTTTTTTCTTCAGCAATTTCTTTCTCTCTGATTTCCATGATTATTCCTTTGGACCTGTGCACTGGCAGGGCTCCCAGTGCAACAAATCTGATCAGGAGCAGGGTTGTACATGTGGTAAACGGTTCAYTCGGATTAGTCAGAGTGCTCAAGATGGAGTTTGTGTTCACTTTATTCCTTTAGGCTGGATGCAGGTGGGCAATGATACCTAATCCTTCATAAAGCCTGTTAGTACTAACTTAACAAATCAACATTTTTTGAACAAATTTGAACTTGCAGAGTGAGTTCATGCCCAATTAACAGAATGAGCAGATCAGTACTCTGAGTTGCACAGCCATGATACTTCTGAGGAAGTACAAGGAGCCCTAAAGCTGGGCTTAYGATATTACTGAGCCATCGCCTGAGTTCAAAGGCTGGATTGGAAAGCTGTAATTTAGCTTCCTTTTGCCAGGTTTTCTGACATCAACCTTGAGCTATTCAAAGGACTGCTCAGTGGTCTGAGAGGATAACTCAGGACAGTAGTGTGAAGAAGATTTTTGTCACAGTACTGTTAATGCAGGACTAGGTGTTGTGTAAAGGCCTGAAGATTTAGTAAAGACGACACCTGCCAGGAGCTCAGAATGGTGAAAGTAAGTAGTGAGGCTGACTGCTGCTTTCCCCTGCCSCCTTGCCCCCCAATGCATTCATTCTAGTATGTGACTATTTTTTTTCCTATTTAATTTTCTAGKTTTTTTTTTTAATAGAAATGACTGTTACAGCCTCTGTCATGAATCCTATTAAAATAAATTATATAGGCCTCCTTATGCAGTTCTTTACAAAATTCAAGACACACTAAAGTTGTCAAATGATAATTTTTTTTAAGCTTGCTTTTATTTGATACAGAAAGAAAGTCTTTTTTTTCAGTCACAAGGTCAATGGGAGTCCTGAATAAGACATATGTGGGAGCATTAATATTTCTCAAAGGGATGGCTTAAAAAGATGTTTTCAGTAAGTACTGTCACAGGATTTAAAAAAGCACAGGCAAAGAACAAAATGAATTGCAAAGTATATTCTGTGTTGAGTAATTTCAAATTCATGTAGTAAGTACAGAGGAAAAAATACATATTAATCTTGTAATAGGAGAATGTGTGTCCTCATATTGCTAGAAGGTTAGAGTTGAGCTTTACCTACAGCACTAGGTCTGGGGAGCTGCCCTTCAAGAGATCCTGACAGGCATAAGCCAGGCAGATTTTTTCTTTTTAATGTTAAGTTATCTGGAGGTTCATAGTTTATGCTTCTGCTCAGCTGGAACTCAAACATTCTGCAGCAGCCTCTCTGAGAAGGGACTCCAGATAACTCATGAGGAGCTCATGGTATTAGGAGTAAAGCAACCTACAAAAATTCTTTGAGTGAAAGAATGGAAGAAACAAAAGTCTTCTGAGAATTCTTATGTGAACGTGGGAAAATGCTAGAAAAAGTATAAACAGCACACTTTATGATGTATTAATAAGCCATAGGTGTTAATGCAAATTAAAACCAACAGATAAGTTTCACCTGCTTTCAGTAGTTGGCCTTGATGATCATCTCAGTAGTTTTCRGTTAACTCAGAAAGAGGAGGCTAGCTATCAAACTGTTTTACAGAGATCCAAAGAGCATAGCATTTTAAGCAAAAATGAAACCTCTGCTATGCTATTGGAGAGTACAGTTAAAAAGATGAAAATGTAGGATTTGCAAGTTATCGGGCCCAGGATGAAGCTGCAAGAACTCCAGAACTCTTTTTTGCCTTCAATTTCCTTTCTGTAGTCTRGATAACTTTTTTCTCCCTCTCACTGCCCCCTGTCTTTTTTAAAAATGTGTATCCAGTTTCACAAGCCAAGACAATAGAAATTGGACTTGGAAATTGATGCAAGTTTGTAGTGGATCGTATTGTTTTGCTCACAAATGATTGTACTGGTGTGAACAAAATGTGGTGATATTCTCATAAGCTTACAAAAAAGTGATTCTTTGGCTGCAGTTTTCAAACTGTGGAGTTTTGGGCACTCCTGTTCCAACTCTATCTCATGGAAATTTCTTAAGAAATTTAGACATGAGCCAACCATACTGTGAAGGGGTCTCTTACTTGCTAACATCCTTTGAACCACGAGTCAGAATGCATGGTGGCAAGATCAGGGATCCTCCTTTTTTCTTCCAAGTGGCTGCAGGTGTGTTCAGAGGGAGAGGGAACCCTACTGAACCCTAAGGGGCAGGGGAGATAAACATAGGGTAAAACCATCCTCCTGTCCAGAATAAGGTGCAACCAGGAAGATAGTGCTATGTAACAGTTGATCTCTGAGAGCTGCCATGCTAGGGGTATAATCAAACTCTTCTGTCTTTTGGGAAAGGAGGATGTGAGGGGAAAGAAAATTCCTATCTTTGAGTTCTTCCCTCTRTGCTAGAGGCACAAATGACAGAACCCAAATTAGCTTTAGTTCTCTAAATCAATGTGGTTTGGTTTCTTAAAGTATGAAGCCACGTCATAGGTCTGTCTTCTTATTGCTGTGCCTGCTGAGTAGTTATGTACATCGATTATTTTGCTCTGGAAGCATTATATAACCATTTTGTATTGAATACAACCTTTTATAGTCATTTTAGACAGCAGGGAATCAGGTTGTATGTTTTTACAACTGATCTTTATAATAGTGCCACTCGCTATCATTTGTCTTCAGTATTACCCCATGTTTCTGTTGAAAGTATTCTCCAGATACTGAGCATTATTAACTAATAAGAAAGAATTTAAAGTCATTTAAGATAATAACATCTTTTAGCAATAAATTCTGATTTGATATTGTAATTATTGGTCCCTGTTCTCCATTTATCTAAGTCCATGTGTTTCATATGCTTATTATTATTATCTCATTAAAATGAGAAGAGAAACTGAAATTTTCAAGGATAATCTTTTGTTTGTAATTCTGCTAGAATACATCATCCATCATTTTCATTCTACCATTTCTTCTCCTTCATTTCTAATCTATCACCTGTGTGATTTTGTCTTTTGAAGGTAATTTTTTTTTATTCAGCTAAGCCACCAACARATAGAAATCTCTTTCTGGGATTGTTGCACTGAACTAAGCTCAGCATGTAGTATGTTATTGCTAGGCTTGTTTGTTTGTTTCACTGCTGGTCTGAAATGCTGGTTTTGTTAGCAAAATGTAAACTCATCTCATAAAACAGAAACTTTTTCTGTGTGCTTTAGTGTGTTAAATAAATAGTCAGTTAACCAGATAGAGGTGCTTGCTTCTATTTTGTGTGACAGCACTGTGACAATTGATAAATATGGTCTGTTCTTGTGAGAGCAGCATTCTGTTCCAAAGTAGCGTCCTAACCTGTGATTTTCTTAGTTGAGTTTAGGCTGCATTTTGCTGTAGATGGTGCTATACCACATGAGAAAAACCTATTAAAGTTGCCATCTGCAGTTAAGGTGTCTAAAGTATAATAAATAAAATCAAAATCACAGAAGTAGTTGTCAGCTTCCAGGCAGAATAACAACAAAAGCAAAGCCCAAGAAACAATGTGAGATGGCAGTGGTGAAGACTGGTTTCTCAGTGCTGTCTTGAGATGGTGTTTTGAATGCAGGAGGTGTAATGAATACCCTGTGCCCACGGTGCGTGCGACCCCCTGGGGAGTGCGTGCAGCGAATCCGTGCCCCAACTCGAACTTCCAGCCTGCTCCTTAGTCCTTCTGCAGTCAGTCCTCCCAGGTCTGGCACTTTTCAGGGGATCTGTGGATCATTCATCACAAATAGCTACCTTCTGGTGAATCTTCTGGCCGTCCACCCCCCCACAGCCTGTGTTGGGAGAATAGTACTCGTGGCAGGCAGTAAAGCATATGGCCCCAYGGCTCCTTCTTGGCAGCTGTGTCTGTACTGCCTGTTGGAGTTCTGAACCAGAGCATTTGACCTCCAGTACTTACTCCTGCTGCTGCTGTTGGTAGGCGGGCAGGAACTTCTGGGAGAAGAGCCCGAAGGCAGCTAGGGCTGGTGGCAGCTTTGACTGGTGCAGATTCCTTGGCAAACATGAGCAAGTGCCCCCCTGAGGCTCTGTCTCTGAAGAAATCTGTTGGAGTTGGGAAYGCCGCGTAAGCAGACATTACAGAGCAAGTGCGGCTGTGTCTGCCTTGCCTGTTAGCAAACGAAAGAGATTGTGAAACATCCTCTCGCATGAAGCAGCCTGTGTTGTTAGGGGAGGTGAAACTCACTGTGAATTCTAAGCTCTCAAAGCCTTGTGTTTCTCTTAATTCCACTTGTAGGTTTTCCTCTTCAGCCTTTGGACAGTAAGAGAAGATTGGGTGCYGTAAGGCAATGGGCCATGTTTTCCATTGCTCTATAGTCTTTCAATTCAGTCACTTAAAAAGGCACAAAATAAGTGTCAAGTTAAATGTTTACTCCTCTGAATTCATATTATGTTCRTACTCCCTTTGCAGTGGTTGGATTACAGTGACATCAGATCTGCCTCAGAACTAAGAAAAGCTGGTTATGCTGAGTAACGAGGAACAGGAAAGAGGGAGTTGTAAAATATGTGGCAGGTTAGCTGACATTGAAAAGATTGACCTCCTGCCCCTCTCGTAAGAGGGGGTGTGATTTCTGGTCTATGTGATGCTATTGAGGTATTTTTCTCCCCTGAATTTTCAGGGGTACCAGGAGGTTTAGAGGAAACACTTGAAATGAGAAATTTTGACACTCTGTTTGGATGCTGAGGAGAAAGAATGAGATTGAGAGGAGACAGTGGGGTAGCAAACTTGGCTATAAAAGATAGGACACTGGAAGAATTGTTATTTTGCTGTAAAGTATGAAAAATGTGACATTGTTAAAAAGAAATCTTTGGTGAGTGTAGACTAAAAGCGGTATTACATGATGAGAGGTCTAGTGGTTGCCTTTGCTGTTATTCTCTCTCTCCCCTACCCCCTCGCCTCTACAATTTGCTATGTCAGTTTATGGTCAGACAAAGTCTGTCGTAAACTTGACCCTCTTTCTTCAATTTTATACATGGCTTATCTGGTCATAAATGCCACACTCACATTAACTGAAGTTTAATATTTTCTAGTTTGCATTTATTTTTCAGAAGTCTTGTAGCTTAAGTGTTTTAAATTTCAGATGCTGAAAATTCTTTAGGTAGAAGAGCTGAGATTGTTTGCGATTCTATTAAAACGGGCCACCTGTCTTTCTCAGCCATCTCCATGTAGAAACTAGCATATCAAAGTCCCTATATCCAAACTGCACAGAAAAAAAACCAAGATTTTGTTTCTGAGATTGAATGTTTTCTAAAAATATCAAGGGGTGAGATTAAAGTGGAGAGGAATAGTGGTTTGAGAAGAAACATAGTCTAAACATTTAAGCCTTGTGTTACTCAGAGAAGAAACGTGGGCTTTAATCATTTCTTGCACTAAAAAGCATCAGTTTCCTGATGGTTAATGGCCTGTGAATCTTTGTGTCTCACATACAATTGTATAACAGCGTAAAAAGGAAAGTTCTCCTGGGTGTCATCAGAATCAGAGTATTCCCTGGCCCAAAAATCTCTGAGTTCTTTCTCTGAATTTAGATGGGCTCTTTTTTTGTTAATAAAGGAGAAGGGCATGACCCCAGAAAATGAGCTGCCACACAGGTTTCCAGTGTTCTTCTATTTCCAACTACGAACCATTTTTCTATTAGAGAGATGGATTCTAGTGCAGTGAATTTATCGACCACAGGCTTGACTGTCTTAATTACTTCTTGTATACCCCTTAAAAATTGTATGTAGGCCCCAGGAATCTGCAAGACAGTGGTTGAGAAATTGTCCTTTTTTTTGTTTTTTTTTTTTGTTTTTTAATGAGTGTTTATGTGATCTTCTCTTAAAATCTTGCAGTGAAGTAAGTCCCACCACCTTTCTGGACATTGAGATTCACCACTTAGCCTTAATGATGTTTTCCATCTTATTTAAGCAAAATCTGATTTATTGGGGGAAAAAACCTTTTTTTCTGTTCCTGTCATAGTCATCATAGGGGACTACTGATTACCCAGCATTCCTATAACAATCTTTTTATGTGTTTTTGAGGTGGCTATAGTCATCTTTAGTCTTCTTTTCAGTTCCTGAACTTCTTATTGTAGATCTTTGTTTTCTAATTATCTTGTTATAGATTGTCCTTTTGGACTTCCTCCAATTGGTTTACAGTTTTACTGCACTGTGATGTCTCACGCTGGATGCGTTATTATTCCGGCCACAGTGGAACAAGTAAGCAGGGTAATGATCTCTCCTTCTCGGTGCACAGCCTTCATGTTAATGCCGCACAGCCTCAGTGTTGTCTTTTTCAACTTCATGTTGTTCCCCAGCATTTGTTAGCAGTATAGTTTCCGTCTCTTTTTTTTGAGACCCACCAGCTAGTCCTTATTGTATTTTGGCGTTGATTTCTACTTCCCAAGTGGAAAACTTCCTTAAAAGTTTTGTGTATTTGTTTTTAATTTAATTGCATCTCACTGATTTCAGACCACTCCCTGATCTATGAAGGTGATTTTGGATCATCTTTCTGTATGTCAGAGTACTTGCAGTCTCACCCATCTTGGTGCCATCTATGGGTTTTATGAGTGTATTCTACATTCTGGCATCTAAGCTGTTAGTAAAAACTTGGAGTAGAAATAGGGCCAGTACGTAACACCATAGGACCCTACTTGAAAGGCTCTTCCTCTATTAAGGTTGCTTAAGGGGCATTGTTTGTCTTGAAACAGGCTGCTTAGTAGAAAGTGAATATAACTTTCTGTGATGTAAGGTTGAATGAAAAGTCGACTGTCCTTGAATGAAGTGGAACAAAGAAACCARCTTGACTAGTTGTTCATTTCACTCATACAACACTTCTCCTCTTCTGCTAATGCATTTAGGGAATAAGTCTCTTCTCTCTGCATTTGGGATTTTGTTGAGAGGCGTAGGTAGTCAGCATGTGCTATTGTTGTTGAGGGTGAATTACGCTGAAATGCGTAAGTGACTGGACTGCTTTGCTCTCTAAGCTGTGTGAAATCCTAACCTTAAAATAGTCCATATTTCTAGCTAGAGACAGCATATCAAACTTGAATTACAATTTTTTTTTGGTATCTATTGTCTGCTATTGGTGAATCACATACGTAAGAACATGTTCTTTCTTTTTAATATACATCAGACCATAACTAAGCTATTACAGATGTCAAGGATGATGACATTAAATTTACATTAGCCAAAGTTCCTTGCCACGATTTTTAACCCTATAGTGATCCATAGAATGGATTTTTCCCCCATTGGATCACACTCTGAACTATTGATTTATACACCAAGTACGTTATGCTTCCAGTATTTTTTTTGTTGTTTGKTTTTTATGTCTGCCATCTAATTTTCCTTTTACTCAGTCAAGTATGACATGGCAATCCGCAACCACTGAAATGATTTTGATGGCACAAATTCAGCATTGCTGTTTGCACACACTTGTAATGAAGAAAGCTGTAGGAGAGTGGTGTGTCTGTGGATCTACTGTGCAGGTGCTGTTCGTTTGCACCTGTGCGTGGAGACTGATGGCTTTATTATGTCTTATGTGCAGATTGTTCCTGGATGGCATGCACAGCAAGTCTGAAGCATGTAATGAGAATTTGTTTTTACGAAGATAAAAATTGAATTCTCATGAAGTGATATGTTAGTGAATAGAAATAGAAAGTCTTTGTAGAAAAGAAAATTATTTGAGAATATTAAATTGGTTTTTGCAGCTCTTCAATAATAAGATTGCTGAATTATGTTATAACTRTATATAATATTATAGTCAAAGTTTTACCTCAAATATATCTATCTACCTCTATTTCTTTTAGTCCTAATTTGATACAGTATTGTTTCCTCCTACTGTCTTCACACAGATATGTTCTTTTTTGTCTTTAATTAAAATGCTGTCGTATTTTGACAACACTTCCTTGTAAACACCCATCATTTTGCTTTTACTCCTGTTTATATAGAGCGGYTGTGAAATATTTAATTATACATTTTATATGGTTCCTCCTGTTCTAACAGAGAATTTCTTTTGTCCTGTCTTTCTTTCAATGCAAGGAGGCAACTTAGAGTATTCAAATAACCCCGTTCAGTAGGATGAATATAATTAGCAATGTGATGAGAATTTAATTGTAAGAAATATGCTAGTTTTAATTTATTTTTACTGGGCCACTTTGTGGATAAAAAAGGCAATTAAAATTCATTAGTAATAATAGTAATGGATTTATATTGTGGATGTGTTCAAAAGTCCTCTTTGGCAGTGAAGGTGAACGGTACCTGGAGCTCTATGAATACTGGTGCTGCATTTTCATAGAATTTGGTGCCAGTTACTGAGTAAACACAACTAAGTGCAGATTTTCGAAATAGCTCTCTTCCCATTTTATATACCTCTTCTTAAGGATAATATTTCAAAAGTGCTATCAATGAGGGGCTTCCACTGTGAATGTTAGCACTTATGTGTTCAGGTCTGGTGAGAGAGGTGAAGGAGTTAGAGGGTCAGGAGAAGGGAAGCTCTGGAGATCCGGGTTTGGTCCCAGGCTGAGAAGACAAGCCGCGTCTTGCTGGAGAAGACTCAGGCTCGGGAAGCTGTCGCCCTAGTTTGAGGTGCGCAGTGGGAAGATGGAGTTGTGATGCTGGGGCCCCTCTTTGGGAGAGGGAAGGATGAAAGCATTAACTCCTGTTGCTCCTGCAGCCTCTGTCGCTGGTAATATTCATCAGTGGCACTGACTGAGGCAGCAATGCATCCTTGTGCTGTGTCCTAAGATATATTTAATGTCAGTAGCTATGGTACAGCAGTAACAGAAGTTTATATTTACTAGGGAAAAAAACAATAGCTGAAGTTACTCTGATTAAGATGAAAAGAATTACTTGGCTCATAAATTCTCAAAACTATTTTCTCAACTCTTGCTCTTTTTTTTCTGTGTTCTATTTTAATCTCTGTGTAATCCTGTGCTATTAATTCAGATGGCACTCTAAACACTTTATCTTGGTTGTAAACACAGAAATAAATTACTGGTATGGGTTTATGTTTTTGGTTAATTCATTCATAAATGCCTCCCACACTGACTGATGGAAGAGATATGCATTAAAAATTCATCCAAGTAAACAGAAAAGTTACAACATTTCAGATACTGTCAACCCAATACTTGTTTGAGGATCTGAACCTTTTTATCTCATGTCAGAAGTATATTTTAAGGTATATGAGTTGATACAGCCTGAGGTGTTCTTTTTGGTGACTTGGGGAAGAGAAGCTGTTAACATTTCTCTCCCCATCTCTATACACACACCTGYGCGCACGTGCGCAGACACACATGTACATTGTGGATTAGTTTACAGTTCTGGTAAAACCTTCATCCTTCTGTCTTACTCTTACGTGGCAGCTGCCTTTCTACGTGGTAAACTCTTCACTCTGCTGATTAACTCTTTTCATAAAAGCTATGCTGTTGAAAATTCCCATCTTACCCCTTGTCTGGTGGTAGAGAAAGTCTTTGCAAATGTAGAAGGAAATTGAGAAATAGTTCGTGAACCAATATTTAGCATTCACACTACTGGGTTTTCAGCAGCGTCTGGAAGATGATGATGGCAGTACCTGCCATCCATATTAGCAGATGTAGAGAAAGCTACAGGAGGAGAGGAAGATTTACCAACGGAATTGATTAACAGCAGACGATGAAGGCCAGATCTTTGGATTGCTTCCTGTTTCAGGACCCTATAGAAGTGAATTCATCTGATAGATACAGGGGTTTTTTTTGTTTGTTTTGTTTTTTTCAAGATCCAGAAGAATGGCTTTCAAAAAGACAGTCTATTGCCTGGGATATTTGCAGTTARATCTGTGTGTGAAGCTCAACAGGTAAGGAGGCTGGAGTATCATAGAATCATAGAATCAGTAAGGTTGGAAGGGACCTCTGGAGATCATTTAGTCCAACCTCCCTGCTCAGCAGGGAGAGCATGTTAGACAAGGTTGCATCTAGGCGGGCCTTGAAGATCTCCAGAGAAGGAGACTCCACAACCTCTCTGGGCAACCTGTTCCAGTGCTCYGTCACTCTGACAGGGAAGAAATTCCCCCTCACGTTCAGGCGGAACTTCCTGTGCTTCAGTTTCTGCCCACTGCCTCTTGTCCTTTTGTATGGGACAACTGAAGAGTCTGTCCCCGTCCCCTTGACACTCTCCCTTCAGGTACTTGTACACATTGATCAGATCCCCCCTCAGTCTTCTCTTCCCCAGGCTAAAGAGGCCCAGCTCTCGCAGCCGTTCCTCATGGTCCAAGACTGAGGACTTCTACCTCTGTAGATTTGTTTTCTCCTTGCTGTGCAGGCAGAGTGGAAAGTGAGTGGTCATATATAAAATTATTGGACTTGCCCTGTTGGAAGTGGTCTGAACTGTTCAGAGTAAGCTCTTTCTTATGAAACAATGGGGAAGAGAAAAGCACTGAAAAAGATAACTCCAGTGGGGGAAGAATGTATATCAGTGTGCAAGGCAGTCTCGGATGTATTGATTCCTTACTGTATAGCTTGAGATACCACTACAGCTGCCACTGAACAGGTGGGCCACATTTCATCCCAAACTTGTTTCCTAGCACTTCTCATTGCACTAGCACCTGTCTGACTATCTGGGGAGCTGACAGAGGGAGTTTGGACACAGTCACTTTTCTGATAGTTTGAGTTCCTGWACTGAATCTCTGTGAGGATGTACAAGTGACCACTCATAGGAAATGACAGGAAGGTAAATTTGGAGGTGATATGGAAGTGGCCATCAGCTTGGCTTAAAATGACTGTTAAATAGTACTCACAATTTTCTGATGTTGCTTAGTGTCTCTTTTCTTCCTGCATTGATTTCTTTGAGGGAAGAATGCCCTGTTACTGTAGTCCTGCTGAAAAGGACYATGTTGGGATTCTCCATCTACTGCATTGTAGCAGGATATAAATACTGTCACATGCCAGAGCTGGCATTTGTTGTTAGCTTTGTTTTCTTGTGATACTTAAATACCTGTGGTCTGGCCAGTGTTGTGTCTGTGTTTCGTATCTGTTGCCTGCAGCTGTTGTACTGTAAGTGCCTGAGAAAAAAACTTTTTTGTAATAATTTTGTTGTAGTAACAAGACATAATAAGATGCTATAGTATGTGTTTAGGTTGAGATGCCCAGTGGTTCTGTCACCAAGGGCTGTAGAGTGTCTTGCCCAGAAGAAACTGGACAAGTATTTCATTATTGCATCTCTAACCATTTGTTTTCAAACTGAGTCAAGAGAAATATAAACATAAACATTCATACTGTAACTGAGGACTAAATGTCAAAAAAAAGAGTGAGTGGGAGGTAGAAGGCAGAAGCAAGCATAGGTGTTCATCACAACTCAAGTTACATTTCACCTGACAAATCACTATGTCTCATGAAATTCACCTGTATTTCCACCTTCTGGCTCTGTCACCCATGTTTGTTGACAGATGATGGGTTAGCAGATCGTTAGCATTTCTCACGTGTTTGTGTTAGTAGGCCTGAGACCTGTCTGAAAATTTTTCCTTCTCTTTTGATTGATAGTCAGAATCTCTTGAGAGTTTTCTATGGTTTTTAATGCTTTCAGAACTGCTTCCTTCTCCTTGCACTGGTTATTGAGCCTGCCTTGCCTCTCAATTGCCTGACACAAGAGAGGCAGCTCTGGATTTTAATGCTAGCTGTCAGCAAGGGGAGTGGAGAGTAGTGGATCTGGAGCACCAAGAAATGTTGAAGCTCCAAATGTCTTTTAATTACAAATTCTTCGAATGGAATCCTTGACCTTCAAGGACAAAACCATCCATCCCAGTGGGGACAGAGTCAGCTGCCAGCATAGTAATCTCACAGGTATGAAAACCTTCTGAGGGACCAGTCAGAAATGACACTTGCAAAAAGCAAATAGGTACGTAACAGGCAGTGATAGTTGTGGGCAGATCATAAATACGGAAGGAGTGGGCTCAGAGTCAACCACTCTCTGTAATATTTTCTTATCTTTATAGTTGTATTGACTGGAACACACATAACACAATACGCAATTTTTAATGTATGGAAATGAAGTGTCAGTGTAAGTGCATATGAAGTGATTAGTGCTCTTTTAGACTTATGGAAATGGCTGAAGTTCAGCTTTTGAAATGCCTCTACCTGTTAAGCTGTCCCCACATGGCTAAAAGCTACTAAAAATGTTCTTGTTACTAACTTTATGACTTGTGTATAGCCCCTGAGTGCTGAACCTCACTCTGGTTTGAGCTTTGTCTCTGAGATACTTAGTTTCTGGCTTCACATTTTTATTTTAAAGTATTTGAGTTTTAGTTGATTAAGGACTTGTAAAGTGATTTGTGTTCTTGCACAAATTGGTACCAAATAAATTCAGAACATAGGTAACCTTTTCCAAAATAAGTGACACGGGTACATATTTTCATATATAAGCAGAGTCCTTCAGTTTGTTTGTTTATAAAGATAAAGTGGAGGGGAGGGGAGATTTAGGTTTGTGACTAAATACATCAGACATTTATGTGAAAAAACATTTCAAAACCAACTCCAATCCAGAATAAAAGAATTCGATTTGAAGGAAAAAACATGTATTTTAAAGTTCTACCCTACAGTCATCTAGGTGGAAAGCTGTCAGAAAGCTTTTTCGATATATTTGGCAGCTATGAGTCCTTTTTATGGCTGATGTGACTTGTGTGCATAAATTCCTGAGAACTGTGGTTAGACTGGAGGCAGTACGATGGTGCACTGTACCTGAATATTATGTCTAGATTGGCATAGACCCATGCCAAGATGGGCAATTTTATCATATATGAACAGTCCAATGTCGGTGATGCTCTCAAGCTTYGCAGGGGCTATGAATGACCACTGGCAGTCACAGAAGTTGACTTTAATTAACGCTTAAAAAAAGGGGGTAAGGGATGATGCTAGCTATTATATGAATATTCGCATGATTCATGTTTCTAGAGCTTGTTCCTCCTTTTGCTGAGCCTGTGAGCTGTACACCAAGCAGGAAGGTCCTTTCAGCTGGTATTTTACACTAATTCATCACCTGAGTGATGACACTGMTAATGAAGTACATGGGCTCTAATACCAGCAGAGGGTGCCAGTCAGTAGAGGTGCCTTGTTCATGATTTAGTAGCCCTATATATCATCACAGTCTAATCAGCTGGTGCTTGCTAGCATGACCTCTAGCATAGAAGGACAGAAGGGATCTTAAAAGCAAGATGAAGATGAGCTTAAAGGAAGATGAAAATATGAGATGAAGTCTTCTATGGATTTCCCACTTCAGTGAGTTATTCTTTGAAACTGTGTATAAACATATCCTTAAGCAGATTCTGCTGTCCTTACGTGTGGTTTAAGCTTGTTTTGTTTTAGGGTGGGAAATGAAGTGATAGCAATTATGTATTATTGCTACTATGGAAAAGAACAGAGAACACTTCGTGCATGCTCATATGTTCAGTGACCTAAGTCTGGTCTCAACTGAGCCATCAGGCTACCTTTCTAGGGAGACTGTGCAGTGCCTCCCAGCAGAGGGTAATACGTAGTACCAGGAGGCTAGTGAGATTCTATASTGTATAAAAAACACCCAGAAGTTGTCAGGCACCAATATTGTTGCAGTACTGCAGTGCCAGTGCCTTCCCTGTGCTGCTCTTCCTGGTCCTCTTCCACACCATCCTGCGCTTCTCCGGTGCCTCAACTTTGATCTGCCACCTCACGTTCCTCTCGGGACTATGCACGCGGCCTCCTCGTCCTAGCCAGGAGCAAACACTCCCTATTCCTCCTTCCCCAGCCAAAGCTTTCGTTCTCGTCCCCAGCAGAATGCCCTAGCAGTGCACAGCTATTGGATATGAGTAATTCCAGTAATTCCTGGAAGGGCAGCAGGGCAATGGAAGGGTTTGTGCTAGGGTAAAAGGGACCCCCTAATCTGAGATGTTCAGAGAGGAGAAGTGGCATCCTTTCYGCCACTTTGTGTTGCAGCCTCCAGAGAAGAGTATCTTGGTCTCTTCCAGGGAGCAGGAGATCTGTGAGGGGACTGATAGCCCACCTACCATCAACCAAATTGTTATAGCCCTTTTCAAAACTATGATCCATTATGGTAGGTGGTGATTTCAACATCCTTGTATGTGTGGGCACACATGTGTGAATGGCACAAGCCATTCATTTGGTTACCAGATGAGAATCATACTTTGTTGCAGCAAAGCTGTAATGTGAAAGGTTCTTTCCCTACTCCTACTTTACCCTCTTACTTTTTGGGTCAAGTGTCTATGAAGTAAGCTATCCATATGGACAGAATGTCTGTGGGAATATGAATGTTTAATCAGACATTTGTTAGCAAGCTGGAGAGGCAACATTACGTTAAGCACTCTACTGTCAGAAAATTCCTTGACTACTATTGCTATGGTAACAACCAACAAATACCTGCTTATTTTGTGCTAGCATATGAGCTGAAGGAAAATCACCGAGTGATAAAACTTGAACCTCTTGTGGATGGCCTGGAAGAGCTGGGAACCACAGATACGTAAGGGCACTACTGTTTTCGAAGTCTGTTTGTCTGACTAATCAGTTTCTTCTGGGAACAATTTCTGTCAATCAACAAGGAGCAGAAATGGTAACACATCATCTAACCAACCATGTGGACTGAGTTCTAACTGCAGTCACTCAGTAAAATTATTCAACAGTTCTTAAAGCTCAATTGGCCCAAAAATGTTCATTAAAAATTTGATCAAGAATATACGTTTTTAGACTGTAAGATATCATGAGCTAAGTACCTCATCTAAGGAGTGAATTGTTTCCAATAGTAAATTGACCAACTTTGCTGCTGGTGAGCTGGCTGCCATGCTAGTAGTTTTTCAGCCAAYTAGAGTAATAAATCTGCTGGACTGCTTGAAAATTTCCTTATGTTTTACAATTCCAGCATTTTGTGGCACGTCCTTGTTCCGGCATGGATGCAGAGCTGTGATAGAGAGTACACAAGCAGAGCCCTGCTCCAGAGCACTCTCTTTACAAAAGCCTTTCTCTCCATCTAAACTGCCTCCCAGTGAAAAATCAGGCAGTTGGCTTTAACTGTATCCTAAATGTTGTACTTCTGCATTTCAAGTCAATGCCTGTATTCTTTGCGGCAGTGCCTTTTTCCTTTCTCATCTTCTGTGTCTTCTGTGAAAGAGAGTAACTCTTCAGAAGAAGCTCTGACAGAATCTTTTAGAAGAGGAGCAAATTAAGGGAGTCGATTCCCAACAGCCTGTCTGCCTCTTTTCTTCCCAGCAGATCTGTGCTAGGTAAAAAGATAGAGCATAGTGAATATTTCCTTCTCTCCCCACCATGCTGGTCTGTCTCTTGCCCATGGGGAAAGCCCAGGAAAACATTCTGCCTGTGGGAATATTATCTCATTGAGATCAAGGCACAGCTGAAGGATTGCAGCCAGCTGGGCAAACTTGGCTAGGTCTGATGTCAGACCTGCAGAGGAGGCAGGGCCATCTGGCTTGCTGGGTAGTGTTGATGGAGGACTCCATCTTTGGGAACTGTTACAGTTTTAGACTAGAGGTTTAGCCTATGCAGAAAAGATGACTACCTCTGCAGCCAGGGTGTTGTGCATCTCACAAAAATGCTGAGTCTGATGAAGCTCTGATTCGCGTCAGCTCTAATGCTGACTAATTGTCAGAAGAAGCTTCTTTTCAAAGGAATATGGTCTCTAGATTATTGAGATAGAAATTTTGTTGAGATAGTTAAAGACAACTACCTTGACTGAAGTCAGTCTTTATGATTTTTCTTTTCTGTGGACATAACTAAGTACATGATACTTTGTCTCTAGAAGGAATTTAATGGGCACTCTTTTATTTCTACAACATTTGCTGTCGTAACTTGTCTTGGCAATATTCTGAGACTAAGGTGAGAAGCCTATGTATTTTGAGTGGAATATATAGATAAAATTTTGCTCTTGTAATATTGCAGGGTCAGAGAAAAGCCAGTCCACTGGCAGGGAAAGCTATGAGGATGTTTGAGAGAGACTTCCAGAAAGTGTCATGCACATTTTAGATGTGCATGACACTTTCTCTTATACAGACTCTTACACAGTCTTGGAGACTTGTGTTGAATTTATTTTCTTGGACTATACCATACTGCACCCTGATCCTCTTTATAGGATCCCTCAGAAGGTTTTGACAGCGTAACAGTTCATAATCCACGTACAGAGACAGAAGATGAAGTAAAATGAAACYGTGGTTGTGTAGGCAATTCACCATGCCTGTTTCATATGTTCCCTTCATAATTTATTGAGTAGCTGAGAGGATCGCATGTGCATACTGTGTCAATAACAGGTTACATGCAGTTCTATCATCTTCAGATTCTAAATGGTTAAGAGGCAGCTGTGGTCTTTGCTCCGTATTAGGTTACTGCAGTGGGACTTAGGGAAGTAAATATGCAAAGGAGCTGGAATGTCTGTGGTGGAATGTGATCCCTATTCAGGGAAGAGGCAGGTCAAGAGCATGACTCAATAGGGAGGTCACTTASATGATCCCCAAAGATGCAGCAAACTGGCCTTTGTAGTAATTTTAAAGTCAATGGTTGACTACTGTTAATTGGGGAGGTAACACAACTGGAAATGTCTGCTCACTCTTTCAAATGCCTGTTAAAAAATAAGTTTTCAGGAAGATAAATTGAATAGACCTTCAAGTAGTAAACTTCATAGGGTTTTCTTGTGTATGCATGAGTGTGTTTTGTTCTTGGTTTTATTTATTTATTTATTTATTTTTAACGTAAGATAACAATGTTCAATCAGGAAGCCCAAATGCAGGTATCTAAATAAAGGCTAGGCTGTTTCCCTGGAAATAAATGACCCTTTTCAGTAGATCGGACCTGGAATTATTTTAGGGGAAAGAGTCCTGTTAAGTCTGGTGGAAGTTGCTGTATACATATCTGATGGTGTTAGAAAGCTGACCCTGGCAGGTCAGGAAAGTTTGTAATTGTTTTGCACTGTGAAGATATCTGAAGTCACAGTGCCTTATTCAGCCCAGGTTAAACCTCTACAAAGTCCTGGTTGAGCTGATTCCTCACAGCAGGAGTTGCTTAAAAGGAATGGTTTTTTTGAACAAGTTTTCAACAAATAGGAAATTGCTTCTGGTAAATCTCCTCACAGCCAAATAAATATGGATTACTACTTCTGTCTGTGGGCCCTTAGCTGGCATTTCTGACCTTATCAGGCGGACTGGCCCAAAAATACTGTGAATTGGCTGAATCTCCTAGTCAGTCATCACATCGCCGCTTGTCCCTCATGCCTTCTGATCACCGTTTTTGTTTCTAAGGCTGCCTGGCTAGCAGACTCTCCAATATTGCTGCTCCACTATTGTCCCCACTCTAAAGGCAGGTTCAGTGGAGTGTATATATATACATACATATGTGTGTGTGTGTGTGTGTGTGTGTATATATACACATACACACATATATATGTATATATGTATGTATGTATTTTTTTTCTAGGAATTTTTATTCTAGAAATGCTTACTGTTTTCCTGAAAGCCACACAGAAGAAGGAAAATGGTCACATACAATAAAATTTAGTGTTATAGTGTAGCTTCCTGTGAATTTCTGTATATAAAAGAGTCACATGGAGAAGAGGATACATTTCTGTAAAGGTATAATTTGTGGGCTTGTATCTTTCATAGACATGTGACATTTGCATGCAAAATGCATTTGGCTTGCAGTCTGGAAACATGAGAGCTGTCTATGCTGCTGCATAGAACAGAACCCAGGGAAGCATGTGACTCCAAGATTTAAGTGCAGGTCAGTCAATTCTAACCCTTGCATTGCATTGCTGTTGGCTCTGATTGCATTAAAATGGAAAGTAAGAAGACGCATTTGATGATAAACTCTTGATAAAAGCATTGAATAAGCAAAAAAGAAATTGGTGTATCTTTTCTCTGCACTGGAGTTCTGTTGTTGTATTTCTTTTGCTTACTCTGATTGTATCCTGCATGCTGTCGTTCCACCTTGTACTCACCTCTCGACTGTGACGTATTTTTGAACTGTGGCATTTACTGACTAAGTCTTCAGTATCCTCAGCCTTACCCCTAATCCTACAAAGGTCTGATTGCTTTGCTACTAGCTTGGCCCGCAGTCTTCTACGTGAAATGCAGTTTGAGAGACAGAAGCATGAGAAGTAAACACAGGAAATCAGGAATATACTAGGAGCAGAAACTAAAGAGTAGAGGAAACAATCTGTCCATGGAGAAAACTRTTATAGCACAGTTATTAGGCATTTGGAGAAATACAGTATCAAAGCCACAGAGGGAGGAAGCAGATTAACTGCAGTTTTCTTCCAAGACCACATGCATTACATCCTTAAGCTTCTGAGATAAAATACATTTATAAATGAAAAGTAAGTTAATTAAGAAACTTTAATTAATTCTTAGTTATTATGTTTTGGGGCTCTTGTCATTTATGGGGAAAGCTTACATAAATTCCCAGTGTTTTGTAACTATGGGATAAATTATTAGATCTACTTCATAACTAAAGTTACATATAATCAAAGTAGAAAGTCAAAGCTGACACTGAACGCATTTTTACATACTGTATTTGTCATACTTTGTAATTCCAAATTATTCATTGCAATACATAGTGTACAGTTTGCATTTTCATTAAGCTCTCATTACTGCCAGTGTTGCTGTTGATTGTTCTGTTTTACATCTTGCTGCTCTGTTAATAGTGATGATTGGAGAACATTTGTAGCGTTTTACATTTCATCATATTGTTAATCGATGCTATTCAGATGGCTAACCATTCCATCACAGTAAAATGACGGCATTCGCTAAATCCTATTTCAACTTAAATAGGATTGATTAGAGGCAAGGCAAAAAGTAAATTGCTCATGGTATTTTTTTAATGTGTAGTACAGCATATGACCAATAATACAAAATAAGAATAAAAACTTTGGCTATGACTTGAGAGCACGGTTAGCTATTGCATTAATTATTAACCACTGCTTTTAGGCTTTTACATAATAAAAGCCTCTACAGTTAGGTTTGGTACAGCTTCAGTATTTTATAAAACCATGCTTCCACTCAGTTATCTGTGTGTCATTCATCAATAGATGGCTGTTGCCCCTGGAAAACCTGAGAAGAAGGGAGGGGTTACTGCTTATTTAAAAAGGAGAAYGGAAAGTCCTGGTTGTCTTGTTACTTCCTTGCAAAATTAACCTGAGCTTTCACTCAAATGCAGCCCTTAACCTTTGTTCCTTGCTTGAACTATCATCTGACACATCTGAAACTTATTAGGTCTTTTCCTTTACAAACGATTAATTCCATTACATCTTTTAAGAGACAGTTATGTTGGGGTAGCCCGTGAATCATCCTAGCCTGCAAGGAAGGACAGTGCGGAAATTGTGGCAGATGCTGGGATGCAGGTTCTTTCATTGAAGGTATTTGCGGTGCAGATTCTTTCAGGTAAGAGGATTAAGTGCTTCTAGGGGGTGGCCCATGGCTTGATTTTAGAGACTGCATATTCTATTCACAGGTATCATTTCCCTTAGTTCAGTTCTTTTGTGTTGATACGAAGCTGTTTTTAATAAGTTTCTAGTTGTCTTTTATACCACTGAAGACTATTTAATTTACTTGGGCATTTCTTGTCATTTCTGTTATATATTTACTATTCAGTGAGCTTTCTTTGCAGTCATTGAACTCCTTTTCCATCAGGGTAGCATRATTTCAGGATTTTTTTATATTTATGCCATTCTACATTAAAAAAAATCGAGCTGATGACATTCTGATTATCTTGCTTTCCTTTTTCTTGTATCACTTCATAGGAAGCTTCTTAAATGTTTTCTTTTATCTGTTGTTGCTGTTAAGTTCTGTCCTGAGATACATGTGTAACTTCAGCTGAGAGCCAGTAAAAATCATGCATGTGTATCCAATACTGGAAATGGATCCTAAGACCTGCCTAAGTTTTTTAAGTTATTTCAGTTCTTTTACTGAGATACTTTTTGGAGTGTTCAACCAGTGTGTGGAACATGGTGACACTTAATAGACACAGCGGGAAGTGCTGCACTGAGAATGTGCAAGAAAAGCTTACGGGGCATGGGTTTGTGGGGCACAGCGTTACTAGTGATGATGACATTTTAGCTGTTAAGAACAGAATAACTTTGTTTGTAGGCAGTAGTTAAGTCTTTCTACACAAACCTTCTTTAGACATTTAAAAACTGGAAAAGATTTAAACTGTCAAAAGGTGATTTTTTTTCCCCCTTTAACATCGTATAGAGTGACAGTCCTTTGACTCTGACTCAGAAATGCTAGGGAAGCTGCTTATTTTGATCGTTTTCTGATAACAAGGTTGATTATTAGATGTGACTGTGTAATCAGCATTTCTAACTGGAAGTGAAATTTTTCCTGCTTTCATTCCTTAATTAATGTAATATACATTGTGAGACACTTCCTTGTCTGTAGGCATCCTTTGACTGAAAGTTGCCAAGCCTTGCCTGGCTCTRCAACTTTGGATTGAGCTGTTGCACTTCTACATCAGGAACTTGGTATTGGCTTCAGCTACACAGTTGCTTGTTGTGGCTCTTATCTGAGTGTGTTTTCTAACCACCAAGACCAAATTTTTAAGTCTTGCCACTGGTAACACTTCTGGGAAAAGACTCCCCCAGTCATCCAGGGGAACATTCCTCAGGAAAACTTCACTTCCTGGRTCCCAGATACTTTTAGTATACGCCAAGCTCACGTCTATGTATGTGAGGTAGTGTGAAAGAGCGCAAGACATACGGTACATTTAAGAAGGCTCTCTCAAACACTAGACTGAACTCTGGCTTCTGTTAGCAGAACCTAGCCCCACTCGTATAGTGGAAAGATTGACCTACTGGATGAATAATTGCACATATTTCCCCCCAGGTTGTGGGGAGATTGTGTATTGTGAGGGGCTCGTGGCAGTGATCCTGAGAAGACAGAAGTTGAATACACTTGTGTCCAGGGAAGTTTAAGAGCAATAGTTACACCTGTTTTCCATAGAGGTTATCTTTGGACCTATCTTGGTATTGCTGACTGGAAGTAACAATGGTGAAAAGTCAAGGTTCAGGGTCAGATTGTCTAGAAATCGCTTTGCTAATATGGCTTAAAATGTTTAGACAGATTGAGATTGTTGTAAGTATCAGTATACAGCAGTGGATCCCTAGCGCACAAGGAGATTCAGGTTTCTTTTTGTGCCTGAGTGTTAGAATACTAGTGTAACATAATGAAAACGTACTTAGCCCTCAGAAGGATTACAGACACTTTCAGAGATTTTAATCCGTAGAGAATTCCTTATTATTATAGTAATGTTCTCTTGCAATAGTTCATAAATCTTTGCTAAGCTAAAAGGTAGAGTGTCTTTTATCCAGAGAAATTAAACGGATTTCATTTTAAGTTACTGAGCAAAATTAACCTATAACTGAATATAAAATTGATAAAAGGCCTGTTGCATTGCAGAGATAAAATTTATTATTTTGGTGAAGGTAGTGAAGGAGTCTTATGTAGTTTTCCAAAGTCACTGCTTGGGAAGCTCTGTTTTAATGCAACTATTCTAACAAGAACACAGAGATCGAGGATAAACTCTGCATTAAGTTGCAGGTGGTGTGACGTATTACCAGCATTTTCACTCCAGTCTTTTTTACTCTCATATTAATGCTTTTAAAAGGAACAACCTATAACTAACTTTGAACGATAGTGCTCTGCTCCCACATTGTGCAGTTCTGTTGATTGATGCAAAAATCCCAGGCCATAGAGCATGATTCATTTTATCATAAGGTTGATGAGTTTGAAAGAAAAAAAAAAAGAAAGAAAAAGTGAGATGGCTTGAACTGTGAAAGTGCCTATTTGTATCCACTGAATATAAAGGTAGACCAGAAGACTGGCTCAGACATAGAACTCCATACTAGATTCATCTAAAATTGGATGAGATGAATCCTACTAAAAGTTACCTATTTTGCCGCTTCCCTGAGTAGCAATCTGCCTTTGATCAATTATAACCGGTTCAACTTCTTGCGTATCTTGTATTATATTGTAGATCTTCTCATATGCTTTATGATACTACTTATTATCAGATAAAATCCCTTTGTTCTGAGAAGAAGAACAAAAGGAGCTGAAATATATAACATTACGAATTTTTAAGCTGACTAAGTAGCAGGAAGAAAGAAAAAAAAGTGTTTCATGGTTCTGAAG
This sequence comes from Rhea americana, assembly GCF_003343005.1. Taxonomy (NCBI): domain Eukaryota; kingdom Metazoa; phylum Chordata; class Aves; order Rheiformes; family Rheidae; genus Rhea; species Rhea americana. The sequence goes on along the minus strand of NW_028185961.1, from coordinate 899,483 downwards.
ATTAGCCAGCCTCTAATTACTAGGGCTTAGGAAGAAACATCCTTAGGAATCAGGTCATCTCAAAACTGCAGGGTTTCCTATATCTTTTGATACTAGCTGCATTTGGAGACAAAGTATTACATGGACTGCATTGGAAATTTGTATGCAATTTATTTTCAGACATTATTGTAACTTTAGAGTCTTATATCAGGTCAGTATTTAATTCATGCAGGTATTTGCAGATAGCAAGTATCAGGCCTATGACAGATCTGTTTTAGAAAATGTTTTAATGTGGTGTTTAACATACCTGCTGATTATTTCTGTTTGTATTTCTAGGCAGGTTTACGGATAAGGATTGTGGTAAGCCTTGGAATTAATGTTAAAACTGAGTTTTATGCCAGCTATTCTCAGAAATTCCTCTTAAAAGTCTTTGGACATTTTTCAGTGCTTCCAGTAATTTTCCACCTTTGCGTACATTCAGATACAGATAATACCTACATAGTGTTTTACCGTTTGACCTTTTAAATGTTTTGTACTGTACCTACAGCCTGGCTCAAATTTTAAGTTGAAACCTGTATGTTCCTTCTGCCCAAATTGTTAAAGCTCGAGCTGGAAGGTACCCAGCTCAGGGCTTGGAAGCCCCAGCCAAATGGTATGGTGTGATCCAGTAGCTGAAATTTAACCTAACCATTGGTATAAAAGGGCAGAAAGAATTAATGTTGCAATGATTGCTGAAAAGCACCTTCAAACTTTAGTTGTCATTAATTTTGGGAAGAGAAAGTAATGGCGTATAATCCCCGAATCCTTTCACTTCTTTTTTCCCAGCTTGCTAACCCTATTGAAGTTGGCTTGTGGCCTGGTTCTGTCATTTCCCTCTGTGCTGAGGGTCAGTAGCCATTTGAATTCAAATTAGCAGTCTGCCAAAGGGCCTCAGGCAGCAGCTGTAACAAATACAAAGTGACTTTGTAGAGGAACACTAGCAATGTTTATCAGATGCTCTATCAACTTCTCTGTGACTGCCACAGTGGATTTGCTGTACACCTCCTCTGTTTCAGTGTAGAGGGCCTGAGCATCGATTAGACTTTTTCTGTCCAAAACCTGGCAAGACTTTAACCCAGGTCAAATACATACCGTGATCGTGCTGTAAGGAAATGATGAATTCTTGTATAAGCTAGCAAATGTGGATAATGCTGTAATAATTTAGGTCTTCATTTCTTTGCAAGAATTCCTGTATTTTATCAATGTATCAATGCTGAAATGTAGAGATTGACTGATTGACTCTTTGTGTGCTTTTGTTCTCTAAAGTAAATGTGGAGGCGATACAGCTAGTGTTTATACCCGATCAGTTCATTCATGCTGGTTATCTTTTGCTGAGCTGAATGTGGCTTTCGTGTGCACGTTGATTGAGTTGTAACTTAGAAGCCACTTTAAAGTGACCTAGCAGTTTCTAATTTATTTCCTCTGCTGCCTAACTCTAGGTTTTACTAGCGTGGGTCAGAGGGGCTTCATAGCTGTTCTGTCAGGTGAGGACCGCTAGAGGCTGATGCTGTGGCCTCAGCAGATAGAACCCCAAAGAGTTGGCTTTCACACCAAAGCTATGATCTGTTCCAAGGGTGGCTTCTCTGTATGCTCTGTCATGCTGAATGATTTATCAGGCCTTTCTCTCCACATACAGTTCGGTCTAATTCCATCTGGGAATTCCAGATCATTTCATAGGTAGTTTGGGGAAGCAGCATGCTTCATCAGATATAAGACATAACATCGTTGTCCTTGCAGGACAAACTGAACTTGTTTTGTCAGGGCTTTTTTTACGATTATTATTATTCCCTCAATAAATGTAGCCAGCATTTGCACTGAAATTTTCCCTTCATCAAGCAGATGTAGTTAAGGATCTTAGATGTTAATAGAATGACTCATCCTTACACAACTTATATGGAAGTTGTGTTTTTATTCTCTTTGAATAGTTTGGTGGGATCTGCTGTTAATTGAGGGAAAACTATTAACTACTTTTCCTGTTGTTTTCAAAGGAGTTGTAGTGCTGTTTCATTTGAGTGCTGAATGTCTTGTCATCGTGTGCTACAGCTTTATTTTCTTTTATAATTTTCTTTTTGTCAGCTTCTAGATGTCCCTGATTTATTCCAAGGATTTCAAGATTATGCTACYACATTTCAATCACAGTGTGCCTTTCGTTGTGCTGTCCTGGTTGTGCTAAGTCACTTACACTGTGTCTCGATTTGAACGCTTTCATCGAGACAATGTAGTCTGTTACATTAGTGTCCTTGTTAGGAATGTTTCCATGTTACTTTTGTAACTTGTCTTTTTTTAAATAACTTGTAAAATAATTTGTGTGTCATAACTTTTATTTTCCCCCTCCTTTAGTCTACCCCACACAATCATTTGGCTACTTTTCATGTAGATTTTCCCATCTGATTACCATTAGTATAACTCGCAGTGTCAGCWGAGCACAAAGTCGCCTTACACCACACCAAGGTACAAGTCCCAGAGAAGAAACAGACTTCTGTGAAAGCAGAGATTGTTCCAACATGGGAGTAAGTGTAACAATGTGGCGCATCTAGTCCTACATTGCTGGTGCTCGGAGAGATGCTTCTTCATAACCCTTGGTGGCAAGCAGCTATGTTATACCTGAAACGTAAGGATAAATATTCGTCTTAAATGAGTCTTAAACGTTGAGTGCTGTCAGAAGCAATCATGGAAATTCTCATTGCCCATATAAGTGGCTGATCCTTGCTTTAACTCCTACTAAAAGGTTGACCCTGCCAGTATCTTAGATCAGTGAACATCTCAGGTTAATTACGTTTTGTATTTAAAACAAAAAAACAACAAAACTTTTCCTCTATGATGTTTTGATTTTCTAGTTTTGTCTTTAATATAATGCCTCTCTTCGTGCATTGTATGCGTAAAAGGAGTGTTTTCTCTTTTTATTGTCTTCCTTTCTTCAAGATGTACTGACAGTAACTCCCAGATTTGGTTTATGCATTGGAAAATCCTCTTTTTTTTGTTACTGCATCATAGGACCTTTTTTGGGAAGCCTTTAGCATCATGTAAGAAAGTGAGGGAGAAGGAAAGATTCCATACTGAGATAGTAAAATGCCTTGATTTTATCCCTTAAAATATCAGTAAGGTTTTCCTGATAAATAGTTACACTTTATTTTAATTTAACGTTGTTCTTCAGGAAAATTCTGGAGGCTTACCAAAATAATTACTAAACACATGGGCATTCAAAGGCTGGACTCTTACTGATACTGCTTCAGCAGTTTCAACAGCAGCAGCAAATGCTGTGCTGGCAAGAATGGAAGTGAAGGTGATGGGAACCAATCTGGAGCAACACATGGGTGGGAACTGGGCATCTTTTGGATGATGGTACACAATTAATGACTTGGAGTCTCACTCTTAATTCATTTGGCAAAGTCCTTGGTGTAATTGAGAATCTGACTTGTGATATTTTTGGTATGTCTCCTATCCTTTACTCTTGTTAGCATGTCATGTGCTTTTTAAAAATTTTACTGCCTGTTGAGAGGTTGTCATTGATTGAGCATAAAAATAAGTGTTCATCTTTGCTGTCTCACTTGTGAGCAGTGAAACAGCAGCAGCAGAATATGTAGTTCCTTCGGTGTTTGGTTTACTTCATTCAAAGGCCTTGTGTGTTTTGACTAATGAACGTGTGTATTAGTATTTATTGCAATAATTTTTCTTTCAACGGGAGAAACAGAGGATTAGAGTAATCCATTGGAATGGCATTTCTTTTTTTCCCCTCAGAGAAGAAAAGACGTACAGATCTTGGGGGGGGCACACTCATTTCCTTCTCACGTACRTGAGTGAGGGAGACAGTGAGGAGGAGGAAGGGACAGGAAGGGAGATGAGGTTTACAAACCTCCTGCTAACCCAGAAGGGAGCTGTTGATCTGTTCTGAGAACCAGCTGTTCTGAGGTGGGAGTTTCTCCCATCTGATGCAACCTGTGAGAAATACGTAGAAAACATGGGGAGCCCTGCATCAGGAGGATAAAGCATTCCTTTAGGATCACAAAATAATTTAACTTTTAAGTGACCTCTCAGGGTTATGTGGTTCAGTCCCTTGCTCTGAGCAGGGCTTAACTTCAAAGGTAGATCAGGTTGTTCCAGGCCATGTGAAGCTGGATGTTGAACATATCCAAGGTTAGAGATTCTACCACCCTCTCTGCAAATCGGTTCCAGTGCTCTTGTGAATTTTATTTTTTTGTGTGCGGTCAACCCTTACTACAATTTGTGGCTATTGCCACCTCTTTACTGTACAACTCTAAGAAGAATCTCATTCTGTCTTTTCCATTTGGGTAGCTGAAGAATGAGGTCCTTCCCTTAGTTTTCTCCTAGATGTTCATAACTTACTCCAAGACTATGTTAATTCATTTCTGTCTCCCAGAGTGGAACTTTTATTGTTAATTTGTTCTGGAAAGCCACTTAGTTGTCTTTTAGTTTTATTACTTCCACCAGAAGGTAGTATGCTACTTTATGCTTCCTAGTATGGACAGAAGAAACAAGCATTTTCACGTCTAGGAGGGAGATRGCATGAGCTTATCATTAAGGCAGGAGTAATGAGCTCCTGTGCAATGGTACTGTGTAGGTTGGCATTTGATGACGTACATTTTTGAGWTGTCTTGTTCTGCTTTTTTCTATCAATTCCTTCTCTTCCTCATGTAGCRTGTATCCTTTATTTTTCCATATCCCTCTGCTTTTCCTTCGAATGTTATCTTTGGAGGAAACTGATCCTATGCAAAAATGAGTGGAAGCCCTCAAGCAGCCTTCAAATGGCATGTTGCTGATATTTTTAGAGAGATTTAATCATTTTTAACCTGAAAGGAGTGTATYTTGGTTAGGATGATGCAGTTTTCAATGACATGGCTGGGAGGGTGAGGAGGGTAGAAGGTTCTTAAAAATTTGGCTGATGCTTGAGGATCGCTCGAGTAACTGCCTACAGAGAGTTTGTCTCAATCAGGGCTGTTTCTTCATGGTCAGTGAAGAGATGACAGGRATTCTTTAAGGTTGAGGAAGCTGCAGAATGGAAGTTAGTTTGTTTTCTTTTAGTGTAAATAGTAATGGTATTGATAATTTGATTAAGGCACGTTATGTTGGTGAGGAAAAAAACATACTAAGATACAGAAAGAAGGCCCAAGCTGCTTTGCCTGGAAAGCCCTTTCACAACTTCGGGAGCTGTTCCTCTAGTCTCGTCAAGCCTTGGAAGCCCGGTTGAGAGGCAGAAGGCAGCAGTACTGTCTTCATCTGAGGGACTGAGCCTTTAGGAGGCTGTTCTGCACCTCGTTTTCTCCTGGATGTCCATAAGACGTCATTAGAAGGATGCATCTGTGAGCACTTGCTCGTTTGGGGATATCACACAAAGGCTCACATCTGTCATGCCTGGATCTGTCATATGGATTCTGTCACGAATTTCTCACACTGAGATTTCTGTAAGTCCAGAAATGAATTCCTGTGGCTCTTTAATAACAAGAGGAGGGCATCTGTATGGTTGTGAGCTCACGCTTGACATGGAGTATGTTGCCTGTGCTCCAATTCAGCTAGCCTTCCTGAGAAGKGAAAACAAACCTGCAGTTGTGCTATATTAAAAGTTGACGACCGAAGAAGGCTGTTTAAATGCTTGTTTAAATGTTTCCACATACTTAGACAAAYGTCTCTGTCATAATATGGTTCAAAAAATACATTATCCTTGTATCTTGAGCAATTAGAGCTAGTCTGCATGCAGTTTATTCTGGTTTATTTTCTAATAAGTTCACCAGCTCCTTCCATCAAAATCTCGCGTCAGTATTTCAGATGTAATGTTCTGTGGCTTTGGAATTATCATCTGCCTGTACGTTCCAAAATTGCAGTTCCACGGTAAAGTCATCCTGCAGGGAGCTCTTGAGGTTTTCATGACCTCATTTACACAGCAGTAAATTCCCAGATCTCATTCAGGTGGTGTTTTTTCTGTGACTAAATATTTTAGTCACCCACCATGTGAGATAATTTGACAAAGTTGAAATGGTATGGGAAAAACTGTTATAATTAAATGTATAATAAACTATTAAATGTAAAGAAAGGAATGGACACTTTGCTGGGGRAAAAAAAGAAAGACATTAAGCTTACGAGACTTATTTTCCTAGTTACAGTAATGGGTGTTTCTCAGTCTTGGTCCACGCAGCAGCTCTGCGTGGCCACCATACTGCAGCTGATCTTGGAAWGGAGGCTTCCTTCTTTTTAATTTATGGATTCTAGTAAAGGCAACTAAGTGCCTACAGTTAGCTTCCTAAAACTTAATTTTCATGCTGAATGAAACAATATTTTTCGCCAAACATGTACACCAAAAGAAATCTTGTAAAATTGGAATTTCAGTRAAAACTCCTATTTTGAACTTCATTATAATAAGTAAGTACTAACCTAATCAAAAAAATGCATTTCTCTGAGTAAAAAAGTAATTCCTGTGAAGTATGTTATTCTTGTCATTGCTTCCCAAAAGCAATAGAAAATGCATTTCAAATCAAAAGAAAACATGAATATGTTCTTAAATGTATCATAACACTGTGAATGCATGGTGTTTTGACAGACTTGGAGAACTTCACGTAGCTTTTAAAATACTCAGTGTTCTTATGCATGAGATGGTGTGAATGTAAGTCATTAAGAGGTATCCTAGTAATCATACTTTATTTCTTTTTAATCTTACACCAATTGTCGTGTTTTAGCAGGTTGTTTCTGGTAATGATGCAGTGTAACATTTAAATAGCCAACAAGCTGCTAAATTTTGATGTTCGTTGGAATTTGCTTGTCAGTCTTACCCTGAGTAAGAACAGGTTTCCAAATAGACRAGATAACTTCATGCAATTTGAGCACTTAATGAGTAGACGAGCCATTTTATAAATCATACTATGTTTTGGGATAATCAGTTATTATACCACTGTCTTTCCCTATATGCTTGGGATGTTAGCAGAGATTGATGCTTGTGTTTCTGATGAGTGAACTCTGGTTTTCTGACATATGTGTTCTTAGTTCCCACACTGTTTCCTGGATTTTATTAATTTGATTAGTAATAAGACAAATCTTCAGCATAGGAAGAAAAAAAAATTGGTAGGTTACCACTGTGGCTGGCAATGGTAAGCAAAAATGTCTTTTCAGATGTTGAACATAGTACTTCATCTTCTAAAAATTACACTGACCAATGCATAACAGATTCACCGCTGTAGCTTTAGGTATGTTTTCTTTTCAAGAGATATTCACTGTACTAAAGAAGGTGTAATAGGTGTATTTYGTATAGGTTGCCTCTATTAATTTTTAGAATCTCTAAGCTATATAATACGGAGGTTAGTGCATAGCATTATGTTAAAAATATTTTTTTCTTTTTTGTTTTGGCTACGAGTATACCAGCTTGATGATCCAGGTCTCACCATTCATCTTCAGTATTTATTACCTCTTCACATCTTTTCTTCAATAATGCTTTTTATTCTTTCTTTCTTATGTGTTATGAAGCTATAAGACAAAAATAAAGTTCTGAGATGCTATCAAGTTCTCAAGCCTTTCAATTTGTCTCCTCTGTTTAAGCTCATTTTCCTGCAAGGATTCTAACGTAATTCATAGACCAGACATACTGCTCTGAAATACCTAGTGTGAGTGTGGTTTGGTGTCTTGGTGCCTGTCTCTAAACTCCTTTTTTGTTTATCGCATTGATGTTTGATGGTGTTATGTATGGCTTTTTTTTTTCTCCATTTCACAGTGAAAATATTCTGTCTCAAGTTGTATGTAGTTGTGTTGTTCCTCAGCATGTGAGAGTGAGCTGCATCTCCTGCTTGTCACTTAGATGTCATCTCTCTGTTCTTGGCTGGTGCTTTATGAACCCCCTAATCAGTGCCGTGCTTGGGGCTGTCAAAGCAGCGCTGTCTCTGCACGGCGAGGCACAGTTCAAGTTGTGTCAGTATAGCTTCACAAAGGAGCTAATCTCTCGCTACAGCACTTCACCTTGTTCCCCRTGGCTTAGTAGAAACTTTTACACAGCTGTAAAGCTGGTTGTTTTGGTTTGCAGTGATTCTGGCAGAAAGTGACTTGCTGGGTGCATCTCTGCTTATATCTTTGTTTTTAGTGTGTGTTCAGGTTTCTCTTTTGTTGAGACATGTTAGTTTTCAAAGTAGTTTAATACAGTATTTTACATAAACCATAGCCTTTTCTCTTTCTCCCTCTTTTTCATGACTTGGAATGGGAGGCATTTAAGGATTCCCTCTTTAAATAAGAGCRTTACTGGCAACGGGTTACTCTGAAGTCTCTCCTTCCAAAGCATTAAGGAMATGCTAAACTTTGCTCTGGGCAAGAGCCTGTTTGGCTGCAAGTAGGTAAAAGATGCTTGGAAATAGGGGATCAGTGTTCATGGTATCACTGTAGGCAATTCTTTACTTACAGTCTAGCAGATTGCACACTTCTTGACATAAACTCCAGGAGTTTTTGTCAGCTTTTTGAGAATTGTATAGGCCAGTATCTCCCTGTCTTTGCTAGGAACCATTCATTAAATATATATACACATTTTTTTTCCTACCTTCTTAACAAGTTTTTTTTAAACAGTGTGATCTAAGCACGTTCAATCGTAGTGATGCACTTATTATTGGAAACAACATAAATTTGTTTAAAAATGCAGCACATGCTGGTGGGGAGACCTAATGTTATAAGTAATGAATTTTCAATGAGAAAGCGTTTTGCTCTGCTTTCTCTTTCTTCAATATTCTAGTAATTATCTGGTATTGTCACTTCAGTGGGAAAAAATAAAAGTAGAAAAGTGTCTCAGGCATCCACAGTCCTTGATTATTTGTGGATACAAGTGTATATTTCAAAAGACTTCTGGGGTCTTGAAACTAAGTCACTGTTGCTAATGATAAATCTCTTTTGTTAGTGAGACTGTATGCCTCTTTGATCACACTGACTCTAGGACAATAGGATCTAAAATACCATCTGAGTTGGAAGCTGGATTCAGTGTAGCTGATGCTTAAGTTAGAAATGGTGTTGTCAGAAGCTCTTTTGTCTGTGAAATGCATGCAAAGGGAGTGATAGACTATAAAATACTGTATTTCTGTTTTTTTGTTCTGTATAGTTGGAGCTAATGGCATGTTGAAGTCTGTGATGTGTGTTGAGATATAGAAATATTAAATTGTATGCATTTTCCCTCAGAAGATATGTGTTAGAGATGTACTGTCTTGCAGCTTAATGCAGTTTAAATATTAATCCACATGGCTGGTGTAGATATTTTAAAAAGAGAAAACAATGCTTGCTGACATATACTTTAGAGAAGAATTGTTTAAAGGAAATGCAATTAACTGGGGGTTGGAACTGTTATTTTTAGTTTTGGCTGTTTTGCTTTAGTTGATTTTATCATTGCATTTTAGAGTTAGGCCCTTAAGGAAAAGAAACATCTGTGATGTTTCAGAAGACTGAAGAATGTCAACATAAGCTCTATCCTTCAAAAAAAAGGAAGAAGGAAAAAAGGCAGCGTAACCAGCTTGACACCCATTTTCAGAAAAATACTTGAACGAATGACCAGCCCTTGCAAACACCTAAAAAATAACACAGTAGTAAGTAGCTGCCAATAATGGATTTGTCAGAAAGAAATCATGTCAAACTGACCTAATTTTCTCCAATGACAGGTTAATAGTCATGGTCAGTCTGGGAGAAACAGTAAATGTAAGATACTGTAGCTTCACTTCAGTGAAGGCTTCAGCACTGTGTGAGAAACAGCTTTGTTTCTCCTAGGCAAGGCAAGGGAAAGCAGCTGGGGTGAAAGTGTTGTGGGACGGAGGCAGGAGCCGCATGGCTGCTGGGCAGCAGCCGCTGGAAGCAGAGCAGCAAGGGGCTGCAGGTGCTAGGTGCTTTACAGGAATCAGAAGAGCAAAGCGTGGAAATAGGCTGCATGTGGCACTCATGGTAGTACCATTTCTCAAGGYCTTTAAGAACAGGCTCCATAAAGGTGTATCTCAAATAGTTTTTGGTAGAGATGACCTTGTCCTGGGACTGGGAAACAAACTTCATGATCTCTTGAGCTCCTTTCCAGACTTATTTTGTATTTCATAAAAGACTTGGTCACTATGCTCTGCTTTCATTATCAGTGGTCAGTTTGTCAGTTCATTATCAGTGTCAGTTTACAGTTCTAACTAGTAACCAGAATAAGGTTGGATATAAAGAAACACAGAATATTGATCATATTTCCCTGCTCTTTTCTGTAGTGTACATAACATGAAAAAACTCAGGATTGTGCAAATCTTTATTGCAGAATTTGAATTTTAATTTCATTGCACAGAAGTATCATAAACAAAACTGAGCAAACAGAAAGACTGAACAAAAAGAGTAGCAAAGGGCCGGTGTTAGTTGTGTGTGACTTTCGAAAGTAGTTTCCATTGACTGATTAGCTGTTTGCATTTCCTTGATGTTACCTTAGTATAATCTGTTCTCTTATTTATACTTACTTCATTTCCTGAGACTTTTGTTCGCTAGATACAAACCAAGAGTGAATTCTCTTGGATATATGCAGAATACTTACTAAGTAAATGTACTCAGTAGTTTAGTTTTAATTGAATCCTTGACCATTTCAAATGTATCGTTCACGTGCTACTTACCCTTCAGTAGTTTTCAACACTATCAGATACGATGCATGCTGAATTTTAAAGATTTCCTCTGTGAAGACAAGTGCAAGTATTACAGGAAAAATTAGAACCTAATCTGCTCTCCTCTCTCTTTAAAAAATGTCCATAACGTTATTCCCTGCCAAAGTGTTGTACACAAACCCTTCTACTTGGTCTACTATAGGAATACAGGGGGACTGAGAAATGTCTGTCTGTCTCTGCGCTGTCTTTAAATCAACAGAGGTTCCTGGGATGCCCGTGTCTCCGGTCCGTCTGTCTCTGCGCTGGCTTTAAATCAGCAGAGGTTCCTGGGATGCCCATGTCTCCAGCTTTTTTCTGCCGTCATGGAGTTGGATGTGGTAGTTTAGAATAATCAATGTGCAGAACAGTTGCCCRTCTTTCTATAGCCAGTAGCACTTCTGTTAGCTRCACTCAGCATGAAAGAGGAATGCAGCAGCTATTCAGTACCTTTATATGGCTAATCATCTATTTTTAATTTCCACCTTTCTCTGTATTTCATTGTGAAGTTCTAGTGCTCTGGAGTGAGTGGATGAGGGAATGGTGCTCAAAAGTTGCATACAGTTAAAAATAATTCTGCATAAAGAATAATAATTATTTTTCCTTCCGAAAATTCTTTCTGTGGGCAAAGTGATAATGATTTACTTTCGTATACTTTAGTCCCCTCAATATTAACACTTGAGAAAAGATCAATATATTGTATATGTCTGAAGAAGTCTATTAATTTGTTATTTTAACATCTCAGGCTAATGTTCTCTTTGAGTTACCCGTGTTACTTTGCTCATTATTAGAGAAAAATCTTGGAAGAATGTGCTCTGCAATCCCCTGTGGGTGTTTTTACTGTGTAAAAACAATTTCCAGATAATGATCTAAAGTGAATTAATGATTAGTTATATCCATAAAATTTAATAAATTAAATAGGGGAGGGACAATAAAGACTGAGAAGTTGTATTAGTGTTGCCACTGGGCACAAGAAACAGCTGTCAGAGTTAACACATACAGACTTTGTTCACTGAGAGTGACTATCACTTAACATATTCTCTCTCCAAAGACGAGTTTTCTTCCTTACATTAATATTTGGTAATGATAGATGGGTTTTCATATACTTGCTAAATATACCTGATAGGATGGACAGTACTTGGGGGTGTTTTTTTCCTACTTTGTTCCCAGTTACATGCAAATTCTTTTAAGAGTTGTTCAGGACAAGGGGCTTTCAAGGGAAAGGGCAAAGTGGTACCTTTCCTATGATCACCTGTCCCCTCAGCAATGAGGAAATTATACCTATCTCTGTGCTGTCTTTTGCAGTGTCATCGGGGTGGATCTGAAAGATAACCTAAAAACACAACTACTGTGCTTGCAGTATTGGAGTCGTTCAGTTGCACAGTGAATATTAAATAACAACTACTCTGTGTACTATCAGCAATCAGAGGGAGACATAACAGTAATAACTTGGCACTGAGGAAGACATTTCCTGGGGCTGGAAAGGAACTTAGGAACTGAAAAAGGTTTATATGCTGCTCTAACTAGACCTTAATTGCTGTAACTTTGTGTTTCATATTTCATTCTTCAGGAGAACAAATTATTCCATGTTTTATTACCAGATTTATCCCTTCTGGTTACATCACACAGAGAATTTGCCAATGATGTCTATTGATCAAAATTCTTAGTATTCCTTCATCCTTTCTGATACAGCAGCACTGAACTGGGAAAAGAGAGGAGAAGAAGAAAGAAAAGTAAAAGAAAAAAGTACTCTGTCCAAACAAAGTGGGTATTTTGCCTTTATATGGCAATACCTTTCCTGAAACCAAGTTGACAAGACTTTCCCCCTCAATTAACCATTCTTAAAGTTATCTTAAAATATTACATCTGTTCATTAGATATTTGTTTCCTTTGTTATTCCATCATTGAATGATTTTTTTTTCTGTATTTCTTCTAAAGCTTAAAAGAGCTCCTGTAAAGATAGTGCTGCACATAGTTTCCTTTGGAAGTTATGCCTACCACTGAAAGTGTTTCCCAGGTTCATGCTATAAATCCCTTGAAAAGGGGCTATAGATTTCTGAAGAAGTCTTGCTGGACAAGGAACTTGCTGCTCTGGCCTCTGGAGAYGTTACAAAACAGTAAAAGGACAATAGCATGGAAGAAGCAAAGTAGGAGAAAATCAATTTGGAGGCTACTTTTTGTTTGTTCTCTGCTAGAATATACAGGGGAGTGTGTATGGATTAAGCTACATTATTTCAGCTGGGACTGAAATTGCTTTCTTTCTAAATTGAGAGTTATTTGACGTTCCTGTAATAAAGGGGAGCTGAGGTATATTACTGAGTAGATCTGGCAAACAGAATATGGTTCGTCATGTTCTTTATGTGGATACACTGGCAGTGATTCCTTACACAGCAAGTTAACATCACCTCTAAAACAGAGTAATTCAGTAACTGTGCGAAGGGTAATGAGGACAACGTGCTGTTGGTTCAGCATGTGCTTCCGGGGCATTTGTTCTTGTTCTGCCACCATCACTTGTGTAGGATCAGGACCATGCAGTCTGTCAGCTCACTAACTTACAGTCAGAAAATARTTGTTTTTAAATTAAGGCAGAGGAAAGGTATCATGCTTGTACAAAGTGACTGTATTAGTTATACTTTTATCATACTTGTCATGTTTAATGCTTATATTGATGAATAAGGATCTTCCTCATACAGTATTGATTAAATGAGAGAGATTATACTAGCATGAATTAAAGTAAGGGTTTGAGTACATTGATTTATCACACCTAGACTTACAGCTGACTGATGAATCTAAGCCATTTACCTAGGTGGTGGAGTTTCCATTGTATTTCTAGTATGTTAAAAAATTGGAGGAAGAGAACAAAAAGAAGACAAAAAAAAAGGAGAGAAAAAAGAGGAGTATACTGGGAAAACTAAGTTTAAAATCCACCATACCCTAGTTTTTGTTTTATAAGTGTCTGGTGTGCTGTTGACTCGAGTTTGTCTCCATTCTGTCATTTTCAGAAGCCATTATTTGAAGTCCTTATTTTTGCAAACCAGAAACAGCAAAGTTCAGCCACTGATTTAAAGTGAAGCTTTAAAGTGTTACTTTTATTTAATTCTTCCCAGTTACTCATCAGATCAATGGGCACTGTACTTTTTCCACACATCTATGGAGAGATCATGTTAGCTTCAGGAATGTGTTCTACCAAAGAGATTTTTGTTAGCCTTTCTCATTGGTACTGTGTTCTTTGCAGCATGAATCTTTTTGTCTATGGCGACAGATTTTTGAGTGGATTTTCCCCATCTTTTATATATATATATATATAAAATATATATATGGGGAAATGGATATATATATATACACACATATATCCATTTTATATCAGTATATAGGCCTGTCAATAGTTTTGCGAGTTGACCCAAACCTGCTCTGGAAGGAAACAGCCTATTCCTATGGAGCAGTTTCAAGTGTACTCTGGGAAAAGGAAATAAGAAAATCAATATATTCTTTCTCTAGATTGTTATTCCCAACTCCCTCTAGAATTACAGAACCAGAATAATTGAGATTGGAAAGGCCTCCTGGGGGCCTCTAGTCCAACGCCCTGCTCAAAGCAGTCTAACCAGGTCAAGTTTGCTCCAAGCCTTGTCCAAATAAGCTTTGAATATCTCCAAGGACTGGAGTTTTGTCTGCCCTTCCAGGGCCACTGTTCTGAGGTTTGACTACCCTCTTGGTGAAAAAGAATTCCTTTCATATAGCTGGAATTTTCCATGTTGCAACTTGTGCCTGTTGCTCTGTATCCTTTCRCTGCACATCTTTGAGCAGAATCCGGCTCCATCTTTCCTATACCCTCCATGAGGCAACTGAAGACCAACAGAAAACACTACTTAAAAGCTTACATACAGAAAAAAAAATCACTAAATTTGATTTCTCTCTTGAGGCACATTTAATATTGCTCTGACACTCACTTTGACAAATATTTATTAATACTTTTTCCTTAGTGTTGGCTGTAGCTGTCAATAGCTACAGCCACACAGTGTTATCTGAAACAGATGCTGTTGAATGATAACCAGCTGCATTTTCAGATGTGCTGGAGCATGAGTAGCTGTACKGACTTCTACATAACACATTTGAGAAGGGGAGCTGAATGGACATAATGGTCGCATAGCTATGTGATCCTTGTTATGTAAAACTAGTTTTTGAGGATGGCCAAGCCCAATTTTAATCATGCTTCAGAGGTCAAGGTAGAAAAGGAATGACTTCTGCTCAGTATGGAGTGGAAATATTGCGAGTGTTGGTAGGAAACAGTAGAAAGCACTGCAAGCGTAGCTAACTACATTTGAGTTGCCTAATGCTTCTATGGGAAAATGCTATTTTCTGTTGGCTTTACCCCACCCACTGTGCTGACTGGAATTTTTCCCCAGTTGCTCTCCTCATGGGGTTTGTGAGGTTGAGTGTTCCTGAAGCTGTGCTGTTCTTTAAAGATGAAGGGGGAAAATGGTATTCATTAAATGTTCCTACTCTTTGTCCAAAAGGTACAGGGGCTGCAAGATTCAGAGCTGAGGCTTGAAATCTAGTGTGAGGACCATTCTGAAGCTGGAGAGATTCCATATTTGTCTCCACAGAAATTCACCAAACTTGGCTAAATGGAAAAGAATAATGTGCATCTCTTCAATAGATTAGGAACAAAATAGTTACTAATTCACCTGGGGTATTTGAGTATAGGCCTGAGCCTGCAGACTTACATGTGCTGAGCACAGGTTCTCATTTGTCACTGAGCCTCTTTCATGGCTGGTAGAGCGCTAAATCTCTGCTTGGTGGGCAAATGGTGCCTGCAGCAACAAAGAAAATGCTACATTTATGACTGTAGGTTGTCACATGCCATTTTATGCACTGATTGGCTGAATGTGTGCAGGTATATATATATATATGTTGCAAAGTCTAAATATAATAATGCAACTGTTTGGTTAATATTGGTATCTTTTTCCTCATTAGAAGTCGTTTGTGGCCTTGGTAATACTTTTGCAGTTATTCTAACTGGCATTACTAATACTGATGTAAAACTAAAGCTTCTTGGCAATATAAGGATGACTAGCTTCAAACTTAAGCATGAGAAAAATGAGCACTAGTTTTCACTTTTGAGCTTGTCTGCTTTCAACTTAACATTTTACAGAACAGTATATAATGTGCACAAAGGCAAACCTTGGCTCCCCTTCATAAGACCCAGTGGGCCTGAGAAATGGCTGAACTGAGGATTTGTCTATATGCTGCCTAGGTTGAGAAGATGACTTTAATATTACCAGTACAGAAGATCCTTGCCTTTCAGGTCTGTTTCAAGTTTGGATGGCAAACTGCTCTTACAGTCTTCAGCTGCAGTATAACACCGCTTTGATTTTTATCTTGCATAGTTTTTGTGTACAATTTTTCACTATTAGTTTGTCCTCTGAGTGCCATTACTTGCTGCATATGTGATTTGGAAAACTTGCTGGAATTTCCTTATACTGCCTCTTCTGATTGCAGACTAGTGTGCAGTATGAATGTGTCTGTCTTAAGAAATCAAATTCTGCATCACACATCAGCAGGCATCCTCGCTACAGCTATGCTGTCATTACATTTGACAGCATAAAAGCATGGATTGCATCAAAAACGATTTAAAATGATCTTCAAGGTCACTAGCAGAGGAGACTTGATCAGGATTTGAAGGGGCTTGGAGGTTTTTTAGTTTTTGGTCTAGAACTAGCATTAATGTGAGGTCCTCACTCGGGAAAGCAAAGTCAGACTCCTTACACCATTTACTCTTTAGCGGACTTRCATGTCTCCAAAGGAATGCAAATGAAATTATTTGAAAAAGAGTGATGGAGGTTTGAACGATAACTAGTCTTAGTTTTTTGTCTCATGCTGCTTCCAAGAAAAACTAATGCTGTTGGTAGATGTTGTTATATTCTGACTTATCTTCAAAAGACAGGCTGTATTTCAGTCCAACACAACCGTCTTCCTCCTTTACCCCATGGTATAGCCCCTCAGCATTGCTGTGCCATCTCCTTCTGCTTCTATCCAGGGCTCTTTCTAACAAGTACTCAGCTGCACTCCGCTGAGGCTGTGACGTGCTACCRTTTATTAAGCTCTGAGCTTTTTTCCGTCCAGTGATAGGCATCCATTTAAATTCAGAGCTTGCAAGTCAAAGGTTTCATAAGTGCCAAGTCTGACAAAATCTGAAAAAAACATTTCACTCGCCTTTATGCCAGTCTCCTAGTGGACCTTCACTGTTCAAAAGTTAGTGATTTTAAAGTTGTGCTTCACAGGCAATGTCTGTCTCCTCTCTGGAAATTTAAACCTAACAGAGGTGGAAGTAGCACAGTAAGTGCGGGAGGATGGGAGAAAACATGCCTGGATGGGCATCAAAAGAGACGGGGAAGGATCTGACAGGAGAGAGTGATGGCTGATCRCATTTGGTCTGTTCAGCTTGCCCCTGAACCTTGTTAAAGGGAAATAGCAGTGTTTGGTCTTTGGCTCTTAGAAATGAATAGGGCTTGCTTCTTGTGCTAAAACTGTAGTGACACTGGTGAGAGGACATTCCTGAAGACCTGGCTAACAGGTAATTGTTGAGGGTGAATGAGAGGAGGCTGAGCTGAATCAGAAACAGCTGTGTATCAACCCCTAATCCTAGTTCTTACTGTGTGCCATGCAGGTAAAGTTCCCCCTGACGAGGAAGGGTTGCTGAAGTAAGTGATGAAGGTTACTGAAATAGGGTCACCCTTATTTGGTACCAGTATTATTATGGAGAGTAAAATCATGAATTCAGTTTCAGAGATGCTATTTTCCATTTGTCATGAAAAGTTCCACTGTGGCTCTTGAGCAGTACTCAATTAAAAAGTCTCCCCAAAAACCTGAAARAAACCAACCCCCTGTTGGTGAGCTGCTTTTACCCTTTATGTTATGCTTTAAAATGGTAAGTGTTTCTTAGTTATTTCTGTATGTGCAAATTCCAGCATATGCTAGAGTCATACCAAAGCTGTAACTGAGCTTGAGTCTGACAACATTGCAGCAGGCAATATTCTCATCCTGTGTTTCTTTGAGGGAGACTGAGGTGAGTACAGAGTTCTCTGCTTCTGGCAGTTTTTTGACCAGTTATATCCCTGAACTATGAGTTGGATTAGATCTGAAAACTAAATGTTGATCTCTGATACAGCACAGTGAATCTAGAGGAAAGTTGCATCTGGAATCACTGAAGTTGGAAGGGATTAAAAGGGGAATTTGGGGGAATAGGAATTGGCAGTGACCGCAAGCTATGTCTCTTGATTTCACTGAAGATTTTTCCAGAYTAGGGGTTAATTTAGCGCTGCACTGGCATTATAATATCAGAGTGCCAAATTACTCCTGGCAATGTACTGTAAAATTCATGAATTGGTTTTGCTTTGAATGAGCGGCACACAGCTTTCCAATTGGTTAGGCATATGCCTTCCGGAAAAGAAAGAAAAAGTGTGTGTATGTACATGTATGTATTCTCGCTGTGATTATATGAATTCATCTAGTAATTATCGGATCTTGTTTTGAAAGTTTGAAGAAGAAAAATGAGTTGGCAGATATTTAAGGAACATGAGGGAATATCAAGATTTTTTTATTAATCTTTTCTAAGTTTGATGCCCTATCGTATCACTGTCTATAAGAAATATTTCTGGCATCATAAAAATATAACTCATGAAAAGAAGCATATTTAAGGCGTATCAGTTGGTCCTTTTTGTCATTCCTTCTTTTCACTAGGTGCTAACAGAGTGCTTCTGTTTYTTGGCTCCTGGTCCTCTGAAGCTCTTCGGGTTGAAAGGTGTTGAACAGACTTTGCTTTATCCGCTAGGCTTATGCAAGCAGTATATAAATGTACTTAAGCAGAACTCCTTAAGCAGAATTTCACTAGAATGGGAGAGGGACAGAGAAGCATAAAGTATATCAGATCAGAAACCTGAGCAGTCCACATCAGGAAATCCTTTTAAGGCCAGACTGGTAGACTGGTAATCGCTGTTGGCCGTATGCTCCCTCCATAAGCTGGTATGACTGCAGAAGCAGCCAGTGCCTGCATTTGTKCTTCCTCCTTCATAGCATGGCGGTTGGGCTCAGATTAGTCCAGTGTCTGCATACCTTGATCTCCCACTTGTACAAGGGGCATGGGATTTTCAGATACGGCCAGGTTTAGACCATTTCTGCTAGGGGGCCAGTGAGGATTCTCGTGTCACTGACTGATGTTTTGACGCTTTCGAAGGCAGTGAGGCTACTAATGCAGACTGCTGCAAGGCTGTGATTAGGCTTGTAAGTTTTTTTTAAAAAAAGTCAGTTATCCTCAGTCTTTGCATTCATATCCCAAGAAATGTGTGCTTTATCTGTGTTTTACCTTCTCACAGGGTATTGTTGATCTGGGCATTTTGAACAAAAGAACATCTTTTCTCAGAAGCAAAGTTGGCAAAAAGATACAGCTTGTAAACAATACCTTAAGTGCAGGAAACCCACCTTCTTTCAGTTTTACTGCGGTTATTACATCCAAATTACTGGGCCTAATTGTTTCTCCTCTCTTCTGCTTCTGGAGCATCTATTTCAATGTYTTGCTGCATCTATTTCTTGCTCTGTTTTGCTGTAGAATTTTCCATTTTGTTGCATGGATCCAGCAACGCTCAGGTTACTCAGAACTGTTGAACCCTGTTGATTTGACCCAAGTTAAAATACAGAGTTTCCCCCATCTATACTGAGAGCTAATAGAGCCTCATTTTCCCAGGGCTGTTCTTTTTCTTCTGTGCAGTGACTACGTTTGCATTATCTGTTTTTACTGCTGTGACTTTCAAAGGCACCGGTCAAGATCAAAGCCTTGTTGAGCCAGGCACTGTACAAAATATAAGTAAATGAGAAAACATGGTATGTATCTCAAAGAGCTTTAATTCTTTTCTGATGATTAGGCTTTAAAAAGTTTATAAGGCATCTTACCAGAGCATGGGGAAGAAAGAAGCTGTCTGCTTTATGATTAAAAAAAGAAAAAGAGGAAATAAAACAATCTATCTGGCTGTGTTTTAGCTCATGACTTGCAGGACAAGCCCCCCTGTCCCCCTCCTCCTCTCCCATTCAGTTTCAATATTTTTGAGCAAATAGTGAGACTATTGCCTGTGACCATAGAGCACTACCTGTAAACTCAAATGCTCTTAGCTGGAAATACAGAGTACTCTTGCATATCATGTAATAATCAGCACACTGCAGATCTGCAGAGGTTACACATGCCACATGTTTATCACTGTTATTTCTTTTCTTTCTGTAATAGCTCTAGCATCTTGTAGAGTGCACAGCACAAGAAAAATGACAAGCATTACTGCATCTCTAAACTGGCTGTTATTAGCTGAAAGTGGCCTGTTACTGAAATATTCAAACATTATTTGTTATATTCTGAGATTGTAGTACTCTTCATAGATATTTGCAGATTGCTAAATTCATAATAAGCAATTATGAAGTAGCAGTGCTTCGTGAATTTAATTTTCTTGTATGTAAAGCACAGGGAAAAATACTAATATTAATACTGTAGAGTCTCCAGGATAGTTTAGTGAGGGAAAGTTACTGTTAAATATTTTAAGTAAACTCTGTGGCAACAAAGGCGCTCTTCAGTTGTGTGTCACCCCACTTAAAATTTCAGCACCCATATAACTGAGAACTTGGTGGCCCCCKGTGAGAAGTTTCGCTTGTAAAAGGTTCTTTGAATCCTTCTTCCCCCTGCTGTTTTCATCATTCAATAACTGCCTTCACAGTGAGACACCGTTTTCCTTCTTGGCCTCATCTTACTCATTCAGTACTCACTATAATAGGTGAGGCAGGTTTTCTACCRACACATGACAATGTAATTTGAAGTAGGCGTCTCTCAAAGCAGGATGTGTTCTGTACCTCTGTAGACAGGTATCTTAGGCAAGGATCTGATCTGGAAAAAATGTATATATGCATATAGCTATTTTTTTTTTCAGATTGTGTCATTAAAGCTTTTGTAAAAACGAGCTCATATAATACTGTATTAATTGGAATTTATGTATGTATGTAATGGAAAAGGTATATGCCAGTATCCATACAAGCTGCATCAAATCATGAGGTAACATGAATGTACTTACCTGTACATCAAGGCATGCAACGTGTGTGTCCTGAGTAGAGAATAGCTGTTGATGAGAGCACGAGTGGTGACAACTGTTGCTGGATGTTAGCCTTTCCTTATAGTCTGGGGTCTTTTGGTTTGTGAACATGTGAACATTGTTTACAGGAGCTCCCAGCTCAGAAGAATTCTGAAGATGGATGAGTTTGAACTGGCTTTTTAGGGAGGAGATTGTAATACGAATGTTCTGCTTTAGCTTAAAAGCCCGCCCATTGCTTTGGGTCTCAGATAAACAGAACTGCTTGGAGCATTTTGGCTCATGCTAGCCCTCCAGTTCTACCACTGTAACATTTTTCTTCCCTATCTTGTTTCTTCCCCTCAAGATTTACATTTTCATTTGCTGTCATGCAGCGGATATGTTCCATGAAAGAAGAACACTTAATAAACAAGCCTTGGTAAGGAGCCTCATCTGGCTAACTGGCATAGCTCTTCCAGTTTTAGTTGCATGAAGCTGCAACACTAAAGAAAATAAAGATCCTGTCCTCTTAAGACTCCTCTCTTTTCAGTATTCTAGTAATAGTCTGGCTTTAGTCAGCGAGTGACTGAGCTTGTGTGATTCAGGGCATGTGCGCCCTGAAGAGACCACTTACAGGTACCAGTGACTTGTAATGATCATGCTGAAGAGTCATTTGTAGTTCTTCTCAAACCCCTTGGGCTACATCAAAGACTCGTGTGAGTTAACCTAAGTCGTTGAAATGGATGGAGCAACACTGGTTTGTTTTAGCTTTATTTCAACCTGGTCCATTACACAGTTACTTTTTTATTATTATTGTTTGCATTGTGTTAGTCTTTATTTAACATGGGTAAACATGATGGAAATATTTGTATCAGGAGGAGAAGGAGGGAGCTGTATACTTAGGTACTGGAGATGCCAGACTTTGGTGTAAAAGAATGAGTAGCCAGGAACAGATAATGTTACCCAACTTCATTTACTAATCAGTTTGATAATTTCACTTTCTCCAGTTTTGCAAATTACACATAATCAGATTCACTCAATAGAGTGATAGATCTCTGTATTGAATTATACAGAGCAACATTGTTCCGAGCTCCTTTTAATTTCCCCATGTAGATTAATCTTATTAATATTTATCTTCTAATCATCTTAAATTTTCAGAATGGGTAATCTCTGTCTAAATGAAGCTACTGTTCATACAGAGCTCTGTTTTCTTTAAAGAAAATAAGGAATGGTAGCAACATTTAACACTGTGAAAAACTGATGCCAGAAAAAAACCCGTAAGTGTGAAGCATTATTAGTGATGCTGATGTCCAAAATATTTGTGGTGTTATAACTGGCAGGAGAGATGATAGTGTATTGAAGGCAAAGCCTCAGGTTCAGTAACACCTAGTGATGCTGGGTCCCAACCCCTGCAGTTTTGTTTAGGTATAGATACAATCTTGCTAATATTCAAAAAAAAAAAAAAGTAGTTTGGGTGATGCTGCGTTTCATGCTGAGCTCTCAAATAACCTCACATCTGCCTTGTTCCATCCCCTGATTCCGTGCAATGGTAGCAGAGGGGTGGAAGAAAAACTAGGTATCTTTAAAAACACGTGACGTGGCCTAGAGATGATGGCACCTTCTTCCAGTTCTCTGAATTGAATTTGGTTCTCAAAAGTTGAAGAACTGCACCTGTAGAGCCAAGCTGGAATATGYATTCATGGGTAAACAAAGTGTTCTGCTTGGGTGCTTCTAAGTGCACGTGTGAAGTATTGCGTTTGTTACTTACCCAATCTTCAGTCCCTGTGAATGGTCACAAATGGATGGCAGAGCACTTAGGCACAAGTCCCTGTCTATGTGTCTATCGCTATGCAGTAAAGTGCTTCGCTGTGCTCATAAGCCCATAGACTTCTACTAATGCTGATTTTATCGGCAGGAGGTTTTTCAAAGGCAACAGGCTCTCCTGATCTCACAAATGGGCTAAGCTGCCCTATGGCAAAATAGTCCTCAGAAACTCTTTGTCATGTAAAATGCTAATTTTCTTCTCCCTCTCCTGCTCCAGCACTCAGTGACCTTAAAATCAATCCTTTTCTGTCTTTTCATTTGGAAATACTGCCCTGATTCTAACAATTTGGCTTCTACTGTTTACTTACTTGAGCTAGCACTGAAAATACTCTGCGTTTCCCCCATGCGGAGCCTTTTGCAGGTTCATGCATCCATGCCAGTCATTAACACTGTAACTTTTCAGATTTATTCAATACCTGGTTTGGGATAGTTCTTCTGGATGTGCACAAATGAAGCAAGGAAGATCAAACAGATTTTAAAACCCTAAGAAGTGCTCATATTGCTTCCTAAAATTTTGTTCAGGAAGGCACCGTATTGAATGAGATTGCAAATTTGTGCAGATAGGCAGAAGCTTCTCCTCCGAATGACTGGAATAACTAGACAAATTTTAAGGCGGACACAATGCCCTATCAAGGTCTTCTGCAGCTCTGGAGCCTGTGGAGGTTGAATCCACACTGCAGAAAGATAGAAAATTAGAAAAGTCAGTTGTCTTCCTGGGCTTTGTTCTATATTTGCTCTTTTCCTAGCAGATGTTGCTCCAATGATACCTCAGTTTCTATGGTTATTTTGCAACAGGTGGCTGGAAGTAAGCAGCATTACCTAGGAARCCTCGGAGTGGTTTCAGCTGTGTGATTACTGCTGCATACTCTAGAGCACCTGAATCAGCTTCTCACTGGTTGTAGCATGCTGCCATATTCCCTCTTCTGCTTCTTAGTCTCCTGTAGCAAATACACCTGGTCAGCTCTGTCCAGTGTCTGGTGTTGCAAAGCGAGAGAAAGGCTGTAGTGTGGTAGACTCTTCCTGCACTGTACTGGAAGAGCTACTGCTTATCTTCAGCATGGCAGTGAGACCCAGCCCTGTCCACAGCATGGCTGGCATCTGTTTTACGTGACAGAATGTGGCTTCTGTGGACATTTGGAAGATAGGCTTGTAGGAGACCATGATTGTATGAATTCTCTACTGTCTTGGCCACAGAGCAGATTATTTCAATGCAACCATTTTAGGAGAGAAAATCTTTTCATTTGATTGTTGACATCAAGCTTCTTCACTTGAAACAAAGAAATGAATACACAAAGACTCTCCTTGAAATTGTTTCAGCTCAACTTTTAAGACTACTGGTACCTTCAAAAACCTTCCTGGTAGAGTAAGAAAAGCAGAGTGTTTGAGACTGTTGATGTTAGTTTCATAGTTCTGTAGTTACTGTTTATCGAGTGCATGGGATGACACGTGCTTATAATTTTAGGGATCTTGCAAAACATCTAGGGCTCTGCTTTGATAGGTGTGAAAGAGGACTGGGTCTCGGTTCTTCAGGGCATTCTAGAAAAGAAAAACGTTATGTTAAGTCTCTCATTTAAAGGAATACCTCTATGTCTTGATGTCATGGGAGAATAAGCAAACGCAAGGGTCACTCTTGGCTTCAAAATAACAAGAGCTTGAAGCTTGTCATCTTATCCCTGTGTTTCACTGACTTGTGGTTGTTAATGAGCTTATCCTCCTCAGTAGGAGAAATTTTAACCCCCAAATCTGTGTTAACGAAGCATTATTGATTAAAAATGCAAAAGCTTAGACTCTCATTGGATCTTTTCCACCACGTTTTTCTTTCCAGGGGTGATAAATAACCAGTACTTCTAAGGGTGAGGGAATGGAAGGGATAGTGGTGGGAACCCAAGGGATCTTAAGGTATCTAGGGAGTGGGGAAGGGGACTTCGTGAGCTTTTTCCCCACGTAAAAATTAGTTGGTCAGCATGACCCACAATTCTAGTTTCTGCATTTCCTGTCATGTTAACATAGGCAGGCACCAAGATCTTGATTCTGAGGTGCAGTGATGAGCTTGGAGTTCATTGCTTTATATGTTAAATTTAAGACTTTTTCTCCTGGGCTTTCTTTTATTTTTATTAACAGTGAATGCCATCTGCCATTTTATGGCCACTGAGAATTTCAAGGTCATTTTGTTTCTCAGATTATGAATGAGTTGTTATTCCTTTTTTTTTTTTTTTTTGTCTCTTTACCATGTTTTACGTAAATATTTTCAAGATACTTTCAAGAGCAGAGTTCCCAGCGCAGACCCCTGCAAGATTCTGCAGATCTCTATCTGTTCTGAAAAATGACGATTTACTCCATTCATTTCTGCTTCTAACCAGTTGCCAATCCATACAAGGACATTTCCTCTTATCTACAGGAAATACCCTCTCTAAAATACCCATTCTTGATCTAAAAGCTAGAAAGCATAATACAGCCCTCTGTAAGCTGTGCAAGAGTCTGTTCTCATACTATAAAAATGTGCACTCCCAATCATTTCATCTGGTTTTTGAATCTCGTAATGAGGCTTTGTTTTTGCCTTTTTCCATATTAAAGCACAGTGACCAGGGAGGGATAATAAGAAAGCTTGAGGATGTAGAAAAACTATTGTTACGAAAAAGTGGAAGGATTGATATTGTTCACCATGGAGAAGCAGTTTATAAAAACAGATATGAAAAGGTGTTTATTGTTTGTTATTTTGAAGCCAAGAGTGACCCTTGCATTTGCTTGTTCTCCCATGACATCAAGACGTAGAGGTATTCCTTTAAATGAGAGACTTCACATACGTTTGAGAGGAAATTACTGATTTTTTTTCCAGCACATACTTTCAAGATGTCACTGAGATGAAGAAATCGGTGAGATTTTTTTTAAATACATTTATTAATAAGATGGACAGAATATATCATTTTATATCCGGTGTGACAGCACTACAAATGAAAAAGCTTAAAATACTCAAGACATTTGGAAGGATTGTAGCGTTTCAGTGTCATGAGTGATATGGAAAACTCCTGTGTTTTCACACATTTACCCCACATAACACAGAATGATGTGAAGACTATTGGGAATCAGAGAGGAACTTAAGTAAATGATATGTCTGGATAATATTCCCRCAGAATCAGTAAGGTTGGAAGATCATCTGGATCATCTCTGGAGATCATCATTCCCCTTGCATTACATTCATATTTACATAACCTGTAAACATCTAACACAGTAAGAGAAGTTTCATATGATCTGTGGGCTGCATGCCTGAGAAGAAGTTAATTTATGAGCTTATAAAAGAGAGTTTATTACGTGGTTTATTGTTTTGTTGCCTTGTGCGAACCTTGCTGAAATTCTTCCAAAGTTCTTTCTGGTGCTGGACACTTGGCCACAGCATCCTATATTAAATAGGTCAGAGGACTTTGGCAAAGCAGTTGATGTGTTCTGATGTCCTTGGGCCTGCTTTTCTTCAGTGTCGGATTATTTAGGTTTCAAGTGGTATTTCTTTTTCAATTGTCTCTTTGAAGGCTTTTCTCTGTGAACTGAAACTGGGGATGACTTGTGTCTCCTGGCACACATATAAGTAGGTATTTAATTGAGATAACAGTCCTTTCATGTCTAACTTGCATGCTGCTTGAGGGTTAGTGTATGGCTCTTGGAAAATTTACGTGATGTTTTAATTTTCTGCTGTCTTCCTGGCTTAGCAGTAGACATGATGCGGTACTGCAATTCTTAGCACGCTTGGGTTATCTACTGATACATGGGTAATCCAGGAGCTTGTCAAACTCGAACCAAAAACTTATACCGAGCACTTAAGTGAACTGTAAATGAGAAGTGTATCTGGTATGCTTAGAAAGGTAGCTCAAAAATTACTATCCACTAAGGAACGAAAAACGAGTTCAGTAGAGCCTGCCTGCATGCAAGGCTTGACAAGTGTGAAAAGGCTTGCAGCAGACCTGTCAGCAGATGTTTTATCCCACGCCATGTTGTGCAAGAAGGACTACAAGTATTCTCTGATTGCTTTAGTGTCATGCTGGGCCCTGGCTGTTTTGTTTATCCTGTTTAGATTCTTACTCCAATACGGTTGTTGCATTCATTTTTTTTCTTTAATTTAGGAGTCATCTTCCTGACTCACAAGTCTATAATATAGAGGACTTAGACAGTAGATTTAATTACTGCATACTGTAGATGCTTCAGGCAACTTTGCAAGTTCTTTTTTCTTTTTGTTTTTACATTCTCTAATACTGTGCTGCATTCCCAAAAGGATTGGCAAAAGAGGTGTTAGAGGCAGAAGGAGCTGGAGAGATTAATGGAAAAGTTTGAAAAGAAAGAAAGCACATTAGGTTATGCACGTTCCTTCACTCACCCCCAARTCTGTCTCCCGATATAATTAGATGATCAAGTGAAACCCTTAGCAACAAGTTCTCGCCATGAGTTAAACGGTGCGAGTATCATGCCTGCCACAGGGCTCTGAGGGCTGCTCTTGGAGAGGCAGGGTGTYGGCAGCCAGGTAGTTTATTGAAATTAGGAGAATTAGGAGGAGAACGAGTCCGGGCCGCGAACAGCCTCGTACAGCCGGCAGCTGCTCACGGGTGTGAGCTGCAGTGCTGGCCTACGGCTTCWGGAGCGTCTCACAGCTCCGGTCTCTTACTGGTTTTGTTTGACTCAACAATATAAAACTATGATGAGAGGGGTATTTCTACAAAATATTTTCCATTCACCCATGACGTTTCATAAAGTTTCTGGAATGTAGACTGCAGTGGCGTGGTGGAAGATGCTACCRTAAATTTCTATTTGTTTTGAGTAGGCTTTTCTGTGTGTTGAGCGCACGCGTAAGCGGACTGGCAAAGCCCAGCTGTAGGATTTTGAGTGGTCTGACTGTAAATTCTTTTCCTGTTTGAAAATAGTGAATTGGTGGGTATTTTTTTTTTGTTTGTTTGTTTGTTTTTGTTTTTTTTTTACATAATGGTTCTTTTTAAAACATAAGATGTTATACATGCTCTTGGAGCTGAAATTCAATCTGTGATAAAACTTGTGTCAGGTAACTGGGTTCTGTTTCTTTGATAAAATCATGTTTCCAGGGTTATTGGATTCCATTTTACATCTAAAGAGATAAAAACTTGTCATTTAAGACTTTAATGAGAATGTGTAATTGGAGCTTTCAGCATGGACCGCATYTCTAAAATATGCATCTTTTGAAACATCTTATAAAAGAAACTGTAAAAAATAAATTAAAAAAATCAAAAAAATTGAGAAAGCTGCATTTCCTTGTACAAATAACTGTAAAGCATATCCATGAATATTACGGCTTTTCTTTGGGTGACAAAACMCAAATGTTCCTTAAAAGTCCCTAAACATTTCAATTATTAGAACAACCAACCTGAAACTTAAGCAGGTGTGTTCTAATCATCTTAAATACGATGACACCCCYGTAAGAAATGGGAAGATAGCAGTTCAAGGCAGAGGTAATTACTAGCGTATTATCATTTTACTCTATTGCTATGAACCAAGTATCCTAACTTAGTTTCTGATTGTATTTAGGCTTTAACCCTTTGGTGAAGAAAGACATACGAGACATACTGAATTCTAACCAAGCTTTTTCAATCACATTAGAAAAAAATTACGTGTTGCATTCATGCATTTGCCTGAGACTTTTAACAGTAGCATACATGTTATCATAGAGGAGAACACTAGAACAGAGTAGTTATTGCAGGGATACGATAGGAAATGAGAAGGGGGCAAGGAATTGCCTTATGTGTGCATGTGCTCGTCTCTCAGGAGGAGCCACATTTGCGTGGACGTAGATCCTTGCACACATTCTTCCCTCCCTCCTAGCCCCTTTATTCTTGCTCTCCAGGGCACGGACAGCACAAATTTGAATCCCTTCGCTGGATTTTGCACACTGAACTGTAACAAAACTGTAAGCTTCTCAAAGGGAGAACAATATCATGAAGAATGAGCRCTGGAATCCCAGAGGAAAAAAGGCAAATTTGCTGACTTGTTACCTCYGTTTAGGAGCTCGGTTATTACTCGTTCAGCTTTGAGGGTGATCAGGCTATGGCTCCTCCTTGAAAATGGAGGCCTGTTTAAGGGAATGCGCGTAAGATTTCTGCAGCCTATATGTAATTACCCTAACGATTGCTTTGTCAAAGGCAGTTAGGCTGGCTACCTCTCCTCTCTGTATCTGATGCTTTCTAATATCAGGGGTCCTGTCTTTCACATTCCTTTTTACTGCATTTTGGGTGATTCCATAGTTCGTATCTCTACATTATTTGGTTAATAGCTCTTACAATGTAGCTGAATTATGCATGCCAGTTCCCTTTAGCAGTCTAATTGCTGACCTTCTGTGCTAGTTTTGCGGAATATATAGTTAGCTGTAGCTATCTACTGTTTTGAATTCCAGCAATAAAAAGAACCCCAAACCCCCCAAAACTTGTCATTCCACTCCTTACTTAGCTTACAAATCAGTGAGAGCTTGGCTTCCACTGTTTCTGATTTATGTAATGCCTGKTTTTTTTCGCATTTTTGTTTTTTGTTTGTTCATTTTCCAGTGATAGTGTTTTAGCAGCTAAAACTAMCATGAGATTTAGACTAAGGTTCAGGCTTTCAGACTTTGCTGGCAACTCTTCAGCTTGGAGGGGATGATGAAGGAAGACAAAATTGGAAAAAGATAGGAGAAATTTCTGTTTCAGGAAGGAAATGTATAAAATAGTTTAGATATGTTTTTGGAAATTTTGGTCCAGATTCTCAGCTGGGCTGATGCCAAGAAACTTTCTATGGAATGAATGAGAAGGGAGTATTAATCCTGAAATACTTACTATTTTAGACTATTTTTTTTATCAAGTATGTCTGAATTCACAAATTTAACCTCTATTTTCACTTGTTTTTTTGATTTCCCCCCCCCTCTTTTTAACCAGAAAACCAAATATATTTTTGTTCTCTTTCAGTTAATCCTTTGACTGTTCTGCAGTCTTCATGCATCATCATTCGACTGGCAAATTGGAAGAATGACGGCAGCAGCATAGCTAAGTATGTGTGTGTGTTTGTGTGTGTGTRTGTATTTATTTATTTAAGTCTTTTTCAGGTTGGAATGCCCCTTAGATTATGTACTCAGATAAACTGAATCGCTGTACAGTTTTTACATCATACAGTGCAAATATTTAGCAGAGGGGCTGGGGTGAAATCCCAGATAGTGGTGATGTATCTTAGGAATGTAATAATTTGTTTATTATCTTATGGCTACTTTAAATGTGACATATACTACCATTGTTTAGTTACTTGATCCCTTGGAATATCTACTGTAACCTTTAGGCATACTGCAGTTTAAAATGCATTTTGTCTGAAAAGGCTGTTAACAGTAATTATAAATGTGATCCACTGGTCAGGAAAAAAAACAACTTTGCTCTGCATTTTCTGATGAAAAGAGTGAGCCAGTGACCAGTGGAGCAGCCACTRTAGGGACAGATGCCAGGGCTGCCCCCAGCAGCCTCCCCGAGAGGAGAGGGTTTATCCCAGCACGGCTGCAGCAGTCACTGCCRAAAGCTACTGACATTCTCACAGCCCAGAAAGTCACCTTATGCCCAGAATGAAAATGGCAGTTTTGCTTTCCATTTTCAAGAAAACATTGCCGACCAAGAAAACTTGAGCTGTCTGTTCTGCACTTAGGCATGAACCAACTAACAAAGGAAGAAAATGTGGTCTGTGGACAGAGCTGCGCAGTATTGTTTTGTTCCTTGATTGTATCTTAGTGGGGTGGTTTGGAAAGCGTTGCAGATGAACAATCCTATGAAAAATAAGGTGCCACGGTAAAAAGTGTCAGTGGAGAATGTGTAGAARTAATGGAACAAGATTGAAACAATAATGGTTGTAAACTTGTGTGTCAGTCCTCATATACAGCAAAAACAGATCTACTCTTTCACTTCTTGAATTTGTGGTGACCTAACCATTTTTTGTGGCTCTGACGAGGAGCCCCATCAAATTGTTGTCTTACAATGGAGTTTTACCTCTAAAGGGATGCCAGTTTTGATGTGGATGTTTGGGCRCATAGAATTGCAATATGCTTTCTACAAGAACATAAGCAAGAGACCTTATTGACTGAATGCTCTCTAGTTGCCAAAAGCAACTTACTTAAAAATCCAGGTGACCGTTTGTGTTGTTTGCTCCATTCTGATATTTATCATGTCAAAGGTGTCATTTACCTTAATCTTGGCAACTCTACATGGGGTTGTTTGGTTTTTTTTTTCATTAAGTGCTTAAACCTGCAGCTTAAGCTTCTTAAAGTGAATTAATATAAATGATGTCTTTTTAAAAAAGATGCCACCATTAATGGCAAGTTTGCAAGCACCAGATCTGCCTAGATAAGGCTTGGCATATTTAAGGCCTTCTCTCTGTCTTTCTTGAGCACACTAGCAACTGCTGATGCCCAAAGGAGGGGGCTACAGCAGAAGGCCAATTCAGTGACCTGGCTAAGATAGCAATGGGCATCTGTGAGGTTGGACTCAGGTCTCTTGGGTTGTCTCTCGGGGTGTCTGCATTCACTCAGATCTTTGTGAAGCCTCTTCCTTTGTTGTCCTACACTCAGCAGGGGACGCTAACACCATATACTTCAAAAGGAATATTCTATTCCTACTATGTTCAAATAATATTCAGGATATACTTGTTAAATTGTGTCTTAAGAACGCAAAATTTCAGTTTAATAAATTACATAAAAATGTCTTTTAATGTAAATTTATGTAAAATTAAAAGGATACTTGGACAAATCAAAAATAAGCCAGAATTTCAGAGATCAGTTTATTTTCATACCTTCTATCTTCATGTGTCTGCTGAAAAGGTCATTTTCCTGTATTGTATACTTACGCTCAGCAGTCATCCAGTAGTTCAGAAATATAAAAATATCTCCTGTTTATTTCACTGCAAAATATCTCTGCACAATATTTTTGTAGAACTGTTGACAAACTACCAATTTGTCTCTTGCATTTTTAATGAAGTCCTGTAGATATTGCCATCTCTCAGCAAAGGCAGCTCAAATTTAGCAAGGATATTCCAGTCAGGAGGCCAGTGTTTTAATGTGTCTGGTAGTATTGTTTTTACTTTTAATAATCTGCTGCCATTGGAACCTAGAGAACATTTCGACTAGTGTTCCATGCCTTCTGTTGATGATTAATTCTTTGTTCAGGTGAGCATGCTATAAAACTAAAATATCACTTGTGCTTTAAGGCGAGCAAAACATAATAAATGAATTAAGTGAAATCTAGTCTCCTTTTCTTGTTTGGAGAGTCTTAGTAAGCATATCACTATGGCTTTGTGTTTGCTTACTGCATTTTCTCCCCATTTGTGGATTGAGTACAAATCTGGGAAATTTGGGGATGTGCTGGATGTTTGTAATTGCTTGGATAATTTCCTCTAAGGAGAACTGAGTGCAGTTTCTACTTTGAAAGTCTGTTTCAAAAGTGTAAGTTCTTTTTAAAATTCCAGAACAATGAACATTTTTTTTTTGGGGGGGGGGGAGGGAAGGGAGTGAACATGAGTGTGAGAGAAGTTGATTTATAAAAACATTCAAATATTCATAGAAAAATGTCGACTGTGTAATCAGTAAGGTACTCTTTTGTTTATACTTCTCCTTTATATGCTAACTGAGAAAGTTTTATGCTCCATAGAATTCAGATTTCTGTATATGTCCAGAATTTGGCATTATTAGGAAATTTAGCAGGTGTAGTGCACCAATACAGTAAACTTTTGCTTGTCAAATCTGTTGTTGGAGCATACAATAAATCATTTGGTTATTTTATTTAAAGACCTTTCGCTCACATTTTGAGCAAGCTAAGTACTTTGCCCTCAGGAAAGAAAGTTGGCAGTTTTGTTAAATGTTGTAAATGCAGTCCAGTTTTTGCCAATGTTTGTAACACATCATTGCAACAGTATTTCAAATGAGCTGTATGTGCATGAACACTTATGCCATCGAGAGTGACAAGGTGCCCTGAGAGCTACCTCTGAATCACGTTCCTAAGCTTAGAAGAAATATCCAAGAGTCCAGGTAGAGAGTTCAGCATGATTAGTTGCTGCTTTGTGACTGTATAATGTTACGCTTCTACTAAAATCAATGGAAAAGCTTAATGATTAATGTAGACTTCAAAAGAAGGCTTTGGAGTGGTTTCCACTTAACCTTTTTAGTCTTAATCACAATTTTCTTCTATTTAAAGAAAGGAAGGGGAGGAGAGGAAAACCTCAGCTTTTCTGCAGTTAGGTTTCTAATCAAGTACATCAGTCCTTGCCCATGGGGTGGAATTTCCACCATTGTATCTAAGGGTACATGTGGATTTCTTTTTTCCTAAAGGATCTGGAAAGCTGAAATGGCAAAGTAACATGCCCTGGAATAACAAGGACCACTTTTCCAAAGATTTTCTGAGGCTGGCTGTGGATTTTTGATTGAATAATTTTCTCATGGAAGATGAACTTTCAGCAAAACCACAACTTTAGTCAGGAGTGGGGTTTTTTTGGTCTTTTTACTACTTCAAGTATGTGCTATTTTTGGCCCCTAATTCCATAATTACTGCTGATGTTAAAGTGGGTAGTGTTTGTTCCACTTTATCACTTATCTAGAGCACAAAAAARGATGCAAGGACTAGATCATGCACAGTCCTGTATTAATTTGCTAGGGCAGGCCTGTATAGTGGGAGAATGAGAAGCAATTTCAAGTGGAAGCAATGAGAAAATCTGCTTATAAAATAATTCAGTAAATCAGTTGCTAATCCAGAATCCTCTCTGGGAGCACAGTCCTGGAGAGCATAGGCAGGGTTTTCTTGGCGGCGCTGGATGGGGCAGGGCAGTATCCTGCAGGCAGAGCGCTGCGCGGTGGCTCAGGCCGTCTCTGTGTCGGTCAGCCCAAAGCAATGACCTTGCAGCTCTTCTGCAGTATGTAGGAGGGTAGAGCAGAATCAGGCAGAAGAGTGTAGCACAGGCTGCTGTGTGGGCTGCTGTCTCTTGCTGCCCAGGTTTTCCAAACGTGGCAGGTTTTTTGTTGTTGCACTCCTTTGCATGCTTGCCGTGGCTGAGATTTATAGCGCGTTAACTATTTGGGATCATCCTTTATTGCCAGCTAGTTAAATGTAATTGTTGCCTCCTCCTGCTCTGCCCACCTGTTTGTTCCCATTAAGAAAATACTACCTTTATAGAAGCGTTAGACTCCTCATCATGGAGAGGAGGACTGTGCTGTGTGCTAGCACAGCAGCACTAGGAGTCGGGGTTGAGAAAAGTGCGATAGCTAATACAGAAGGAAATTTAAGTCAAAATGATGAAATTAGTATCCAGGCTGCTTTTGAAAGTGGGCTTACAGTTTGATGGGAAAAGTGTGCGTCTTTAATGCTCAGGTGAGCTTGAGAATGAGAGAGCAATGAACCTCTCTGCAGTGGCATGAAAAATGACTATTAGGAAGGGAATTAAAGAGCATCTATTATTCACTAACTGAAAGATCTGATGAAGACATTGCCTGTGTTTAAATCAATCTTCTACACTACTTTACTACAATTCTTCAAATTTCAGCAGCGGTTGCCTCAAGAGGCTATTCGGGAGACTAATAGTTGCAGAAGTGAGATTAAGCACTGTGTGGATTAGAAAGTGCCAGTAAAATAGAAATGGTAGAAGCTGTCAAGTTACAAAAAGTTGGGAGTGTCTTAAGGTACTGTGCTTGGAGCTAATGATCCAGTAAGAAGTGATAATCAGGCAGTTGTTATTAGCCCATGGCAGAAGAGTGTGTGCTAGTCAAGAGAGGGGTGGCAGGGAGCAACTTGGGAGTGACCTGGGCAAGTGAGCAGCATGCGGGCTGGTGAGCGCCGGCACAGGTGCGGCAGCTAATGAGCACCGGAAGACTTAGAAAAATTAACTTTATTGAGTTCCCAGTGAAGTGTGTCTGCTGAGGAAAAGTACTTGGGTGTTACTAAAGCCGCCTCTGTAACTGTGAATATGAGATGACGGATACTTAAAAAGAAAACAGTCAAAGTATGAGGGATGAATCTCCTGGGACATTCCAGTATAGCCATGTTCTCATTATGCTGAGGGAAGTACGCAAAGTTACAGTGGGAAAATGAGGCATTTCTTTTCTGTATTCCCTTAAGATAGAGGAAGCACAGTTCTAATGAATTAAAGGCAGTGCATTTTAGCAACAAAACAATTTGCTAAACATGGTTAATAATTGAAATTTCCTGCCTACAAGATCACTGCTTCCAAAGCAGTGACCCACTGGTGGAAAGAAATGTGTGGAGAGATTCRCCAGACACCTGGTGGGACCTAGGATGTAGCATTGCTCTGGCATTGCCCTTCGCCCCGAGCTGTGTGTGCTCGTGTCTCAGCAGCTGCCCGTGGRATTCATTGGCGTTGCTACCCGTCTCCTTGGACGGGTAGAGGAAATCAAATGCTCCTTGAAGGCTCTTAAAATCATTCACTTGCAAAGAGCAGTTCCAGAAAAGTGAACAATTTTCTGTACCAGTCTCTACTTTGGATGAAGTGTTTATGTGCCCAAAYTGATAACAAGAACATGCCTATGCTGGAATGTCATGATTATCTGCTGGTGTGTTAATATCAAAAGAATGAGGCAGTACTTTAGGTAATGAGACATCATGCTGTTTCGCATGATGAGTGACTTGGAGGAGTTTATATGTTGTGTTTTCCTCGACTGAAGACTTATTTGTTTGTCTCAATAGTTGCTTTAAAAAGGATGTTGTACAGTGAACAAAGGAAGCCTGGCCAAACTCTCCAAAAATGATTCAGGCGACTAGCAGAAGGCTGCGCTGTCTGCTCTGAAGACACTCCAAATGCTTACCATTACTTTCCCCCAACCCCGTCATCCACATTCAGTTAGCTTTGGAGACTGGTTCTACCGTTAAACGTGAATCCGCTGGTGTTGCCAAGACAACGTCTCCTACAGGGTTTTGTTTCACCCGCAGCGCGTCTGCTGGACCTCAACCAAGTCTTCAGCCAGAGTGATTGGTCACTTACTTTACAAGTGGAATTTGATTTGATGAAGTAAAATATTAAAACTACTTGATTTTGGCGGTTCTTGATCAATTATTCTAGGTAGTTTCACTTGGCTCTGTTTCTAATGCTGCGGGAAGATAAACACATTGGCAGCTGGATTCCCAGGGTATGAAACAGAAATATTTGACTTAACTTACAGGTCTACCTTTAGGTACTGCTTTAGGTATTATCTAAAGGTAACTTGCTACCTTTAGGTGTGCAAGACAGGGCTCCTCAGGGGTAACACACAGCCAGCCACAGAGCACTTGCTCTTCGGGATATTTTACAATGTTTCATCTGGAATATGGATTCTTAGTGGAGCAGTCTTATATTTTAGGCTATTAGATATGTTTGCTTTGTATTTCCTGCAGCTGTTGTCTTGCTCCAAGATACCTTTTCTCATCAGAAATGACTTTTATTGCTGGGCAGATGCTAGAGCAGCCAAACTACAAATTGGCTGGTGTGTGGCTGATAGGATGGGAAGAGGCATTTAGATTTTTTTTTTTTTTTTTTGTCATTATTTCCTACTATGAGGGCTTTCAGAAAGATATTTCTCTATAGGTTTTTCCTCAAGTGAGACTTGCATCATATTTGAATAAATGTGGACTCCCTTCCCTTTGTCATACAGTAATAGTAAATTCCCCCTTCGCTGCTTATAATTTCAGTATATTTTCACCCTCTTTGGCTCTTATTGCTTACCTCTTCATCAGTAGACTCCTGTTTCCCCAAGTTTGGCTCTGCACTGTCATGCTTTTTGGCTTTAATAAATAATGATATCCTAAGTTCCGTCTTAAACTTTCAACAAAAAAGTTTTTATGAAGTGGTGTTATAAGTAAATATAACAGCAGTGGAGGCTTCAGCTTCCATTACTGAAAAAAGAAAGAATATTGGATACATTTTTTTTGTTTTTTCTTGTTTTTTTCACTGCAAGAACAAATTTGTGTTCTCGAGAAATGTAGTACGATTGGTGACAAGATGATGACTGAGGCAATCAGCTATATAGCCTTGACTATAACAAAACCAGCAGCAAGCAGCACCCCGTCCTTGGTGGAGGAGCCTTCTGTAGAGCAGAGGCAGCGATCCAGCGAGCACCCATGTTTACCGCTGCCTTGACATTCAGAAATTTGAGGTTGTTTACTAAGAAGCAGCTGAGAGACGAGAATGACAGGAATTCGTCATCCTCACTGAGAGGGGAGTTTATCCAGCRACAGGCTTTATGTGATCACTGGTGTTCTGAGCAGTTCGAGTTTTTTCACTGAGAGAAAAACAATATCCTCATGCAGGTTTTTTTTTTTTCTTTTAACAAATATTTCCAGTGGTTTTTTTTTTTTCCCTATTACATCCCTTCTTTTCAGCAGAGAGGCACAGAGAGAGGTCTAAATCTCTGCTGCATCCATCTCCTGCAAGTCCTTTCCATTTTCAGAAAGGTTTGCTGCAATTGAGGTACCGTGTTTCTTTTCTGCAGGTTTAATGTTGCTTTCCCGTTACATTTACAAATGTACAATCTGTTGATATTTCATATGAACTGTATTGACACAACAACATCAATAGTAATATTTATGCTTTATTTTTTCTATGCAAACTATGATTTTTTTGTTCACATTGGCCCATATCTCAGTTATTTGTGTGTGGGACAGAGGGTTGTGGAAACCTATTAAAGTCTGCTCATATACTGGATTAAAAAAATGCAGATTATATTGTGGGCTGCAAGATACTATATGAAGGGATTCTTCTAAGTGCAATATATTAAAAGTTATTTCAAGCCAGGATGTAAATGACATTTCAGATTTTGAAAAGAATAATTATCTGAACTGTCACTTGAAAGAGAAACTCTTTATCTATTAGTTTTTATGTTTCAACCAAAAAAGATATCTATGGATTTTATTTTTAGCATATGAATAAATTGGATGGAATAAAGTAGAATGACTAATAACATTGGACTGTTAGGCACACATTAGCTCTTTGTCCCAGGGGCACTATGCCCGTGCACTTTTTTGTGACAGGCTAAGCAAGTCTAGGGCTTGAACTCGTTTTATTTACGGCATRGTATCTTTGTGACCTGCAAAACGTGACACACAGTCACACAAGCGACTGCTGCTGCCATTTGAATCCTGATTTCCCTGGGAGGTGGGCCTGCGCCATCAGTCACTGCCACCATTAGGTCCTTCCCAGCACATACTAGTTTGCATTCCTGTAGGTGTGTGTGTAACTAGTAGGAACATAGTTGCCTATAAACTTTTGAACTGGACTGTATCGCATTGATTGAAATAGCTTTAAAATGAAGCATGTGCTTAGCTGTTATGTTGAATTGAAACTCGAGGGACTAATAACTAATAGCCCTGAACAGATCATGACTATAAACATTAGTCTCACAGCTTTGTCTGTCTGTACAGACTGGGTCTTCCACCATCAGAATAGGTGAATTTCCATTACTTTCTTTGACATCTTTTGACAAACACAATTTCAGATCCCCTCCGGAGAATATAGAGACTAGAAACTGTACAATGCTGACCTCTCAAACTTCACAGCTAAATTGTGCTCTAAAGTCTTCACCTGCTCTCTCACTCTCTCTCTTGCACTTTTTTTTTTTCTTTTAGTAGAAAACTGAATGTGGAAATGCAAAGACATGGCATCCAATTCTCTTGCTAAGAAGTTACCGTAGGTAATTTGAACAGATTCTTTCTCAGGTAGTGGTTCACCAAAGAAGTGCTATTAAGAACATTAACTTTGCTGTGAATTCATTGAAAGAAGAAGAGCAAAACATAGCTAACTCATTTTCTGTTTACCGTTATTAACAAACAGTTGCCACATTTTAAGGGTGYGTGTATATAGGTAGCTAGATAGAGATACGTAATGGGAATATGAACTATACAATTTAAATGCATGATACTAGCGAGTATAGAGAAAGAACTGTAATCCTCTCTCAAACAGAAGATGATATATGAAGACTTTGTGTATTAACTGAAGTAGACATATAACCAATATATTAATAATTATTCTTTCTCCAGCTTTGTAGCTTAACCAAGCCACAAGGGAAAAATAAGAACTTGATGCCTTTTCTGTGTGCTTTCCAAAGCAACTCCAACACATTGCTTTAATTTTTGGTATTTGTTAGAAACTTAAAGGATTATTTTAATGGTGAGACATTGAGACAAACATCCACTGCCCCAACAGAATAATTCACTCTAGCTTAGTAGTTGCCAACTCTCTGGGAAAGTAGAAGACAGAGGTTCAAAGCTTCTCAAGTGGAAGGGCACAGGAGGGGGTTTTTTCAGTTTCATTGAAAGGTGCCTTAACCAGAGACATGTTGGGAGTGCTGCTGCCACATCTAGTCATGTGCAGCTAGGCTAGGAAGTGGGCTGTTGGTGAACTCTGCAAGAATTGGGAACTTGGAGCCATTACCTCTCTTAAAACACCTTTTTCTGTGAAATGCCAGAGCTACTGAGTAYTGAATTCAGTGAGAGTTAGAAGACAGCACATGCATCTCCCTCTGCCAGAGGCAAGACCCGAACTCTGTCACAGGAGTGACAGGAACCCCGTGCTCACAGCTCCTACTGAGAGGAGCTGCAAGCTTTGTTCCTCAAAAAGGGAAGCTCTTTCTCTTGGASAGGCAGCTGCTAAATCTCGAGTTCAGTGGAAGTTGGATGGTCCTTCAGGTCTCTTCTCAGCAGTGGATTTTGTACCTTCTGATGTAGCCTTCTTTGATGGGCTTCCACCRAGACCCTGTGCTATCTCAAATGGAATCTATTCCCCACAAAAGTGGTGGCAACCTCTGCTGCAGAAGAACTGGGGTTACTTAGCAGCATGTTGGTAAGGGATAGCAGAACAGCTTTCCACTGCAGGAAATACTGGTGCGAAGAGGASAGGAATAATCCACTCTCCACGGTGGAGAAGGACAAAACCGGCAGCCTCCAGGCTTGCCTTTTCCCTTCTGTTTTCTCTTCTAAAGTCCGGAAGTTTTATTTTATGGGGGTCTCTGGAAAGTAATGCAAACAAAAATCACACTTCTAACAAAAATTTCATACGAATTATAAAAAAGAAAACAAGGAAACAATCAGTTCCCTATGTGTGAGAGTGGGTGAAACYATAGAACATATCCCAGTTAAATGCCTTCTGTAGAGCCCCATGAGCTGTGCTCCCCATAGTTTAGTTACAGAGAACAAAAAAAACCCTTGCATCTGGTGAAGTGAAATCCCTCCCTGATCCTTCCCTGATCAACCTGTCACCTTCTAATTGCCATGTTCAGAAGTGACTCTGGACTTGGTTATGCTTTCCTTTTAACATCTGTTGTCATCTGAAATACACCCCTAAATTTCCCAAAGACAAGCATTAACTAGGTTTTTAAAAAGTTTGTGAAAGGTGATTAAATTCAAGTATGTATAACATTGATGAATATGAAGAAGAATATTCTTCCGTGGTAACTGTTGCTTTGTTCAGAATTTCACTGCCTGGCTTAGATAGAGCGGTTGTGCTGTCAAACATTGTGCAGGCCTCCTGATGATGTGGCTTACCACCTCCTAGTAGACTGCCCTTGCAAAGCAGTCCYGGTTCTGAGTTGAGCCCTGGGAATTCTACAGATTTCTGATCTATTCTCATAATATTACAATGCTTCACATGTTTAAATAAACTTGTGCCCTATAATAATTTAGCGCTTAAGTTACCGTGATGTCACTCATTGATGTATAGCACCAGGACACGTGGATAGTAGTTATCTAGTGTTCAACCTTACTGGAAGCCACAGAATCCTCTGGCCTCAGAGCTCCTATACAGAAGTCCTACATAATCCTTACGTGTGTGCCTTTGAAAGGTTATTTTTAWTTAGTAGTATCAGCCAGACTGCCTGAATGATGCTACTGTGCCTTAGACATCAGWAGAATCAAATAACTGGTATTCTTCAGATGTTAGAAACTAATGGCTTGTATTTCTGCAATCTTTGAAACTAATTTCTGTGAGTATAGGAGTGGGATCAAATTGGAAGATAAAGAAAGATGCTAGTAATTAGATGTTATTTGGTTTGCAGGGTGTAGAGTATATCTTGTTGCAAAAGGCTACCATATGTTACCTTTACTGTTCACCTGGAAGGGAGAACAAATCCGGATCAAATGAATTGTTTTGCAGCTAACTAGTTCAARTCAAAAAGCTAGTATCTTTCCCACCCCTTTCCTTTGCTTTGAAAGTGAGCATATACTAAAAAAAAGCCTGCTTTTGCTTTTAAATGGAATAAAATTAATTATATAGTATGTATCACATGCTTGCATTATTTATTGCAATTGCTTTTGGAAGCCATGCTTAATTTAAATTAGTTTTGGTTTCCTAGCCTCTCAGTTCTCCATTACCTTGCTAAAATGATGAGTAGACCGGTATGTGAGGACTGTGTTGTTCATCTGTCTTACAGTATTCGACATATCTGCAGACCGGGCAGCTTTAAAACCATATAGAGCAATTTTCTAAGTCTATGRAACAAACTTGGTATCTTGCTCAATCTCAGTATTTATTGTTCACAGAATAAATGTACTACTTTAAAAGCTGAACTCCTGCTATCTTGCTCTGTTCTTACAGTTGACATTCCTTCAGATCCAAGTGCGAGTGCAAAGATAAATTCACATGATTTGCAAAAGAAAAA
This sequence comes from Rhea americana, assembly GCF_003343005.1. Taxonomy (NCBI): domain Eukaryota; kingdom Metazoa; phylum Chordata; class Aves; order Rheiformes; family Rheidae; genus Rhea; species Rhea americana. Next base: position 858,306 of record NW_028185961.1, on the reverse strand, counting down.
ATTTTATGTATTTTTGCTTGCTAAAGCACACAGAAGATTTATATGGGACTATGGAACCTTACAGAGAATATAATTGTTTTGTTAATATTTTTTGACATTTTCTGCAAAAAACCCAAGACATTTTGTAGTCATTTTGGGTACTGATACTTTTTTTTTTTTATCTTATCAGACAAACACATCTGTTTCCAGAGGCAGGCTGTTTGATTTGTCCAGGATGTCTCAGCATTTATTTCAGGCACTGAATTACCATGCGCAACCCTGCACTGAACCAATTCAATAGACACTTTTTATTTTGTGATTCCTCATGCTTTTTTAATTGCTATCTAGCATTTTACCCACTTTTTTTTTCTTTCCTCCTGGAACCAGGCTCATAGCAAGTCTCTCTGAACTGTCACAGTTCTCAGGTAGAATGGCCTTTCTAAGTTGTCTTATGAGTGTTGTAAATCTCTTTATTCTCAGTTATACTGCAGAGCAGTGTGTTTCAGAAAATGGCTTGCTCAGGGAACTCTTTGCAGGGCTTTTGTGGTACTCAGTGAGATGGTGAAGGGAGGGGTCTGAAATGAAAGCGGCCTCACAAAGTACTTGTGTTTTATCGGAATTCATATAAGTTTAGTGGCTTTGGAAGTGCTTCACTCCAGGAGATTGTCATAGTGGCATTCTGGTTCAATCTGCATAAAATGCAATGAAGGCAGGTGAGACACAAGTGATCAGCTAAGGGGCAACATAAACTCTTGATAGAGGGAAGTAAGTTAGAGGCAAAGAAACTGAGAAGGGGAAATTTGAATAGCCCTAGGACAAACCTGCTGGAGCTAGGAAAGAGATCTTAATCTAAATCCTTGTCAGTAGCTAAGAAATTATCAGTAGCCCAGACAAAACTTCCTGGAGATGCTGCTACTTTGCCTTTCCATTATGCCCTTGTGGACGACACTCATCTGCCTTTCCTGGCCCTCTCGCTTCCAGGCAGCCATTGTTTCTGGCCTTTCTTCTCTCTTCAATTACGTGCGCGGGAGAACGTGAGTATATTGCTGTGCTGGAACTAAYCGAGCTTCCGCTGAAACTCAGCTGCATTCTCAGCTTTTTATACTTCCAACTTCTGCAGGGCTGTTTAGTGCCCTTTACTTCCTGCCACATAAATACCTTCTTTTGGCTTTGACCTCTTCATGTACTCATGTCTTTTCTCTTGTCCTATGTTTTTTCTCTTTCCAGCCCCTTCTGTGTCCTCCTTCGGATTCTCCCTTATGACTTCTCTTGGCTTGTTGCCTGTGAGTCACAGCTGAAGTGTGTGGGTGGCGGATGAGATGCACTGGCCGCCTTTACTTTGCTTCTCCGACAGTTCCTTTCCTCTTTCYCCATTTCTGCCATTTCTGTTTTCTGACTCTGGTAGAAATTTGCATAGACAACTAACCCCACAACATGTCCAGCACCATCAACTGTGTGGGTCTTTCATGTCGCAGACTGCCAGTAAGCTCCGAGTTGGATCTCATGATTAACATATAGCTGGGATAGTGGGAAATGTATATAGTACTATGAGTATGGTTAGTGAAAATACATCTTCTGTTGATATACTGAACTCCTTATCCTCTGTGAGGAAAGGTGATCCTGGGACACCAGACTGAGTGACCAAAAATTCTTCAGCATTACCCCTTTTTAAAAATAAAGGTATTAACAGTAGTTGCATAGCAATATTTTACTCTTTTTAAATTTGGGTACCTTAGAAACTAAATTCTAATGCAATATTTGCATAAGTCTGCCATTTAATACATGGATTTTCTTTTAAACTTTTAGACATTAAGAAAACCTTAAGCTGCAAAATGCAGTAAATCAGTAATGTGTATTGATTTTGAATCCTAAGTAAATCTGCACAGTTCATTTAATTTTTTTCTTCATAAAAGTTCAGAATATAAAACATGAAAAGCCTAAAAAAAATACAGGATTACACAATTTTGGTAATACAAGACATTCAGAAGATACTCTCTCCTTGAAAGTTTTGTACTATCCAGACTATTTTGATAATTATGCACCTCCATCATATATATATATATATATATATATATATATATATATATATATATATCCTCTTACAGGACCTTATTCAAAATAATCATCTTCCCCATCCTCCCAGGGCTAAACAGTTTTTCACTGTGCATCTTATGGTGTGAATTGGTGTTTACTCTCTTGGGAAGCCTGATTGTGTATATTCTGAAACTTCAACATCATTGTGTTTTAAAAAGTATATACATTTAGTTCAGTTTCATTCTGCATTTGTTTCCTTTTTTATTTTGTGAATTTCCCTTTTTGTTTTATGAATTTATGAAGCCTCAGAGGAGGTTGATAATATGGTAAGCTATGCCAGATCYTTCAGCAGGTAAATTTCTTATTGTACACAAGGAAAGCAAATAATCTCAATGTGTTTTTCATTGGGGACAGTATTCCTTCCCGACCCCCAATCTAATGATCGGAGCGACTCTGAGCATGTGAGTCAAATAAGCCAACCTGGCAGCTGTGAGTGAAGAGTTTTGTAATGCCACGGGGCTGTGGTCCAGGCCGTACACTTCTCCCACTGCTGGGCTGAAACACGGCAGAGAAGAGGGGAGCTTTTACATGGCTTAGAAGAGAAATGCTTYCTGGCTCACCCTGCGTGATACGCTCCAGACCTGAAGGGTTATCTTGGTGCAAGGGCTAAGAGTGGGTTGAGAATAACGCAGCATTTCCTGTCTTCTSCAAGGCTCATAAAAGGAGCAGATAGAAAGGGTTTATAGCTTCAGAACTTTTTGATCTGAAAGATCAAGCACTGACAAATATTTTCTCCCACAGGTTAGACTTTTTTTTTAGACAGAATTTTTTAGGGCATGAGGTCCCTGAGGTATGAGGCATCAGTGTGTGAATTGCAGATAGGATTCAGGACCTCTGGGAAACCGGTTCTTTTCTTGAAGGGCAGCTGGATGGCAGGCAGGGATACCCTAGGACGGCAAAAACAGTGCTAGTGTTTAAGTAACCAAATCCCACCAAAGTTTTTTTTGTTTTGTTTTGTTTTTTKCCAGACAATATTTCATTATTCTTTTTGGTACTTAATTGTGTATTACTTCACAGTTCAGCTTGCTTAACTTTGTCTTCTGACTGTTTGATCCTCTGTTTCTATCAGGCAAGTTGAAAGAGTCTTCCCGTTGCATGTATTTTGGCATACTGCTCAGCCAGGTCTTTGATAAAAGTAGTAGAAACAGTTGCATGATATTCTTTGGCTTTGAGTTGTTCCGTCTATCCTGTTGGTTTGTTCTGCTGTCTGTTTTCAGCAAACTTGACTCTTTTTGTTCTGCTATCAGGAAACAATTGCTTTTCGGGCAACAATCCTTCTCTTGATCATCCTATTTTTGAAATGTCTTTGTAAACCGCAAGTAATGCTTGGTAACGTTTCATTCAGCAGTTCCGATCAGCAGTTTTTGAGGGTCCCTTTGATATCTGCTGTAAAGAGATTTAAGATCTAGCATGGATATCTTGTATGGCTTGTGTGTCAAATATGTAGATTTTTTTGTTCCAAAGCAATTACTTACTCACTTCAGCTTACATGAGACTTCCCATGCGTACTGTGTCCCCCTGTCACCTCCAGTTACTGCCCTCGAACATCAGGCTCTCCAGGCAGACAGTTTTATTTTGTCCACYTTCAGCATCTGCGCAACTCTTTTTCCTATCAAAAATCACAAGCTTTTCCTGATTCCCTCTTAATACATAGCTCAAGTCGTTCAATGACCTTGAACAGGGCTTTGCAAGCCCTTACCATCCTGCCCCAACAGATTGATGTCACAGGTACCTGGCCATGAGACTACCTTGAAATTCATTTCTATTCCAAAGCCTTTGCTTGCTGTCACTGCATCTCTCAGGGTCTCAAACTAAACATCCCTTTGAACCAGCTACTTTACTGTACAAGTAACCCTGTCTGCCAGCCAGTCCTATCTGCACATGGTTTTTACATTGTTTTTTCAGCAAGTCGCAATGCTCTGTCTGTGAGACTAATACTGATTCTGTATCAAGTCACTGCTTCTTTGGTGGTAGTCAGTCACTCTTGAACTAGCCACTGACTTCAGCATTCCGGTTTTAAGACACACARTTGTTGTTATATTCTTTTGCACTTGAGTTTGAGATGTATGAATCTCCAGCCACTCCAGTGAACTTGCAGGGCATCCCAATGGATTTTAATTAGTCATCTGACAAAAACTATGCATTGCATTTTGTATCTTTTTGATATTTCAGCAGTGAAATAGCACTTCTATTAGTGCCAAAGCCTATATGCGAATGGGAGAAAAGTTGCTCAGTTACTATTCAGAATTCTAGTATTTGACACCACTTAATAATATTTGGAACAAGTGGGATCAAGTACTATCAAGTCAAGTGCTCTGCTTTCCTGGTATAGGGAAAAAATTTATTTCATGAAAGAACTCGGTTCATGAAATATACCTCACCAAAATCCTCTTCTTTTTCATGCAATTGCATGGCAATGCTGCACTTTCTTTAATACTCATTTTTAAGTTGGTATTGTTCAGATTTATTTTCCTCTTTCCTCCAGCAACAGAGCAAAGATAAGAAAAGAACTGGGGACTTTCCTATTTTATTAGCTCCCTCTGAATTGAATACCTTTGCAAAGCAGGCAGAAGTTTTGTCTGTACTAATTCAGTTCCAAGGGGTGCCAATTCCATGTATTTTTAATGGGTTTGCAGTAAATATACGTTAATGTTTTACACATTCACATAGTTTTTGTGTTATTAGAATTGTCCCTATGGCTGAGCGTAAGGTATTTGTGTGAGGGAAGAATTTTGAGAAAGCTRTGGCACCTTCATTGTGCCAGGGTATCGAATCGGGAGGGAACAGCTAAAACTGCGCGCGCTTTCACAGGTTTTCAGGCAAGGTATTCCCTCTCACTCTCATCAGAGAGCTGACTCTACCCCTCATCTGGGCATAGTCAGAGCATTTGCCTAAGGTATTCCACCCAAAGTATAATACTCAGAGACTCTGCCTCCAAATTCCTTAAAACTAGCACAGTTGCTTGCCTCCCTAATTGCTTTTGGATTTCTCTCTCATTATTTTYCCCTTGAATTTGTATTGCTTTTCTTCTTGTCTTTGGGGAATGTATTAAAATAGCAGCGACTTTCATAACAGACAATGTCATGTGTTAGGACTGAACTTCTAAAACGTATTCTCACTGAGGTATTGGAAAGTAAATTTTCTGCTTGTCAGGTGACCTCAGTAGAGTCCTCCTCTTTTCTCCAGGTGAAAAAAAAATCCCGGGTTTTTCTGTATGAGTACAACGGGGTATATGCAACTGCTTGTGAAGGGCAGCTGGGGGAGTGAGCACAACACAGCTGTTCCCTCTGCTGCTGCCAGATAAACAAGCCGGTGCATGTCTGGGAAAAGCCCCAGAAACCCTGGCAATCCTGTGGTGCTGCTCGTCTCCTACAGCTCCTGAGGAGCTCTGTCTGCTCCCTGGAAGAGGTTACCCTGAAAGACTTTGAACTGGGGCAGAAATGCAATAGTCCTCCTGCCCTGCTTACCCAGTGCCCTTTTCAGGAACATATGGAATTGCCTAAATACTAAATACCTGCCTGCCAAGATTTGCTTTTGCTGTCTTGAAACGTTAAGATCGGCCCCTTAATCAGCCTGTAAACCTCTGGAAATAGCAGGGTGAAATGCTCTATTTCAAAGAAGAAATTTGCTTCTGAGGAGAAGGTGCTTATTCCTCCGGAGACAGACTCCACAAGCCAAGAGGAATTTGGGCAGGGCAGACTGCACACAAGGCAAGCTGAATACTAACTGTTCAGATAAGGTGTTGATTGCTTCTTTGTGGAGAAGAAAGAAAAACACAAAACCCCACAAAGAACAAAACAAGGAARAAATTTCAGCTACATCAGTCCCAGCATTGCCTTTGGCTCATGCCTTGGTGCATCTCTGGTATTCTTCTCATGGTGCTCAGTAGTTTTCCAGGGCTTTACAAGCAGGTATGTGAGCTGGGTAGAGAGGGAAGACCAGCTTTAGCTTTCCCCCTTTAGTATCTTAAGCATTGACATTGGTAGGGAACTGGGAGGAAGAAATTGTTTTTCTGGCTCTCTTCCTGAGATAYTCCTGGCTGAGTGATGGGTGAGTGGCTTAATTAGCAAGAGATTGAAAGGTAGTTCTGTGAAATTCCTGTCCTCCAAAGCATCTGGTTTCAAAAGTAGGTCTCCTCCACTCCTGTCTCTAACTTGGGTAGTCTGCAGTAATATATTCACATTTAGCAGGGAAATTTGCACTTATAAACTCCTCTGCAAGCGAATTACACAGTCTTAGACCAACATATRGGAAAGCTCTGTCTTTCTGGCATGTGTTTCACCTTCCAGGGTGACAGTTGCATGCTGCCTGAGGGATGTACCTATCTAGATCATCATCACTGGGGAGGCAGGTAGGCTTGCGGGTAACTGTGGGCAGTTTCATGGAGGGCCACGCTCTCTGTGCCCATGCTGTGGCTTCGGTACCTTTATCTTTTAAACAACAGCTTTTAAAGGTRCAATGAGTAGTAGAAAGCATTAAACATGAACTTACTGAGGGATTAATGTGTACATATGTACATATATGTCTATTCTTTTTATTTACCGTAAACCAGAACTATGAATATGCCTGACCTCTCAGCACATTAGCAKTGAAATGGACAGTTCTCATGCTCTGTGCCATGTTCTGAAATAACAGTTTGGGACCAATGTTGTTTAATTTTTTTGCTGTTGGTTTGGTGGTAGCGCAAAAGTGACTGAGATTGCTTTTCTTTTTAAGAATATGCTTTAAGCAATACTGTTTTTCTTGTAGCTGAATTATATAGGTAGTATCATGTCTATAACATCACATTTGTTACTGACCTCTAAAGAAGCTTAATCTTTTGTAGAAGTGAACAGGGTCACTAGGACAATATTTTATCTGCCCCATTACACATGGACTTGAAGAACTTGCATGGCTCCCAAGGACTGCTGTARTGTTCCTGGGTAAGATGTTCCCCACACGAATCGGATCTAAGCCGTGAAAACGCTTTGCTGTCCAGCCTCTTGCTGCTGCKGTCAGCCATTTTACAATTGCATTTTGTGTCACCTCTTTTCCCCTATGGTTATCCTTTCCAAGGGAATGACGCTTTTTTGGTGTGATTTGTTTTCAACAGAKCCTGTTTTATTTCTTAGTGGCTTACTAACTGGTAAGCATTTACCGATTAATTATCAACCTTTTAAATCAAGATTAGACTGACTAGCCTATGCTTTTTCCTCTTAAGGCCTAGAGAAGAACGAACAAAGCTCAGGGCTCTGGGTTCCTTCATATCTCCTGGAACTGTGGAATAAAATCTAATAGTTTAGAAATTGCTTTGGGTGGTGTAAGGGAGAGAAACTTCTGAACTATAACTTGAGTTTTATGAATATATTTATAAACATAGATTTATTTTCATTTAATCAGTCYGCTGGGAAACAAAACTGGAAGAATCAATGTCATTTTGTTTTCTTTTGACTATACGGTGGTGAGGATTGGCTTTTTTTTCTTGATTTTGATGGAAGGGGCAGTGAGAGAACTAGAAATTGATTTGGTGGAAAGTAATGCTGACATTTCTTTCAAACTGAGCTTGATAGCAAGAGAATATATTTTCCTCATTATATAGGATGCAGAATGCATGTGAAGATTTGATATTGCAACACTTTGTGGATTTTAGAATTTCATGATCATTAAAAGCAGCAATTTACTGCATGAGGACATTAGACTTGATTTCTTAAAACATATTTTAAAATTGTCATTGATTTGGCCATACTGTATTTTAGAGCACTTTCAAGGTGCCAAGCTRAAAAGATACCCTTCTGTCGTGAGTTTGTACTTCTGTTTCAGAAAGTCCCGCATCTTATTGCATCAGTGGAATATACTGTGTAGTGTCACAAATGGCACATCATTAAGTTACAGTAAAAGTTTAGTATTTGTTACTTTCAACTGGGAATAAGCAATCTTTGTGGCCTTTTAGGCACTACAGATCTAGGAAACTATTAATTACGCATTCYCGATTTGAAATTAGTTTGTAATACTTCCACTATAATTTAATYGTAAGGTTGTTATTGTTGTGGTAGTTTGCTAATTAAATGAAACTTTTTTAAATCATAGTTTCTTCTAGGTACAATGCACAACACAGATGTATTGTTATCAAATGTACAGTGTTTGAATAGATTTGAGACAAATTTTTCTCCATGTCCACTCTCAAAAGGCTCTGTACTGCTGTACTTCTCTATGCAGAGAGGTTAACTTTCTCCATGCAAAGCTTCCTATACTACAGGAGAAAGTATTGGAGAACAAGATCTAGAATAGATCTYGTCACAGGGCTTTCCCTGTCGAGGGCGGCCTTGCCTCCATCGCCATTGTTGTAGACCCAGTGCCGGCTGGTGGGTGTAGTTGATACCAGTTCCTGCAGGCCCTTGAATATTCACCGTCATTGTCATTGAATACATCCTCTCTGTAATCTGAACGCACTTCTGCATCAGAACAAATCTCTCCTGTGTGCTATACGATCAGCTTATTCCAGTTTTAGTTCAGATAGTCCTGGGTTTCTAAGGATACCCATAGAAACAGTGTTATGGCAAGAAAAGTCTGTTCTAAAGTTCATTCACTTACTGTTTTCCCTGATAATTAATAAAGAATTATTCTGTGTATTGCTGTATTCTGCTCATCGGCTTTATCAAGAGGGGGAAGAGGGCTGCCTCACTCAGCTGGGCTGTGTGCAGTCACAAGGGAAGAAAACACAACTGAGCTGGGGAGGCTCTTTGACAAGGTATGCAGAGAAGTCACAGGGCTGGATGTGGATATAGAATAGTGTAAGTGGGAGAATGTGATASAAATAGAATGGAGAACACTGCTTTTTCCTGTATTTCTTTCCTTTTCTTTCCTTCTTGCTCTCTGTGTTTGGAGCCTTTTACTTGTCCTAATGTTTCCCTTGAGGACAGTGAGTTGGGCGCTACTGGCAATTACATGAAGGAGGCAGAGACTGATAGCCACGTGATTACCGCTAGCCCAAGCAGAGAGAAGGTGACTCACGAGCAGACAAATTACAGCAGCTCTAGACTTCTCTGGAGGAAGATAGGCTTGCAACGTTCATACTATATTTCTTTATTTTTTACTTTGGAATAAACCATCTCTTTACTTCTCCTTACGAAATGAAAAAACCTGAGTTTGAATTAGACAGACCTCCTTCTGTAAGGGGCCATACAATAATAAAATTGTTAAATTTGATAAAGGGAAAAAATCTTTATTAAAATCAGAGGCACTCAAATATTGTTGCGAGGTACTTAACTCCTAGTATTTTGAAGGTATTCATCTGCAAGTGAATATGTATTTGAGTGATGAGTAAGAGCAGATATTGCTGTTTGCCTCTGCTTTGGTATAAAGGAAGCAGTAGTCTCCAGTTGTTCACCTCAATTTGCTTTTATTTCTGTTTGTAAAAATGGAATGTTGGTAAAGCTGGCATTAGATGAATGTTCACCTGCAGTGTATGCATATCAAAAGGGTTTGCTGCAGAAAAGATCCCAAAGGCCACATGGTGGTCCAAACTAGTCTGGAAACTGTACAGATTTTCTTTGGAGAGTGAAGCTATTTTCTCTCCCTAAGCAGAGATGACATAAGGAGCTTTTCTGGTGGGAATCTGTTACTGCCACATCTGCTGTGGAGTGGGAGATTGTGATGGACTGCGTTCAAATATAATCTGGAAAGAAGAATTAACCCATTTATGACAAATGTTGAGAGAAGCCATTCAGTTCAAGTTCTGGATAGAAGACTGGGCAGGTTTTCTTCTGCTAAAGCCCACTGTTCAACAATCTTCTGTGTTTCCAAATATCGGAAATTTCAGAGAAAGGATTGCTGGTAATTCTGAATGGTCAGTGAGATAGCTGTCAAAAATACAGGAAGAATCATCTCAATCCTGTGAGAATTGCTCYCCCAAAACCAGATATGGGTTTCTGTTCTAAGCAGAGCAACTTGCCATGTTAGGTTTGAGAGATTTCTCTTGCTTTATTCTGTGACAGCCTTGCCATCCTATTATAACAATAGGTGCCTTATTTCGTTCTCATCACATTCTCCATCAGTAGRTTAGTGTATGTAGGGTCACCAGATAAATGCTTCAAATCACCTGCTGTTCTTAGGAAAATAGAAGTTGCACCCTCAAATCTGATTATTTATTGAGCCAGCTCTGTTGGAGCTGATGCTCTGGAAGAAAGTATTTCAGGCTTTTTGGTTTTCCTGGCTATTTTCACGTTGAGCTGTGAACATAACAATCACATTTTTGAAGATAACCAGCATTCTTCTAAGTTCAGCAGGTACTTCTGGGTGATGCTTTTCTCTTTGCAAGGGATGATAGTTGGTTGCCTTGCTTTGTGCACTCTTCATCAGGTCCTGCCCTCCTAGGCAACATATCCCATGGCCCAGGAAGTCTTTTATGTTTGGGCTGCATGTGGTCCGGAAAGGGCCAGGGTCCCGTCTCCTGTATTTCTACTGATGTGGATCATTTGTGGATTGTGCCAATTGGATCATGTTGATTTAAAAGTTAAATATTTGATGAAGAAGCAGTAGATACTAACGTCAACCTACAGCAGTGTAATATTCGTTCCTGAAATAAAGGTGGAAGAAACTAAATATTCTGAATCAGTCATCTGATGCTCTTAATTAACTGCAAGGAGAAGAGTTAAAATGAATGTTTCTTCTGTTAGAAATAGAAGCACAATTATKGATATTTGTGAAAACGTCCATAAATTGACGTAAATAAACATTAGAAAGCCACTCATTGGCCAATAATAGGAGCTTTACAGCACAAGATCACGTGCAACCGTTTATAGGTCTGTTGGCGATGTGTGAGCACCCRTTGAGCAGAGTACACTGCTCCGGTGAGTCACCATACTATGGGCTGAACAGGCTGGCACTGCCTTTTCAAGAGTGCTTAGTTATACTCAGTGCCCTGCCAGTGTTCACAGAATCTGTTCTAACAAATTAAAGGCCCAGAGTGTGTACGTAAACAAAACCACTGGTAAACAGAGCGCTGAACTCAGCTGCCATTGTAGCAAACTGGCGTGATTTGGATGAGGAAATGTTAGTAATGGGGCCTTCCGCAAAGGCTCGGAAATGTTGTAGAGGCTCTGAGCACTGCGGTGTTAACACGACATCAGGACATATAACTGTATGGTATAAGGACTAGGCAGGTCTGATCTCTCCTAGAAAAGAGGAGAGAGAATGTCTCTTGCACCTACTTCACCTTCACCAGCAACTAAATTAGAGTTGGCCCTGTAGCCCTTGTAGGGGAGAGCAGGCAGARCTTCAGGCTGCTTTGGGAACACAGAATTCTGCTTAAAGATTATTAATCTTCTACTTAGGCCTTCTATGGGTGACTAAAATCTTCTCTTAGAATATCTAATCCTAACATAATAATAGGGAGGGGATGATATTCTGGCATTTGGATTGGTAGAAGAGTCTAAGGCAACTTAAACTACCACTGGCTCATTCCCAARTTCCTCGGCTTATCCTCTCAGAGCAGTGCAGCTGCAAATGGAGCGTTCATAGCTTTATTAATCTCATYGCAGTATTAAACTTGATTTATTCCGTGGAAGATTTGACAAAAAACTAATTGCAAAGTTGGCTTTTTTCTCCTTTTTGTAGTCAAAAGAAAGACTGTGTTACCTTTTAGTTGTGTTTTTTTTTTCTTAAATCAGGTGCTACAATGAAAAATGGATGCTGAATAGAAATTCTACAGTGCTGGCATGCCTGTTTGTACTTGCTAGAAGAATATGTTTAAAATAGTAATGGAGCTTTCTAAAGAGCTTTCATATTTTGGGGCAGCTAATTATGCACAGAAAAGGATGATAGTGCTGGGGGTTTTGACATGGCTGAYAAACAAAAAATTCAGTGGCTAAAATCAGAAATTTAGATAAATTCAATATTGACAGAAGCTGCAACATGCTGCAGTAAGGGTAATTAAACTCTAGATCTCTGGAGAAAGTGGTGATCTCATTATCACTTTGGATCTTTAAAGCAAAATTGATTATCATCATGAAATACATTGCCTGCCCTACATTTTAGAGGCTTTTTGCTGTCCTCCTTTGTAGGTGTTTACTGTGGTCCCTGTTGAGCTTGGAGCSTCTTTGTGCATGCAAGTTCCCAGTGTAGCACTCTGAGCCTGGGGAGAGCAGGATTGCTTCTGTCTGCCCCAGGAGACTCCTGCTTGCCTTCAGGCGATTGCAGTAGTCCAGCCTCATGGGTTTCCCTGTCCTCTCACAGCATCTGGGATTTTTTTTTTTTCCTTTTTGCCTAATTAGCAAAGTGTGTTGGGCATAGGGAAGGGRTTGGAGTTTTTATAATGCACAAATTTTGCATATTTTGATTTTACTGAAGCATTAGCAATTTGCCTCAGTCAGTGAGAAAACATAGAATTGGGTGGACTGAGTAACTGAAGTGTTATAGAAAATCTTCGGTGGTTGGCAGAGTTGCTCAAAGTTGAATTGAAAAGTGCTATAATAATATTTGGAACGCATAGGAATAGTCTGAAGAAGCATAAAATCCTCTGATAGGTCCCTTTGTCAACAAAGCTCCGAGTAAAGGCARGTGCAGAAAAGAGACGGTTAACTCAGTGAGAACGGTCATTTGGTCATTTCCAGGGGTCAGACAACTATCGCTGTAAAGGTTTGGAGAACATGTATAGAATTTTTCTTGTTATGCAGCCTGCTGGCCTGGGTAATACTGTTTTGACTAATGACTATAACTTATCTCAGACCTAGTTAATAAAGTCAACTCAGTCAAATWAATTAGTTCATAGACAATTTGGTCATGATTGGTATCAAAATGATTCTACAGCACTAGAAAGGAATCAGCTGTAGGGACTAATCATTTCATTCATACATTTTATTTCTACAAAAGTAGGATTTGAAAGAACATTCATTACCTGTGAGTCATAGTGTGAGGGAATCGTCTGTGGAATCCCTAAAAGTTATTGAACAAAATTGCTAAAGTAACTGACATCCAATTGCAAATTTAAGATGAGATAGAATTCAGTGTCTGCTACTATTGAATGTATTTCCATAAATTAGGTAACATTTCCTTTCRTTTATCTTTTTGAAAATAATAAAGTAAAAAATGTGGTTCCATACTTCCTAATATTTTACCAGATATTTCCAATTTATTCTATATAATTGTATGAATAAATGGGATTTCCTGTGTCCATCATTTTATAAAAAAGATAAAAAAAAAATCCTTTGGCAAATGCTATACTTGAGTAAGACTCTAAAGGTGAAATTTTCAATTCATATATCCTTTGAAAATACAGA